>NC_091953.1:84083283-84383283 GCF_031021105.1 Erythrolamprus reginae
AAACATAAAATAAAAATCAAGAATTATAGAAATCAGTTACCTTGAGCTCTGTGTTCATTGATTATGCTGAATCTTCTATCAAGCTAGCATGTAACTTGTGTAAACAGAAAATTTAAAATAAAAAATAGACCAAGCTGTAATATCTTTAATGAACTCATGAACTTGATATATTTAATATTTCATTTATCCATAATGCTGAAGTCACAATTGCTTACAAGTTGGTACATTGTGGATGTGTCTCTCCCAAAGATAACATATATGTTTTGATGATCCATTATTCAAACATAGACATTGCAAGTAGAAAGTATTAGTGGCTGCTGATTTTCTCCCACCTCTATAGTTGTATACAATGCAAACAATTACATAGTACATTTAGAATACAATAGAATAGAACCAAACTTCATTGTCATTTTAAATGAACACTAATCAGCATAAATTAAAATGGATTTTTGTTGCATTCATCTCTCAAAGGATAACCATTATGCATTTATCCATATCCACACACACGACACAGAAAGGTCAATCTAGTTCAAATGTATGAATATACATGGCAAAAAATACTCTTGGATTGCAGATTCCCCAAACTTACAATTTGCTGCCACTTTCATAATCTTTTACATGTTCTCTTTACTTCAGAAATATATGCAATTTTATTTCAAAGAAATTTATCCTGTATCTGTCTGGATTAACTGCATTATTTGACTGCAGGTGTTTCTGCAAGTTCCAGCTCATAATATTACCCAATATACTGCACTATTCTGGAAATGTATGAGATCAGCACATGATGAGGACAAGTGAGTTTTCTGAAACTGCATTCAGAACACTAGAAATTGGAAATGGGAAATTGTACGTCTAGTGGCATTAAATGACTTCTAAATTTTAAAGTCTAATTCATGGATCATAAGCTTTCTTTAGTCTTTGTACAGCTACTGCACAGCTTTCACAAATGGGTTCTACACAGAGTCTAGAAATAGTTACAGGTCCCTGACCTCCCAGGGTCAGTAGTGTTGGGTAAGTGACCTCATACTTGCTTCATAATTTGATTCTTATTCTCCCATCCCCAAACCAGTAGCAAAGGTAGGTGAAACCCACTATTGACTCCAGGGCACTACTTACATACTAATCATTAATTACATTCTGACCTCTTTCTTTTTAATTCTGTATTTGTAAGTTAGTCACTGTATTCAACATACAAGAGTCCTTGCTTACCAGTGATAATTGGGACCAGTAATTCCATTGCTAAGCAATGTGGTCATAAAACATGACATAACTTAAATTGGGGGGGGGGGGGCTAAAACATGAGGTGGCAGTTTTAACATGTAGAAAAATTAATTGATCTTATTTTCACACAACACACATGAGCAGAACTGGTAATGATGTTTTTCAAATAACTGGGTTTATCTATGCATGGGCTAGAAGATCAACACTAGCAAATTTAACTGATAATATTTCCGAAGATCCACCAATGTAAGATGCAATGAAAAGGATCTCTCAAGGAGGAAGATTTTGGGAGCTAACCATACATATTTTGGATGTCAAATAGTGAGTGGAAAGCAGTCAGGAAGACCTGCCACCAAACCACCAGAGTAATCCAAGAAGATGGCAGCAAGGCATGGACGAACTGCTTAGCCCTTTGCTCAGCAAATTCTTAATATATTTATAAAACCAAGCTGGCATTTTGCAAGCTATGAGAGGGAAAACAGTGCAAGAGATGATGCATGACACATCTTTATATTTTATTGTTCTGAAGCAATTAGTATCAATCTGAGTCATCTACTCATCTGTTTTGCAAAGTAGGCTCCAACATGCAATAATACATCATTGAAAAATGTAACATTTATTTCTTTAAAAAAGTAGCAGCCAACCTGCTGGAGGCAGATGAAAATTATGACAAGAATGAATATTTTTTTCCCCCAAGGACAGACCTCTATATATTTGGGACTTCAGTTCCCAATCCCAGGAAACATGATCAATGGAAAGAGGTTGCAGGAATCAGAACAAAACTCCAATACCAATCACATGAAGTTGGGAATTTTGGGGGGGGGGGGGGGCTTTATTCATTCACCCTTTAGGATCATGAAAAAATATAGAATATGGCTACAAACACCCGTAAAATATAGAAGTAAATATTTGAAGCAACAAAATCAAAAATTATATTACATTCCTTACTTGTTGCTCCCACCTATTTTAACTAATTAAGTCAATTACGTATTTGATAATATATTGATTTTTGTGTGTGGGGGTGTTTTCTAAAATTGGGTTCTATATTTTAAATATTAGAAAAGACACACCCCAAAACAAGATTTGGATGTTCAGTGGTTGCTCAATTAAAAAGAATAAGCCTTGGGGGTGTCATTTTCCCCCCTGCAGGCAATTCAATCTGCATCAGTTAAAAAAGAATCAGGCAGCTGATTGGAAATATTTGGGCTATAGATGGCATAAGATAAACGTATATCTTAAGCTATCTTATGCTTATGTTATCATCAACTACATAAGAGAGCTGCCCTGAAGTAATTTTGTGGACATTTAAAAATAACATGTGGCTATTTCCTTTGTTTTGTCTGAGATCTGTGGCCTAGATATGCACTTGACTCAAATGTAGAACTGACTTTTTCCCAAAGTTATAATAGAGTCTCACAAATCTAATTATCCCCTCCAAGCCTTATTTATGCATGGAGATTACTTAAATCGCCCTAACTGTCCATATGTATAGAAGAAAAAGCATTGCTGCAAAGTCATCCTTGGTGGGCCTGAATTTCAACATACCACTAAACCTTAATTTAGTTCATTAGGATGCCTAATTATTTTTCTCCATAATTTCCAAGGTATATCCTGACCACAGATGACTCCTCTGCCCTACCTAACAAATTATCTAGATGATATGTGATGCCCACAACCTCCAAGCCAGATAGATAAGTTACAGGCAGTTGACATATAGCACCAGCCTGTGTCTTTGTAATTAAATCTCCCATTACTAAGAACCTCCTCCATCTAAAAGTTTAAGTTCCAAGTATCGATTTGAGATCCTCCCAAAAAAAATTCTTATTTTGAGAGATGTCCGTGCTCCCTGAAAGCGTCATACTGCACAACTATCGCAACCTTGCAATTGGAATGGAAAAACTGTTTCACCCTTGAAGACATTATCAACATCTGTTCTGCTATCTTAGTCATAAGAGCCACTTGCTCTTAAGACCCAAGAGTTCATAGCATTATTATTTCTAATTCTATCCATAGGGAGATAATGAAATATATAGCACTTTATACAATAGACTTCATAATCCCCATTGTTCTAAGTAATTTCTGGCTGAATCACTGTTAGTATTACATTCATTTAGGTAGGCTATCAAGTTCTTCAAATTCTCAGGAAGTTAATTGCTGTAGTCTTCTGAGTCTTCTGCCATACTAGTATAAATGCATACTATAGAATCAGCTTCACAGAAGTTTATTAAGGAGTATAGGCACATATGGGAGAGTTGATTTCCCTGGTAAGGCGTCTCCTTTTCTAATATTTATTATTTATTTATTTAATTAATTAATTAATTAGATTTGTATGCCGCCCCTCTCCGGAGACTTGAAGCGGCTCACAACAAATCCAATGATTAAAAACAATTAAAAACCCTTAATAAAAAAGCAATCATACATCTCATACAAACCATGCATAAAATGGAGCGGTCCAGGGGAATCAATTTCTCCATGCCTGACAACAGAGGTGGGTTTTAAGGAGTTTGCAAAGGCGAAGGTGGTGGCAATCCTAATCTCTGGGGGGAGTTGATTCCAGAGGGTCGGGGCCGCCACAGGGAAGGCTCTTCTCCTGGATCCCGCCAGACAACATTGTTTCGTCGATGAGACCCAGAGAAGGCCAACTCTGTGGGACTTAACCGGTCGCTGGGATTCGTGCGGCAGAAGGCGGTCTCGGAGATATTCTGGTCCGATGCCATGAAGGGCTTTATAGGTCAAAACCAACACTTTGAATTGTGACCGGAAACTGACCGGCAACCAATACAGACTGCGGAGTGTTGGTGTAACATGGGCATACCTGGGAAGCCCATGATTGCTCTCGCAGCTGCATTCTGCACGATCTGAAGTTTCTGAACACTCTTCAAAGGAAGCTCCATGTAGAGAGCATTACAGTAGTCGAACCTCGAGGTGATGAGGGCATGAGTGACTGTGAGCAGTGACTCCCAGTCCAGATAGGGCCGCAACTGGTGCACCAGGTGAATCTGGGCAAACGCCCCCCTCGCCACAGCTGAAAGATGGTTCTCTAATGTAAGCTGTGGATTGAGGAGGACACTCAAGTTGCGGACCCTCTCTGAGGGGGTCAGTAATTCCCCCCCAGGGTAATGGACGGACAGATGGAATTGTCCTTGGGAGACAAAACCCACAGCCATTCCGTCTTATCAGGGTTGAGTTTGAGTCTTTTGACACCCATCCAGACCCCAACAGCCTCCAGGTACCGGCACATCACTTCCACTGCTTCATTGACTGGACATGGGGTGGAGATGTACAGCTGGGTATCATCAGCGTACTGATGATACCTCACCCCATGCCCTTGGATGATCTCACCCAGCAGTTTCATGTAGATATTAAATAGCAGGGGGAGGGGACTGACCCCTGAGGTACCCCACAAGGGAGAGAACTAGAGGTCGACCTCTGACCCCCCACTAACACCGAATGCGACCGGCCAGAGAGGGAGGAGAACCACTGAAGGACAGTGCCTCCCACTCCCAACCCCTCCAGCCGGCGCAGAAGGATACCATGGTTGATGGTATTGAAAGCCGCTGAGAGGTCAAGAAGCACCAGGACAGAGGATAAAGACCTGTCCCGGCCCCGCCAGAGATCATCCAACAATGCGACCAAAGCAGTTTCCGTTGTGTAGCTGGGCCTGAAACCCGACTGTTGAGGGCCTAGATAATCGGCTTCTTCCAAGGACCACTGGAGCACCACCACCTTCTCAACAACCTTCCTCATAAAGGGAAGGTTGGAGACTGGATGGTAGTTGTTGAGAATGGGTCCAGGGAAGGCTTCTTGAGGAGGGGGTGCACAAGTGCCTCCTTGTAGGGATCTGGGAAGGACCCCCTCCCCAAATAAGCATTGACAATTTCCTGGACCCAGCTCCATGTCACCTCCCTGCCGGCCAAAACCAGCCAGGAGGGACACGGATCCAGTAAACAAGTGGCGGAACTCACAGCTCCAATGGCTTCCCAGACAGATGGACAAGGACGGGACCCAGTCATCTCGACTGACTCATCAGTCGACTCTGTTATCCAATCGGAGTCGAGGTCTGCCCGGATCCGAGTGACTTTATCAGCGAAAAATGTGTTAAAATCCTCGGCACTACTCTGCAAGTACTCCCCAACTCCCCCCTGGTTAAGAAGGGAGTGGGTCACCCTAAACAGAGTGGCCGGGCAAGATTCCACTGATGCAATCAAAGCGGCATGATA
Organism: Erythrolamprus reginae; assembly: GCF_031021105.1. Lineage (NCBI taxonomy): Eukaryota > Metazoa > Chordata > Lepidosauria > Squamata > Dipsadidae > Erythrolamprus > Erythrolamprus reginae. The sequence goes on from NC_091953.1 coordinate 84,088,725, forward strand.
CGCACATCTTGCTGCCTTGAGCGCCACTTTATAAGTCTTAATGTGAGCTCTTACAAGTGTTCAGTCGGATTCAGACTTACTCTTCCTCCATCGCTTCTCTAGACATCTCTTCTGGCATTTCAACTCTCGGAGCTCCTCGGTAAACCAAGGAGCTCTCCGGGGTCTACTGCCACAGAGAGGTTGCAATGGCACAATCTGGTCAAGAGCCTCCATCGCAGCCTTATTCCAGGCCACGGCAAGAGACTCTGCCGAACTGTGGATGAGTGCATCTGGTAAAATCCCAAGCGCCCTTTGAAAGCCTTCTGGGTCCATCAGGCGTCTGTGGCAGAACGACCTAGTCGGTTCCGCCTACCTGTGGGGGAGGATTGGAGCCAGGAAGTCAAGCCACAGTAGAAAATGGTCTGACCATCACAAAGGCAACACTTCTAAGCCCCTTAGTCTCAGACCATTACTCAATTGCTCAGAGAGGAATACCCTGTCGGGTGCATGCCCCCTCTCATGAGTCAGACCCTGTACTACTTGAGTCAGGTCCATGGCTCTCATTGTGGCCATGAACTCCTGCGCTAGCCCAGAGGTTTCACCAAGCAATGGTAGGTTAAAGTCCCCCAAGACAATAAGTCTGGGAAACCCCACCGCCAGCCCGGCTACCTCCTTGAGCAGCACAGGCAGGGCTGTTGACACGCAGCTGGGAGGCAGGTACATGAGCAAAAAGCCCACCTGAACCCCTAAGTCCAACTTCACCAGGAGGGACTCACAACCCGCAATGTCTGGAGTAATGAGTCTACGCAGGCAAAGGCTCTCCCTGGCTATAATAGCCACTCCTCCCCCCCTTCCCTGGGGTCGAGGCTGATGCCATACCTGAAACCCGGCTGGGCAAATTTCAGAGAGAGGAACTCCTCCCTCTGGGCCCAGCCAGGTCTCAGTCACACATGCCAGGTCGGCCTCCTCCTCCAGGATCAAATCCCGAATGAGGACAACTTTTTTTACCACCGACCTGGCATTGAGTAGCAGCAGCTTGAGCCCAGGGCCAGGATTACACTCATCACCAGTACTCACAGAGCCGGAACAAGGGATTGCTATTAAGCAGCGATCTCTCCTTCCCCTGGAACAGCTAGCTCTGTGGCTCCCACCATATCTGCCTCTCTCCAGCAACACAGGGATATTCTGACCCTCTGCCACCTCAGAGATAGGTGCCCCCTCCCCTCCTGCCTCTCCAATGCCAGATGGACCAAGTATATCATTTATACCATTCCCATTCACCTCATCCATACCATAATCCCACCCAACCCACCCATCCCAATCATTCATTCCCTACACATTACTCCACCCACCCCAATTATCCATCAATTAAAACCCCCAATAATTTAATTAAAATATTAAATTAATAATAATTAAAACCCAGTAATAAAAATAAAAAAATATACATAATATAGGGAAAAATACAATAAACCAGTTCATCAAAATAAGTAAGGTCAGCAGTAAAGTCACAAAAATGGCACCAGGTTCTCAATGGTAAACTCAAGAGTTGCTTAGGATCTAAAATTAGTGCAATGCCCCCTAAAAGTGGGGGGTGGAGATGTCCGGAGGGGGGGGGGAGATGTCCGAGTTCTGGGTGTGCCAGTTGTTAATTACCCTGTCCTTCAGGTTCTTTGGTGCCGACTGCTGCCACCGGTCGGCACTCCCAAGTCTTTCTTTCTGTCCTGGTTCTTGCAGCACCTCCATTCTTCGCTGGTTGGTCTCCAGTTGGATCCCAGTAACACCACTGCTTTCGGGCGACACCTCCAGCTCCCACTCGCCCAATGTCGCACGGCCGCATATCTGGCTACAACTACTGAGATTGGAAGGGCTGACTTTAAAAATGTGTGTGCATAGTTGAAGGGGGAGTGGATGTCAGTTATACAGTGGTACCTCAGTACTCGAACGCTTCCTTTCTCGTACATTTCGGATAACGAACAAAATTTTCGGCAAAAATTTGCTTCGGTATCTGAACAAAAATTCAGATACCGAACAGCCAGAGAAAATTTTGTTCATTATCCGAAATGTAATCCCGGCAGCTTCAGGGGGCTGAGGAGCTCTCTAAGAGCTCCAAGCTGCAGGAAAGGTGGGGGCTGCTGCAATATTGGCAGCTTCTGGGGGCTCCTTTCCTCATTGCTTCCTTTTATTACCTGTAAGCAGCTTCAAAAACTTTTTCCCTGTGGCTGCAACAGCGGCGGCTTCCTTTCCAGTAGCAAGAGCGCCGGGAAGTCACGTAATGAAGGGAAGCTGCTGGAGCGGCAGCAACTGCTGAGATGGCTCCGCCAGCTTCCCTTCATCACGTGACGTTCCCGGCGCTGTTGCTACTGGAAGGGAAGCCGCCGCTGTTGCAGCCACAGGGAAAAAGTTTTTGAAGCTGCTTACAGGTAATAAGAGGAAGCAATGAGGAAAGGAGCCCCCAGAAGCTGCCAAGATTGCAAGAGCCCCCACCTTTCCTGCAGCTTGGAGCTCTTAGAGAGCTCCTCAGCCCCCTGAAGCTGCCGGGATGGCAGCTTCAGGGGGCTCCTGTCCTCATTGCTTCCTTTTATTACCTGTAAGCAGCTTCAAAAACCTTTTCCCTGTGGCTGCAACAGCGGCGGCTTCCCTTCCAGTAGCAACAGCGCGGGAACGTCACGTGATGAAGGGAAGCCGGCGGAGCCATCTCAGCAGTTGCTGCCGCTCCAGCAGCTTCCCTTCATTACGTGACTTCCCGGCGCTCTTGCTACCGGAAGGGAAGCCGCCGCTGTTGCAGCCACAGGGAAAAGGTTTTTGAAGCTGCTTACAGGTAATAAAAGGAAGCAATGAGGAAAAGAGCCCCCCAAAGCTGCCGGGATTGCAGCAGCCCCCACCTTTCCTGCAGCTTGGAGTAGCGAATTTATTTATCCCATTGGAAATAAAGAAAATAGATTTAATTGGTTCCCAGCGAGTTAACAGGGGCTGGGAACCAATTAAATCCATTTCCATTATTTCCTATGGGATAAATAAATTCGGTACTCGACCAAATCGGTTCTCGACCACACTTCAGGAACGAATTGTGGTCGAGTACCGAGGTACCACTGTATTTCCTGACATCTTTGGGAATTATTTGAATGTAATTTCCTGAAAGCCATGGGCCTGTTCAGAGCCTCTCAGTATACTTTCCCCAAAGTTGATCCCTGGTTCTTTTGCCTTTCTATTTAATCCCATTATAGTTTTGGGAATTTAGAATTCAAATGTAGTATAGTGGTTAACATGTTCTGGTCTACCTCAGCTAAGCGGATAACTGTGTGCCTCTAAGCCAGTTACTTTTCCACAACCCAATCTACATCACAGGATAGTTGTTATGGTGGGAAACAGTAGGAAAGAGCAATATGTATCGGGTGGCTTCCACTTACTTTCGCTACTTTTGCTTCACAACAGAAGTGCACATTTTGCATGCGCGGAGGGTTCTTTGATGGCTGTTTGCCTCTTGCCAAATGGCAGATTCCACTCAGAAGTGTCTTTTCTACTTATCTCTCTGACTGTCCACGTGGAAAGCTGCATTTTAAACAAGCTGTAGTTTTAAAATGCTGCTCAAAGCAAGTTCCAAGTATAGCATCATAGAAAATTAGGGCTGGAAGGGACCTGATAAATCTTCAAATCCAACCCCCTGCTCAAGGCATGAGCCTTATATAATCCCAGTTAAATGGCTGTCCAGCCTTGTTTTGAAAATCTCTATTGATGAAGCACTCATAACTCTAGCAGGCAAAGTATTCCATTGATTAATTGTTAATTTGTCAGAAAATTTCTCCTTACTTCTAGGTTCGATCTCTTTTTAACAAGTTTTCACCCATTACTTTTTGTCCTGACCTCTGATGAATAATAAAGCTAATCACAGTAATTATAACATAAGGCAGTGATAGCGAACCTTTTATTCCTCTGGTGCTGAAAGAGTGTGGGTATGCGCTATTGTGCATGCGCGAGTGCCCACAACCCATAATTCAATGCCTGGGGAGGGCAAAAACAGCTTCTCTCACTCCCCAGAGGTTCTCTGGAGGCTGGAAAATTCCTGTTTGTTTCCCAACTTCTGGTAGGCCCAGTAGGCTCATGTTTCACCCTCCCCAGGCTCCAAAGACTTATCTGGAGCTGGGAGAGTGTAAAAACATCCTCCCCCATCCCCCCAGAGGCTCTCTGGAAGCCAAAAATGCCCTTCCAGAGCCTGTGTGAGCCAAAAATCAGCTGGCCAGCACACACATGCACGTTGGAGCTGAGCTATGGCAACAGCTCCTGTGCCAGCAGATATGGCTCCATGTGCCACTTGTGGCAGCCATGCCATAGGTTCGCCATCACTGACATAAGACAATGCAATAAAGTCTCTCATTCCAGTAAAGGCCACAACTGGTGCAAAAGCTGTCACATCCATATAGTATCTGCCATCAGCTCTTCTAAACAAGGCGTACCTGGCTCTAGACATTTAGCACCCTGGCCATAATTTGCTGCCCTGAGTTTGCTCATCTTCTGATTTGTTTGAAATTTCATGCTCTTATTTCTTTTTTGAATTTACCTTTATGTTTTCTTTTCTCAAGTATTTGCACCCTTTACTAGAAAACACAGTAAACAAGTTTAATTACATTAGCACTCATTGTCATGATAACAATTGTATGCTAATGTAATTAAAATTGTCATGTAATTAAAAATGTGATGACAATTCTGCAAAAATGTATTTGACCATTGAGCAGACATGCACAGGTACAGTGGTACCTCTACTTATGAACTTAATTCGTTCCGTGACCAGGTTCTTAAGTAGAAAAGTTTTTAAGAAGCAATTTTTCCCAGTTACATTTTCAGAGGCTCGGGTTTGTTAGTGGAAAATTGTTCTTGAGAAGAGGCAAAAAAATCTTGAACACCTGATTCTTATCTAGAAAAGCTTGTAAGTAGAGGCGTTTGTAGGTAGAGGTATTTTTCTGGCTATAACTTTAATAACCCAGTAGAATAAGAATAACAACAGAATTGGAAGGGATCTGGTAGGTTATCTAGTCCTACCCTCTTCTTAAGCAGGACACTCCACACAGTAGCCACATCACATACTAGCCACGCCCACGCTGTTTAGTGAAGGGTAAAAATTCCTGATGTGTCATGTGATGCTGCCATGATAATGTGAGTTTGACATCCTTGCTCTAGCCCATTTCTGACAAGTGGCTTTCCAGTCTTTTCTTGAAAGTCTCCACTGATGAAGCGCCCACAACTTCTGAATGCAAGCTGTTACATTGGTTGATAGTTCTCATTGTCACACAATTTATCCTTATTTCAAGGTTATATCTCTCCTTGATCAGTTTCCATCCATTGTTCCTTATCTGGCCTTCAGATGCTTTGGAAAATAGGTTGACCCATCTTTCTCTGTGATAGCCCCAATTAGTCACACAATTTGCTCAATATCTTCTTATGAAACTTTTGTTTTGCTTTGGTAATATTGAATGCTGAGGTCTACATACTGTATGTAATAGGGTTTTTTTCATGACTCGCCACATCTGGCTAGTGAACTGCTCACTACCACTCAACTGAACTTTCCAGGAAGCATTTTTGAAAAATGTAAAAAAGAGAAATTATAAGCCAGGAAGGAAAAATTATAATTTTATATTTTTGTTTTTTCTTCTGTTTGGGATTCTCTGGGTTGCCTAAACCTAAAACAGTTCTGAGCTGTTTCCGGGAAAAGCTTCAGACTGCACAGTCTGCTGTCCTCCAGGATGAGTAACTTCATTTAGAGTCAAGTTTAGATTTCTCTGAAATTTGAAGACTTTTGAAGATATCAATAGTCAATCAGTCTTACTGCAGGTTAGGTCTGAGTCTGTTTCTCCCTATCCAGAGACTGAAAACATCCAGGCAATGAATCAAGCCTTCAGCTGTATCGCCTACGCAACACGGACTTAGACAACTGGGAATCATCAGCATACTTAATTTATTACATGTTGGCAAACAATTACTGAGTGATTCCATGTTAATATTAACCAAGAGCAGAGCACCAAGCCCTGGGCCAATTTCTTCCTCCCATTTACTGGAACTCCCTATTCCAGAAGAACCACTACAATATAGTATTCTCCTCTCACCAATCTTTCCATGCTATGGAAATAAACCAATAAAGTATGTTGAGACACCCAATAGGATAGGGGCAAGGGGGCAAGAATCATCCTATGTGATTGGCATATAGTACTCACATGCAACCCATGTCAGTAGTTCCATTAATATTTTATTACTTAAACTGCATTTAAATATATTTTACAAATATCGGAATATATGTTTGAGCAATGTACAAATAAGGAAACAATAAGAACTAATGTAGAGCATAATTAAAATCAATAACAGAGGGACAAACAGCCGATACAGTACTACAGGAAATAGTCACTAATTTACCATTCATTTAGCGGCCATTTGAAGTTACAATGGCACTGGTGACATATGACCATTTTTTCACACTTATGACCATTGCAGCATTCCCATGACCATTTGATCAATATATTGATGCTTGGCAATTGCCCTGTGTTTATTACAGTTGTAATGCCATATGTTTAACATTTGTGACCTTCTGACAAGCAAAGTCAATGGGGAAGCTAGATTTACTTATCAACCGTGTTACTAATTTAACAGCTGCAGTGGTTCATTTAACAATTATGGAAAGTCATAAAATGGGATAAAACTCATTTAACAACTGTTGCAAAGCAATGAAAATTTTGGCTCAATTGGGGGTAGAAATCGAGGGCAACGTGTACCAAGAATCAGAATCGTGAGCTGTACCTATATCTGGAAGTTCTCAGCATGAAATCTCTATAAAATTAGTAATTTCTGATTCTCTGAAGAAGACCCCTAGGTGGAATGAACTTGGATGAGATAAAATTATGATATACTTGGATGAGATAAAAGTGTGTGTTTATGTGTACTGGTTTCCCCAAAATAAGATATCTCCTGATAATAAACCCAATTGGGTCTTTGAGTGCATAGCAATAAGGCATCTTTGCAGCCATCTAGATCAGTGTTTGGTAACTTTTAAGATGTGGCCTTCCACTCCAATATTTCCCCAGCCAGAATGTTACCTAGAGGTGATCAAAGTTTTTTGTAAATCAAATCTGGTAGGCTGCCTTATTATACATGACAGGTAATCCTTGATTTGCAACCACAATTGTGCCTAACATTTCTGCTGCTAAGGAACTGCATATCACTGCACTTGTTAGGTAAATTGTGCAGTCATTAAGCAAATCTGGCTCTCTTCCATCAACTGCTTGTCCGAAGCCAGATGTGAAGGTTACAAATGGTGATCATCATGCAACTAGCATAAATACACTCCAGTTGCCAAGCCTCTTGAATTTGGATCACACATCCATGGGGATACTGCAAGGATTGTTGGAAAACGGTCATAAATCTTTTTTTCAGTGCCATCGTAACTTTTAAAGGTCAGTAAATGAATGGTTGTAAATCGAGGTCTACCTGTAGCATATTTTAACTGCCCAGAATTTCCTGATTTATGAGCTAATTAATTAATAAGAGAAATGTAAGATCCATCAGCACGGAACAAATTCTCCCAATACAGCAAGATGACTCGGTGGCACAGTGGTTAGAGTGCAGTCCTGCAAGCTACTTCTGCTGACCACGGCTGCCAGCAGTTTGGCAGATAGAATCTCAGTAGGCTCAAGGTTGACTCAGCCTTCCATCCTTCCAAGGTCCATAAAATGAGGACCCAAATTTATTTATTGGATTTGTATACCGCCCTTCTCCGAGGACTCGAGGGTGGCTCACAACATAGCAAACCATATACAAAACTAAAAATCCAATTAATTTCACTAGGAAAAAAAACCTTTAAAATTCTACTAACACTTAAAATCATTCATTCCCATTCACAAGTGACTGATTGTTGGGGATAATGTGCTTACTCTCTGTAAACAATTTAGAGAGGGCTGCAAAGCACCGTGAAGTGGTATATAATCTACATGCCAATGCTAAATGCTATGACCAGGTTCCACTCAAGCAGCTCCCTCCCTTTTCAGAATCCCTTTTCCATCCACCGGGACCTCCTTCCCGCCAACCGTTGCTCCCCATCACCCACAATAGCTTTTCCTCCTCATAGAGATTTAAAAAAAAATATTAAAAGCATCGCGTTCCTAAACGGAACACTTTCCTGAGGTAAACTTCCGCACGTTTTGACCCTCCTTTCCGGTAGGTTCTTTCAAACACGAGGCAGTAAATTTAAAATCGAAATTATTACATTATATGGACACTGCGCTTTCCCCTCTCTAGGCCTCATTTCCCCCCCGTCGCCCCCCCCCCGCGACCTTTCCTTCCCCCTTGGGAATCCCGCGTTTCGAAGAACGTCACCGGGACTGGCCCCGCCCATTCCGCCTTCGTTGCCTTGGCGGCTCCGAAGAGCGATGGGGGCGGGACGAGGGGGAGGGCAGCCTTCTGGCGCGCTTTCCGCGAGGGAGGGGGCGGGGCCGCGGTTATTTGGTCGGCCTGTGGCGCGCGGCCGCTCTCTTTTCGCCCCTTTCGCGTGGCTTCGTTACCTCTCCCTCTTCCTTCTCCTCCTGCACTTCCCCGGTTCTGGCTCGTTTCGGCCTTCCGTGCCCAGCCATGCCCAACATCGTGCTCTTCAGCGGGAGTTCCCACCAAGACTTGTCCCAGCGCGTGGCCGATCGCCTCGGACTGGACCTGGGGAAGGTGGTGACGAAGAAGTTCAGCAACCAGGAGACCAGGTGAGCCTCAGCGGGCGATGGGTCGGCCCTCCTCTCTCTGCCTCCTTTGGGTGTTAGCCCCACGGTTCTCAATTGCTCCTTTGCACTCTGGATGGGGGAAATTGTGGGGCGGCCGATGAAAGAAGGGTGGGTGTGAACCCCGTAAGTTAAATTGTGCAGCCAAGGATTCCTGGAAATGCGCAGCCTCCTCCCGGTTGCGTGTAATAGAAACATAGAAGATTGAGGGCATAAAAAGACCTCATGGTCTTATACTATTTCCTGTATTTATCTTAGCATGGATATATGTTTAAATTCAGTTCCTGTGGATTTACCAACCATGTCTGCTGGAAGTTTGTTCCAAGCATCTAATACTCTCAGTAAAATAATATTTTCTCAGGTTGCTTCTGATCTGTCCCCTAACTAACCTCAGATTATGACCCCTTGTTCTTGTGTTCACTTTCCTATTAAAAACAATTCCCTCCTGAACCTTATTTAACCCTTTAACATATTTAAATGTTTCAATCATGTCCCCTCTTTCCCTTCTGTCCTCCAGACTATACAGATTGAGTTCATTAAGTCTTTCATGATAAGTTTTATGCTTAAAACCTTCCACCATTTTTGTAGTCTGTCTTTGGACCTATTCAATGTTATCAATATCTTTTTGTAGGTGAGGTCTCCAGAACTGGGTCTCTTGATGGAGGACAAGACTATTAGTGTCACTTATGAGCCTTCTGATGGGGAGGAGACAACGGAATAAACAATCGGGGAGAACTTTATGAAATAAATGTTGCATGAGTCCATACGAACACTGCTTTGCTGGATGAGTTTGCTGGTGTTGGGGGGGTGGGGGGAGTTCCTACTGGAAGTCGCTTTAATCCCTTTGCTTCCTGTATACATCCGGTGTGTTTAGTCTGGAAGCACTACCTACGTTGTATACATCCACAGATTTGCTTAGCCACAAATTGTAGCCTTGATACACTATCTGGAATATTATCTCATTTTCAGTACTTTTGGACAACAGTCCTTTTGCTGGTGTGATTTTTTTTTAACAGGATCGTATTGATACATAACATCTCTGGGTAATCATTCAAGGAAATTATGGGCAAATTAGTTCTGAGTTTAAAAATACTGTACTACACTTATTGTCATAAACTCAAAATGCATCTTGCATAAGATTTCCAAGATGTACTTTTAATGCTGTGTTTTGGTCACAAAAGTTGTAACCAGCAACTAACCAAAACTGCTGAGACTAATGATCCCCTCTATTCGGTTTTACATATACAGTACTTTTATTACTAGCTTTAAACTGTTTGCCTTGTTTATGAAAAGAACTGAATAATATTTTAAAAGCTCTGTTGATTTCATGATTACCTAACTGCTTCTCAGCAAATGTTGTTTTCCAGTGATCATGTTACTAGGAAAACAGTTTAGTCATCGAGCAAAATTACAAATAATGTGAAAGTTTTTCTTTCTGTACTAATTTCACTTGGAAATGTTGCACTTATGAGATAAGAGAACATGCATTGAACAGTATTGAAAAATAGCTTAAATTTCACAAGATTTGTTATAGTGTTTCTAAGTATGCTGTATATATTTTTAAATATATTTTTAAATATATGTGCTTAACATTTCCTCCTCCTAACTCAGGGAATAGGGTTACTTTTATTTACTCCAGATCCCATTATGTTGCCTCCTATGATCTAGCTGTGACCTCAGAAATGCTCTGGATATTCATTAATAATTGCAGACAAAGCTTATTACATATGTTCCTCCACAGTAAACATAAAGCAATCAAGAACCAATAACAGAGGTTCTTCTGAATAGCATGTTGTTGTGAAATCAAATAATAGGATAATATAAAGCTATTTAAGTAAATTAACATTGTAAATTTAATTGGGTTATTTTTCTAAGTTTAATCTATATATGTCTTTATTGTATTATGAGTTGCATTGTGTTATCAGTCACATTAAAGTCAAGAATTCAGCTCATTTTATTGTTTTTTTTCTCCTTTTGATTAACAAAAGCACTTTCTCTGAATTAGATTAAGTTATCTCATAGTCTTGGAGTAACTTTTATGGAGTAACCATGAAAATCAATTAGTCCAATATCCTATTCAGTACAGGATCTACCAGTAATGTTGGTCAAATGACCATCAGACTTCGTTGAAGAACTCTAGGAAAAAATTCACCACCTCAAAGGCTCAGTCTGTTTCAAAGGCCGGCATTGTACAGTCAAAAATCTCTTCTTTATATCTACCATGGACATAATTCCTTCCAGTTTTAATCTATATTCTGCAACAAGATAAGCCTATTCCTTCTTCTCTGTGTCATATTTTAGGGTACTTAAATGTTATCATTATTTTGAGACTTGAAAGAACAAGTTAGAGATACTGTAGATCACCATGAAGAAAATCTACAGTATATGGTCACTAGGAGTTTAAAATAACTGATGCCAATAGCCAGTTAAATTTCCCTGTAGTCTCTTTTGTTAGCTAGGGATTCCCATTACTATTGTTATAAAGGAATATGAGGACACAGAATATTTCACGGAAAATATTTTATGAACAGAGTTGGATTTGGCATTCATTTTTCAAGTAATTTTTGGAAAGCTGAAGTAACATAAAACTGGTTTTGTCAATTCACTTTTAGTCCTTGTCAATTCCTTTTTATCTGTTCCAGTATTGGCACTTTAATTTTTCTGCCTCTATGTTAGTGTTTTACGTAAAATGTTTCTCTATTTTTGAATGCATGTATATTCCTTTTAGTTTCATTTGCTAATATTATGCTACATAAGTCTATGCTCAATCTATTTAATGTGTACAGTATTTTTCATTTATGGTTAATTTGAATGCTTGTCAACTTTGACAGATCTCAACTAAGTAGAATTCAATCTAGTTAGTACGGTACCCGACTTGAAGAATAACTGGGCAGCAAAGTAAACCTGAAAGTTTCCCTTCCCTAAAAAAATACCCAACACAGGGGAAGGTTTGGTAGGGAAGGTTTGCCTATTTGCCGATGACTCTAAAGTGTGCAATAGGGCTGATATTCCTGGAGGCGTCTGTAATATGGTAAATGATTTAGCTTTACTAGATAAATGGTCAAAGCAATGGAAACTGCAGTTTAATGTTTCCAAATGTAAAATAATGCACTTGGGGAAAAGGAATCCTCAATCTGAGTATCGTATTGGCAGTTCTGTGTTAGCAAAAACTTTAGAAGAGAAGGATTTAGGGGTAGTGATTTCTGACAGTCTCAAAATGGGTGAGCAGTGTGGTCGGGCGGTAGGAAAAGCAAGTAGGATGCTTGGCTGCATAGCTAGAGGTATAACAAGCAGGAAGAGGGAGATTGTGATCCCACTATATAGAGCGCTGGTGAGACGACATGTATTGTGTTCAGTTCTGGAGACCACCTACAAAAAGATATTGACAAAATTGAACGGGTCCAAAGACGGGCTACAAGAATGGTGGAAAGTCTTAAGCATAAAATGTATCAGGAAAGACTTAATGAACTCAATCTGTATAGTCTGGAGGACAGAAGGAAAAGGGGGGAAATGATCGAAACATTTAAATATGTCAAAGGGTTAAATAAGGTTCAGGAGGGGAGTGTTTTTAATAGGAAAGTGAACACAAGAACAAGGGGACACAATCTGAAGTTATTTGGGGGAAAGATCAAAAACAACATGAGAAAATATTATTTTACTGAATGAGTAGTAGATCCTTGGAACAACCTTCAAGCAGATGTGGTTGGTAAATCCACAGTAACTGAATTTAAACATGCCTGGGATAAACATCCATCCTAAGATAAAATACAAAAAATAGTATAAGGGCAGACTAGATGGATCATGAGGTCTTTTTCTGCTGTCAATCTTGTATGTTTCTAAGTTAACACCACTGGGGAAGAAGATAATGACAAATCAACTCTTGTAATGTTATCAAGAAAATTCTCTTGATGCTGATTTGTCTTTTTATCTTCATTTCTCCCCAATGTGTCTTGAAAATAAAATTGTTTTTATTAGAGAGTACAGATGGATTCTGCATTAAACTTCTTAAGAAAGTATGAAGTCATTTTATCATTAAGAGTAATTCTGCAAGATAGCCAATAATCTTCACAGTAGGGAATGGAAGTTGATATCTGGAGCTGATTTCCTATATTCAACCTCACTTCACCATCCTTGAGTTAATCGCAGTTATTAAGTAATGGGAAATGAAGTGACACTGATACTTTTGCCTTTTGATACTATCTGTTTTTGGATTTTTATCCCACATTTATTGCTGTTTATAAGTAGCACAAGGTGATAAAAGTACATAATACACTTTCCTCCTACTCTTTTACTTCACAGCAGCCCTGTGAGGTGCACTTGGTGAGAGACGGTAACTGACCCAAAGTCACCATATGTCACTGTGAGTGTGTATGTGTACACACACTGGGAAATTGATATCAGACTTTACTAATATCTGGTGTTAATGACACATGCTGCAATACTTATACACTGTTTCATATATGTGCTGTGCTCTGCATTTAATAGTCTGTTTATTGCATCATCATCCTTCAATCTCGAAAGACCATGGTATCATGCTTTGGATTCCCCAGAGCATGAAGCCTGGGTAGGTTAGTATGGAGGATAGACTGTTACCCAAGCAGCAGATGCCCCCTCTCCACATCTCTGAAATATTCCAGTGGAATGGCAAAGGCCAATACGATTGGTTCCAGCTGCGTCGCAGGACTTATCAGAATGTGGCTGTACACAGTCGCGAACTGCTTCCGAGACTCCGGCTCTGGATTTTGCCTCAAGGTTTACTCCTGAAGCCTTTTCCAATGATGGATATAGCCACAAGGCAGTGGAGGTCTGTTTATACTTAATTGAAAATAAAGCCTACACTTTCTAGTGTAGTTATTTGGATAGAAATACAGTGGTACCTCGGTACTCGACCACAATTCGTTCCAGAAGTGTGGTCGAGAACCAATTTGGTCGAGTACCGAATTTATTTATCCCATAGGAAATAATGGAAATGGATTTAATTGGTTCCCAGCCCGTTAACTCGCTGGGAACCAATTAAATCTATTTTCTTTATTTCCAATGGGATAAATAAATTCGGTACTCCAAGCTGCAGGAAGGGTGGGGGCTGCTGCAATCCCAGCAGCTTCAGGAGGCTGAGGAGCTCTATAAGAGCTCCAAGCTGCAGGAAGGGTGGGGGCTGCTGCAATCCCGGCAGCTTCGGGGGGGGGGCTCCCTTCTTCATTGCTTCCTCTTGTTACCTGTAAGCAGCTGCAAAAACTTTCTCCTTCCCGGTGGCTGCTTCCCTCGAGGAGCAACAGCGCCGGGAACGTCACGTAATGAAGGGAAGCTGCTGGAGCAGCGGCAACTGCTGAGATGGCTCCAGCGGCTTCCCTTCATCATGTGACGTTCCCGGCGCTGTTGCTCCTCGAAGGGAAGCAGCCACTGGGAAGGAGAAAGTTTTGCAGCTGCTTACAAGTAATAAGAGGAAGCAATGAGGAAAGGAGCCCCCTGAAGCTGCCAGGATTGCAGCAACCCCCACCCTTCCTGCAGCTTGGAGGAATTACAGAACTCCTCAGCCCCCCGAAACTGCCGGGATTGCAGCAGTCCCCACCCTTCCTGCAGCTTGGAGCTCTTAGAGAGCTCAGCCCACTGAAGTTGCTGGGATTGCAGCATCCCCCGGCAGTAACATTTCAGATAATGAACAAAATTTTCTCTGGCTGTTCGGTATCCGAATTTTTGTTCAGATACCGAAGCAAATTTTTGCCAAAAATTTTGTTCGTTATCCGAAATGTACGAGAACCAAAGCGTTCGAGTACCGAGGTACCACTGTGTAGCTTAGCTGTGGATAGAAAATATTTGTGACTTGATGCTTTGTTTTGCCAATGGGCAAATATTATTAGGCCATCTCAAATTGTATTTTTAGTCTAGCCTTCTCTAAACAGGTTCCCTCTAAACATGTAGTTTCCATAATTCTCATATAACCTGAGATAGTTGGCCAGATTGACTGAAGTCAATTCTATGATCTGTAGAACCTTCATGTTTGGAAGGCATCCAGTCTAGGGACGATCTTGCTGACTGCATTTGTTCTGTTCTTATCAGAACGTTATTATATGAGTGGCTGTGCACTGTGCATTATTAGAAGTGAACAATTAACCAATTGGCTTGGTATTAAAATACTACTAATCCTCGTTCTGAAATTCAGGCTATTTCCACACAACTCCAAGGAAAATGTCTGTGTACATTGATAAGGCTTGCCCTGACGGTCAACAAACTTTTGTTCTTTTGGACAAGTTGAGGGAATTAATTCCAGAATCAACATTTGGTCAGCATGTTCTTTCTTTTTACCAGTCTGCTCCAAAATTATTGTTTCTTGCTACTTGTTAGGTGTGTCTCTTTTAACAGGTTTGAAAACTGCTAATATTACCTAACTAGAAATTGTCGCTAAATTAAATTGTAATATCTAATTTATAATCAGATTTCATTCCTGTCCACTAATCCAAAATCCATTCTAGATGATATGGAGATCAGCTTCTATCAGCCATCATGAACAATGTTCAGAAAGCATTCCTGAATAAGAGCTAGAGCAGGAATCCTCAAACCTTTTGAACTGGAAGCCACTTCACAGTTCCTCAGACTGTTGGGGGGGGGGGGAATGGCTAGGTTGGCATGACTTGGTGGCCATGTCACTGAGTGGGCATGGCCAATTTAGCAGTCCATTAAATAATACACACAAATTTTAATTTGTTTCCTCCTGGGAGTGTTTTATTTACTTTTGTTCGACTTTTCTTTTTACAAAATCATTTTTAAGTTGTTTACGAGTTTAATGGTTCACCTCAGAAAACTCAGTTTTGCAACAATTCTTCTCAATTCTTGTAAGGATCAACATCTCTTAAATCTTCCTCCCTCCCCCTCTCTTCTACAATAGCAATGAGAGTGGGAAAGAGAAACTTTGCGGAAATCCATTCCATCCCATCTTATTTCCATTCCCATTCCATCCTATTGCTATTCCATCCTATCCCTATCCCATTGTCTCCTATTTCCATTCCATTCCACATTCAAAGACTTACCTGTTATATATCAAAGAAAGAAAATTGCTAGCAAGTGGAGATGGGGAAAAGAAACCAGGATAGGAAATATTGATGGATACAGAGATGAGACTTGGTCCTGGGGCATCTTCTGCAGGATTCCCTTCAGTCCTGGTGGTGCCCTGGGATACCTTGCTGAATTCCATTTCCATTTCCACTTCTATCCCATCCCATCCTCTTCCAATTCCTTTCTCTCCTTTTTCCATTCCATTCTATGTTCAAAAACTTTTACCTATAAGATCCCCTTCAATCCTGGCAGTGCCCTGGGATACCACATTGAATTTTATTTCTTTCTTATTCCCATTCCCACTTCCACTCCATCCTATTCCTATTGCTATTCCATCCCATCCCATTACGCCCTGCCTCCCCCCTTCCATCACCCTTCCATCACCGGCCCTCGCAAACATAAGTCCTGCACTTGCCCAAAGGGTGGGAGGCGGCCGATGGCTGTGGCAATGTGGACGGGGCATCCTCATCCCACATGGGCCAGTTTAATGGCTTCCACGGGACGGATCTATCCCACGGGCCATAGTCTGAGGATGCCTGAGCTAGAGGGTTAGTTAACATTGTACATCCCTTGTGAGCTGTTCATATAACATACAGGGTGTGTTCCAAAAGTAATGCAATTATTTTCTTTTAAAGTAATTTATTGAACAGATTTGCACAAACACTTAAAATTCTTCAAAGTACTGTCCTTGGGCCTCTACACATTTTTTTGCAGCGACTGCCATGACTGGTACGCGCCCTGAAAGGCGTCTTCGGGGACCTCTCGCATGGTCTTCATCACGGCTGATTGGATCTCTTCTATGGACGAAAAACACGCTTTGACACAACACGCTACGAGTCCGCGGGTTCCTAACCAAACACCAGGTGCCAACGCTGCCCCTCCCCCCTATAGTCCTGACATTGCCCCAGCAGACTTCTTTTTGTTCCAAGCCCTGAAAGGAACCCGTTTTTCATTCATAGAAGAGATCCAATCTGCTGTGACGTAGACCTGTAGTTCACTGGAGAGGCATGAGCTAGTGTAGGGCTAACTTTACTGTAGTACTCAAGTTGATTGGCTGGGAAAAAGAATTTGTGTGTGTGTGTTATTTTTGTTTAAATATAACACACAACTCTATGATCCTTTTACACATAGGCAATGTATTTTAATTTGTATCCTCAATTGTATTTATTCATCTTGGAATGTCACTGAAAGATGGGATATAAATATCAGCAATTAACTCATCCTAGCTTACAATGTTTCATTTACAATGCTTTCCCAAACAACTATGTGTAATTTAACAATGGTCCTGAAAATAATACAGATTCAGGTAATATAACTAAAATTAATTTTTTTTAAATATTATAGGTTATCTGAACTCATTTCAAGATAATTGAAGGCCTAGATTTGAGTTATATTCTGTCACTCTCGCTCCTAAGAAAAGACATGGAAGCTTTAAAAAGTTGAAGATGTTTGAGATGTTTGAGACCCCTCACATGCACCTGGGTGGCTTATATATTTTATAAGCCACCCAGAATTGTCTCCAATAGGAAGATGAGAAGAATATAAATATAATAACAAAATAATAAATGAAGCACTTTTTAACTTTGAATTTGAAAGTTGCACATTAAATATAAAATCTACCTACCCCAATTCAAAGAAGGGGTGGTTCCATTCTGCTCTATTTTTCTATCCTTCTCTACCAACAGTTTAATCATTGTGTTTGTCATTTTGGGAATGGCTTATCCCATCAGGGTCAAGCAATTGTTTATCAACTCCTGTCTATTGAATGGTACAGTTGTGAGGGCAGTTTGCATGTGTCAGTCTTCTATTTCATCTTTGTATAATGTCCAGAGTTGCTACTATGTGGGGAGGGGGGGCGGCCATGTAAAATACATAAGTAAGTAAAAATACTGTTTTACACTTGTTGAAAATGCTGCTCTTTACTTGCTGCTCTAGTCTTGTAATGTAATCACAGTGCATGGCATAGAGAAGTATAACTCCAAAAACTGATCTTGTTTTCTTAAATTAGCTCTATTGTTAAATTAGGTGGGAAAGGAAATTTAGGCATAAAATAAAGTTAGTTGCATAGGTGAAATCTGTATAGCCACCCTGAGTCCTACGGGATTGAGCGGCATAGAAGTTGAAATAAATAAATAAATAAAATAGGGCGTTCGGCTTTCTGCACAAAATGGTTTCTTTGACTTGAGTTCAGCAATGAAATGGATTAGGATATGAACTATACTCGTAATGGGTGTATTGTATTGCTTTGATGGTAGAGTGATATAAAGCTAGTCCTTATTTAACAGCTGATAATTACTAAAAATTACACCACTGTGCACCCTGGTTACATATTTGCATGCTTTGCAGTTCAGTTCTATGATTGGCTGTGGTGGTCTGAAATTGCATGACTGTAATTTGTGATCTGTTTTTGTTGGTTTCTGCCATTTTTTGCTACCGTGTTTCCCCGAAAGTAAGACAGTGTCTTACTTTCTTTTTATCCCCAAAAGCCCCACTATGTCTTACTTTCGGGGTATGTCTTATATTGGAAAAAAATTGTTGAATTTTTTGTTTTAACCATAAAATTAACATTTAGATGCGGTGACGTATGGAGGGGGGGCGGCGCGGAAGTGGGCAGGAGGCGGCGCTCATTAAGATCAGAGGGAGGTGGCAGACGCGGCGACGTATGGAGAGGGGGACGGTGCGGACGTGGGCAGGAGGCGGCGCGCAGCTAGATGAGAGGGAGGCGGCAATACCCCCGTGTTTCCCCGAAAGTAAGACATATGTCTTACTTTCGGGGTACGGCTTATATTAGCCGACCCTCCTGAAACCCCCGATACGTCTTACAATCAGGGGTGTCTTACTATCGGGGAAACAGGGTATTCTCCAATGCACTTGCAAGGAGAGTCCAGGATGGGTAATTCTTCAGTCTGATTGGTAGGGACTGAGTTTAATTTAAATATTAGGCAGGTGCCGCCCCCTTAGCCCTCCAGTCTTAAAAACTCAGTCGCAGTAAAGGGACTTTGAGTTTTTGCTCTACCAATAGTATTGGTTTGAGAGGTTTAGGCTTTAAATGTTATTTGATGTTTTTTGATGTATTGATTATTATTAAATCTGTCTTTTTCTTTCCCCTTTTTCTCTTAGGTGCAGCTGGGGGTTTCTCCTCAGGCAGCTCTGGTTTCAGACCTCCAGTGGGTCTAATCCAGTTGACTGCAGCTCCTCCTTGTCTGTGAACCCACACAAGGGCCTGGCTTGTGGGTTCAGGAGTGAGCGCCCGGGGAAACTACCTCCGAGGTAGACTCCGGAGGAGAGGAGCCGGTTGACGCCGCGGGGGGGTCCGCCCTCCCCCGTGGCGAATAAACCAAGGGGAGGGGGCGCAGAACAGGCCTCGGAGGACATCCGCGCCCCCCCCCACCCCCCCCGCCCCCCCGATCGCCCCGTTCACAACGCTTATGAAATCGGGCTGATTTCGCTGCCCGTGGCACAGCAGGGAGCCTTCTGGCCGTTTGCCTGTCAGTTCCGACGGCCATGTTTGTTGGAGGCCGATGTCGGAGGTTTCGCGCCCAAAGTGTTTGCGGTTGCCAGGGCAACCGGCCGGCGGCCATTTTCTTCAAGGAAAGTTGAAAGCGAGGCGGGGCTTAGCCGGCCTGTTTGGGCGCGCTAATGTTACAACTGGAATCTGCCCTAGCTACACGCAGGCGCAGTGGAGCAGTTGCCTGTCATTCTGCCATTTTCTGGTCAGAGCAGTTGAGGAGTTTTGGCCTTGATTTCTTTCTGTCTCAGGCAATCTCCTTGTTTTCGTGGCAATATGGCAGATCAGGCGGGCCAGTTGGTGGAGGAGCCCTCTGCAGGGCCTAGCACTCCAAAGGAAAAGCCCCAGAAGGCCAAGGTATCTCAGGGGGCCTCGCTGAGGGAAGCAGAAAAGCGCATCCGGGCCCTGGAGAAGCAATTGGAGGCTTCTCAGAAGGTAATGGGCCCTGTTCCTTCTGCCAGTCAACCCGGTCCTTTGATGGCCTCCCCCACGTTCCTGCCAGGGGTTGTAGGCTCAGCCACGGAGAGAGATTGGTCTCCAGAGAGAGTGAGGCTGCCAGCACCCAGGGCTGAGAGACAATGTGCTGCAGGACTGTCTGCATATCCAGCCTTTCCAGCACCCCAGTCTGGCCAGGCAGCCACTTTTACACCTACAGCTGCAGGCCTGCGCAGCTCCAATGATGCCTGGCAGAGCATGCCTCAGTCCTTGCAAGACCTCATTGCCACAGCTTATACCCAGGGTGTGGCGGTGGGGACTCAACAACATCAGCAGTCTCCAGTGGGACTCCCTCCAATGAGGTCTAGAGACCCCTGGACTGCCCCTGTCACCCTCTCCATGGAAGGCTCAATGGATGAGGAGCGGTCATCTAGAGACGATTTCAGTGGGGCTGAGGATGAACTTTCTGGTGATGAGCAGCCCCCTGAACCACCCAGTTTTCCTGGACTCTTTAAGTCATCCCTTTTCAGGGTTCTTTTGAATAAAGCCAAGATGACCATCGAGCAAGCAGGTGAGGGGGACCAGGCAGCGGCTTCTGAGACGGCCCAACCGGCAGGGGGCCTATTTGTCTTCCCCAAGCAGGAGACGGTCCACATTCCGTCTTCCCACCTGTTCAGAGAAACTATCCAGCGCCCGTGGGAGAACCCAGCCGCCGCACAGGGGCCATCTAACCTGGATCGCAGATTCTATACATTTGACCAGGCGATGGAGGACCTGCTGGAGTTTCCAGTGGTGGATAAACCGGTGACGAGCCTGGTGTCCAATGCCCTGGTTCCCTCAGAATCTCAGGAGGGTCTCAGAGCAGAGGACAAGAGAGCGGAAAATGTGGTGCGCAGGACTCACCAGATGGCGGCCTGGGCTCTGCGAGCCGCTTCGGCGGCATCGTTCTTCAATAGGGCCACGATGCTCTGGATCCAAGAACTGCAATCCAGGGTTAATCCGGAAGATACTAGACTCCGCCAGGACCTCAACAAACTCCTGGCGGCCACGGAGTTTTCGGCGGACGCTACGGTCAACGCCGCCAAATTTGCTTCCCGTGCAATGGCCTCCTCTGTGGCCTCCCGTCGGCTCATTTGGCTCCGGAGCTGGCAGGCGGACGTTAAGTCCAAATGGAGCCTGGCATCTGCCCCATTCAAAGGCAAGAAACTGTTTGGGGAGGTCCTGGACGACGTCCTCGTGGAGGATAAAGACAAGAAAAAGGTCATGCCTAGGGCAAACAGGAAGCAGGATAGGAGATTCACTCCCTATCAGAGAAGGCAGTCCTTTCGGTCTGAGCCCTCCTCGATGGGCACCCAGGCGTCGAGGCCGTATTTTCAGAGCTCATTTGGCCAGGGGTCCTTTCGGGCGGATAGGTCTTTCCAAGCGGACAGGAATAGATCTTATCAAGGCCGCCGCCCCTTTAGAGGAGGAAGCAGAGGCTTCAAGAAGTCGAAGTGACTCCGAGCTCAGAGGCTGTCTGGGCGGAAGACTGATGTCCTTCCATGCAGCATGGGCGGCGACGTCCTCAGACCCTTGGGCGGTATCTACAGTTGGCCAGGGCCTGAGAATAGAATTCTTCTGCCCTCCACCTCACAGGTTTCTCCCGTGTCGAGTTCCATCAGATGGGGAGAGAAGAAGACTCCTATTCAAAGAAGTCGAGCACTTACTGGACATTGGAGCTATAGAGGAGGTTCCCTTGACACAGCAAGGCAGGGGCTTCTACTCGGCGATCTTTCTCATTCCCAAGTCGTCGGGGGGAGTGCGGCTGATTCTGAACCTGAGGCGCTTGAACCTCTATGTAAAATACAGGAGGTTCAAGATGCACTCTCTCAGATCAATACTGGCAGCCATCCGCCACAGAGACCTCATGTCCTCCATAGACCTGAAGGAGGCATATCTCCATGTCCCAATATTTCCTCCTCACAGACAATTTCTCAGATTCTGCATTCCCGGAGCACATTTCCAGTACAGGGCGATGCCCTTTGGCCTATCATCAGCCCCGAGAGCATTTACAAAGTTGCTGGATGTCCTTACGGCGCACCTCAGATGTCAGTCGGTACGCCTCATGGCGTATTTGGACGACATCGTGATTTTGTCCAGAACACCGGATCGGGCACTAAAGGACCTACACTTAACCATACAGACCCTGGAAGACCATGGTTTTTCCATAAACTGGGACAAAAGCCACCTGACGCCCACGACTCGCCTGGCCCATTTGGGGACGACGATAGATTCCGAACTGGGCGAGGTCTTTCTGTCACGGGACAGGCAATCTACAATCAGGAGGTTGGTGAGAGAGCTGCGCCTCCAGCAGTACCCAAGTCTGCTATTCCTGTCCCAGCTCCTAGGGACGCTAGTGTCATGCATTGGCATACTGCCGTGGGCAAGGTTCCACCTTCGACCATTACAGTGGTTCCTTCTCCCCTTTCAGAAGCAGAAATCGAGCCATTCTCGCAGGAAGGTTTTCCTCAATGCCAGGGTTCGCAGATCTCTCCGGTGGTGGGTGTCTCCAGCCTTGAGCAGCGGTTCCTCCTTTCTGGACAAGGAATTCCTCACGGTGACGACCGATGCGAGTCTGCGGGGGTGGGGAGCACATCTTTCCTCACAAATAGCCCAGGGCCTGTGGTCGCAGCAGGACCTTTACAACGTCAACATAAACTTCTTGGAGCTGAAGGCAGTGTCACTGGCCCTCCACAGCTTTGCTCACCTGGTGAAGGATCAGCACGTATTAATTATGACCGACAACGTAGCCACGCGTTCCCACATCAACCGACAGGGGGGAACTCGGTCAGGGAGGCTGATGGCAGAGTCGGAGTCTCTTTTCAGGTGGGCAGAGACCAATCTGGCATCGCTTTCAGCGGAACACATCTCTGGGGTGGAGAACGTTTGTGCAGACTGGCTCAGCAGGGAGACACTAGATCCAGGGGAATGGCAACTGGAACCCGGGATCTTCCTAGAGATCACCAGGAGGTTTGGGGTGCCAGTTCTGGACTTGTTTGCAACGTGTCTCAACTCCCAGCTTCCCCGCTTCTTCTCCCGATTTCCATCCCAGGGAGCGGAAGGAGTGGATGCTCTGCGCCTCAGATGGCCTCCGGGTCTTTTATATGCGTTTCCACCGGTTTCCATCATTCCCAGAGTAATTCGGAAAATATTGCAGGAGCAGGCAGAGGTGCTGTTGTTGGCCCCCTTTTGGCCCCGTCGGATCTGGTTCGCAGACCTGATGCAACTCTCAATTGCTCCGTCATGGCGGATTCCGGACCACCGAATCTCCCTCTTCCAGGGGACCATGTCACACCCGGAGCCTCAGTGGTGGCAGCTAACCGTGTGGCGCTTGAGCGGGAACGTCTGAGGAGTCACGCTCTGCCAGACACGGGTATCGATACTATACAGGCTGCCCGTAGGCCTTCTACCAGGAGGATCTACCAGGCCACTTGGGAGGCCTTTTCTAAGTTCTGTGCACTACGACAGGTGGAGCCTCAGGTAGCTTCTCCTCCTATGGTACTGACATACCTGCAGGCAGGTCTGGACAAGGGCCTCGCCCCGAATACTCTTCGTCGGCATGTGGCTGCTTTATCCAGTATCATTACATTGGACAGTCATCGCCCCTTGAGCAAACATCCATGGATACGAGACTTCCTGAGAGGGGCGGCTAATCTTAAACCGCCAGTCATTCATCGCTTCCCGTCATGGGACCTGTCCTTGGTGCTTCACTCCATCACAGCACCTCCATTTGAGCCTCTACGGCAGGTTCCTATACGGCTGTTGACTCTTAAGACTGCCTTCCTGGTAGCCATTACGTCTGCCAGGAGGGTCTCAGAGATTTCGGCTTTGTCTACAAGACCGGACTTATGTCGCTTTCATCCGGACAGAGTGGTCCTTAGGCTGGACCCGGCTTTCTTACCTAAGGTGAATACCACTTTTCACAGGGCACAAGACATCGTGCTACCAGATTTTTGTACACATGGAACTCACCCTTTAGAGTTGAGGTGGCACAAGCTGGACGTGAGGAGAGCCCTTAAAATCTATATTCGCAGGACTCAGTCCTTCAGAGCTTCAGAGGCCTTGTTTGTATCCTTTTCAGCACGTTCTCTGGGGTCCAGAGTTTCCTCCCAGACCATCAGCCGGTGGCTCCGTGACTGTATATCGGAGGCGTACAGAGCTAGAGGTTCGCCGGTGCCACATGGCATCACTGGACACTCGACCCGCAGCGCCGCCACCTCGACGGCATGGAGGACACAGGCGTCTTTAGAGGACATTTGCCGGGCGGCCACTTGGGCTGCTCCCTCAAGCTTTATAAAGCACTATCGTATAGACTCTTATGCTTCATCAGAGGAAGCTTTTGGGAGGAGGGTCCTACAGGAGGTTTGTTCCTTTGCCGAGCCACTGGTCCAGCCTTCTCCCTCCCTCTAAGTTTTTCTTGGGCATATCCCATCCTGGACTCTCCTTGCAAGTGCATTGGAGAAGGACCGTTGAACTTACCTGAACGGTCTTCTCGATGCACTGCAAGGAGAGTCCAGACCCACCCAGTTCTGGACCAGGGGCCATGTTATGGTTTAAGGTTCCTTTCTTTGAAGTTGTTGTGTTTTTTCATATGGTTCAATAAATGTGTTGGACTTTACTGCTCCTTCGTTTTAATGAGACTGGAGGGCTAAGGGGGCGGCACCTGCCTAATATTTAAATTAAACTCAGTCCCTACCAATCAGACTGAAGAATTACCCATCCTGGACTCTCCTTGCAGTGCATCGAGAAGACCGTTCAGGTAAGTTCAACGGTCCATTTCCAGTATACAATGGCCATTCAAGTGAACAGGCTCACTTAATAGCCACAATGAAAAAGGCTAGAAAGTTTCTTCTGGTGCTATGGGTACCTCAACGTATGATCACAAAGACTTACGGCATAATTCTGGGCTCAATTATGGTTCTAAGTTGAGGATTACCTATTGTTAAAATAGGAAAATGAATAGGCTTGTCTCACCAAAGGAAAGTTAGCAAAGTAATTATATTCTGAATTGTGAGGGCCAATCATGGATTTCTCACAACATGGCTACTGTTGTGGGATTGACTGTAAATGGTTTCTATTGTTGATATGGCCAGTCACAAAATGATCATTGGCTAGAAGACAATCTGAGACGGAGTGGCTGTGGGTCTTGCCTCCCAAGGACAATTCTATCTGTCCGTCCATTACCCTGGGGGGGGAATTATTGACCCCCTCAGAGAGGGTCCGCAACTTGGGCGTCCTCCTCGATCCACAGCTCACATTAGAAAAACACCTTTCAGCTGTGGCGAGGGGGGCGTTTGCCCAGGTTCGCCTGGTGCGCCAGTTGCGGCCCTATTTGGACCGGGAGTCATTGCTCACAGTCACTCATGCCCTCATCACCTCGAGGCTCGACTACTGTAACGCTCTCTACATGGGGCTACCTTTGAAAAGTGTTCGGAAACTTCAGATCATGCAGAATGCAGCTGCGAGAGCAATTATGGGCTTCTCCAAGTATGCCCATATCACTCCAACACTCCGCAGTCTGCATTGGCTGCCGATCAGTTTCCGGTCACAATTCAAAGTGTTGGTTATGACCTATAAAGCCCTTCATGGCACCGGACCAGAATATCTTCGGGACCGCCTCCTGCCGCACGAATCCCAGCGACCGGTTAGGTCCCACAGAGTTGGCCTTCTCTGGGTCCCGTCGACTAAACAATGTCGTCTGGCGGGACCCAGGGGAAGAGCCTTCTCTGTGGGGGCCCCGACCCTCTGGAACCAGCTCCCCCCTGAGATTAGGATTGCCCCCACCCTCCCTGCCTTTCGTAAACTCCTTAAGACCCACCTTTGTCGTCAGGCATGGGGGAACTAAAACACCTCCCCCTTGCCCATGTTGTTTTGTTGATTGATTGACTGTGTGCCTGTTTTTTATATATACTGCTTTTTATGAGATTATTAATTTCAATTGGAACTGGATGGGTGGGCATTGGATTTGGTATTGTGTACTGTACTGTTTTTTATTATTGTTGTGAGCCGCCCCGAGTTTGCGGAGAGGGGCGGCATATAAATCCAATAAACCTAAACCTAAACCTGAGATTGCCTCTACTGTCCCCAGTGCCTAGATCAATGATGGCAAACCTTTTTTCCCTCGGGTGCCAAAAGCATGTGTGCACACACTATCATGCTTGCGCAAATGCCCACATCTATGACTCAATGCCTGGGAAGGGCGAAAACTGCCTCACCTGCCCCACCTGGAGGGCCTGGTAAGCCCGTTTTTTATCCTCCCCAGGCTCCACAGGCTTCCCTGGAGCAAAAATACACTCCCCTATCCCCCTGGAAGCTCTCCGAAAGCCAAAAATATCCTCCCAGAGCCTCCGTGTGAGCCAAAAATCAGATAGCCGGAGTGCACATGAGCTGAGCTAGGGAAACAGCTTGCATGCCAGCAGATATAGCTCTGCATGCCACCTGTGGCACCCATGCTATAGGTTCGCCATCACTGGCTTAGATTGTTCTGTATTATTCTTATCTTTTATTTCTTGTCTATAGGGAAGTAAAGAACATTCACCATTTCTGTTTTATTAAAGTATTTACAGAGTGCTTTATAATAAAAAATTAGGCAATTGAAATCTTTGACTTCAACACCATTTTAGATCTTGCGATATGGTCGAACCTAGAAATTTGAAGGTCTCTATTGTTGATACTGTGTTGTCTAGTATTGTAAGAGGTAAAAGGTATGGGCGGGTTTCTTCTAGAGCAGGGGTCCCCAAACTTGGCAACTTTAAGACTTGTGGACTTCAACTCCCGGAGTTCTCCAACCACCATTTCTATGGTTTTTAGTGTATTCAGTTCCAGATTGTTCTGGTCACACCACAAGGTTGGTTGTTCAACCTCCCGTTTGTATTGTTGATTGATCATTGTATCAATTTTTGCCTGTTTTAATTTTACACTGTTTGCCTTTTAAAAATTATTTTGACCATATCTACCATGGCAAAGTAGAAAGGCAATATGATTAAAGAATTATTGTTCCCAAAAAAGTAGTAATTTTCAATTACAGAATCCGATCATGCATTTACACATCATTTTCATCTCATTTCCTAATTTCTGATTTGGCGTGCTTTAATAGAGAATTTGAACAGAAAGATCTGAATTACCAAATTTAATAAGTTGCATAAAACAAACAGATGTTGTGTTGAGGGGGAAAAAACTTACTTAATGCCCTTTCATCTATATCGTCATTTCTGAAGATTGCTTAAACTGGATGGGGGATGAATAGGAGGGGAGGATGATTAGTTAATTAGTAATTTTGTCCTTGATACATGTGGAATAAAGTGATTTTTGTAACAGTCTGATGCAAAAGTTAGGTTCTTATAACTTCAGTTAGACACCATGGCCTGTGGAAACAGGAATGATCTTCCTCGTTGATGTTTTATCATTGTTTTTTATTTAGGAAGGTTGCCATGAGTGTTGAAAATGACAGTCACCTGGCTGTCGCCGAAGTAGCTACAACTTTGCTAGAGTCCCATGGATTTTGGACACTTTCTGTTAATTAGTCAATTTGATGTACTGTATGTTGATTCTAAATTTGCTGCCCTATGATGCACTATTTCGTCCAACCGAAGATTACAAATAGTCAAATAGACGCAAAGAGTTTTGGCAGTATATAGATAAAAAATAAGGAATGTCTTTAAAACTTATATATTCACTTAATTCTGGATGTCTCATGTATTGTATGTTGTACCAATTTATTGCATTTTAGGGATACTTTGTACATTATAAAATAGTATAGCAATTAGAAAGATAAATTAGGAATAGGAAGCTCAAGTTAATATTGCATTTCTCCACCTTGAAATGATTTGTTCTGTAAAACAAGTACAGATGAAAAATTAGAATATCGTGCAAAAGTTCATTTATTTCAGTAATGCAATTTAAAAGGTGAAATGTAATATATGACAGAGACTCACTACATGCAAGGCAATATACTTTAAGCGGTGATACAGCGGTGGGGTACAGCTCTTGAAAACCCCAAATCCACCACCTTAGAAAATTAGAATATTACATGCGATCAATAAAACAAGGATTGTACATAGAACATACTCAGTACTTAGTTTGGGCCCCATTTGCAGCAATTGCTGCCTCAATGCAGCATGGATAGAAGTTATCAGCCTGTGGCACTGCTGAGGTGTTATGGAAGACCCAGATGCTTTATTAGTGGCCTTCAGTTCTGCATTGTTTGGTCTCATTGTCTCTCATCTTTCTCTTGGCCATGCCCCATAGATTCTCTATGGTGTTCAGGTCTGGCGTGTTTTTCTGGCCAATCAAGCACAGTAATCCCATGGTCATTGAACCAGGTTTTGGTGCTTTTGGCAGTGTAAGCAGGGGCCAAGTCCTGCTGGAAAACGAAGTCAGCATCCCCATAAAGCTCAGCTGTGGAAGCAAGCATGAAGTACTCCAAAATCTCCTGGTAGACGGCTATGTTGACTCTGGATGTAATGAAGCACAGTGGACCCACACCAGCAGATGACATGGCTCCCCAAATCAACACAGACTGTGGAAACTTCACACTGGACCTCAAGCATTTTGCAGTGTGTGTCTCTCCATTCTTCTTCCATACTCTGGGTCCTTGGTTTCCAAATGAGATGCAAAAGTTTCCAGTCTGTGTGGAATCAAAGCTCCTTCTCCCTCATTTATTTTAAGAGATGCAGAAGTTCAGGCTAAAAGCTATTGATTGCCCAATCTACAGAATGGGGTGACTTACACTGCTGTCAGGGAGTTGGCTTGAGAGAAGACTAATGGTCAGGGTGTTAGCTTGAGAAAAGATTCATGTTAGGGGGAAATAAAATATTTAGTTTTTCTGTATCTGTTTTTAAAAAGTACATTTTAAAATTGTCTCCTTGAGAAACTGTACAGCAGCCTTAATCATTATTTTTTGAATATTGTTACAGATTCTCACCATTCCAAAAATATCCCCAGAGATCTGTATGGTTCTCACCGTTATGTTATTCAGAAAGTTGTTGAAAAGTCTGACTATTTTCTTAGACCTTAGGACAAAAGGTAGATGCTGAGACCTTGTAAGACTTTTGTGTTACTGACTTCCCCCCCCCAGATAGTCTATGACCGAAGTTCTTTTATTGTTCCCTTGAAAATTACAAACCAGATAACGTCTTGTGGAGTTGTATAGCCTCTAAACTGCATAAAGAATAAATTAATCCCATGATGAAGCTAAGCATGTGAATATATGAATGGAATTAAGTCCATAAATGAATGGGGGCCTTCATCTGAAAAGGAATGCAAACAGGCTCAGCATGTAACCAATCCCTGCTTACTTTTATCTATTTCTGAAGAGGATTAATTTGGAAAGAAGTCAATTATGAATGTAAAATGTTAATGGTCTGTAAGATTAGAGTACTCAGTTGTCATTGTTTAACAGCACATACTTTAATTTTCCAGTGTGGAGATTGGTGAAAGTGTTAGAGGAGAAGATGTGTACATTGTCCAAAGTGGTTGTGGAGAAATAAATGACAATTTGATGGAACTTCTCATCATGATCAATGCTTGCAAGATTGCATCATCTTCCCGTGTGACAGCAGTAATTCCATGTTTTCCTTATGCCAGGCAAGATAAGAAAGATAAGGTAAGTGAGGGGTGGGAATTCTCCGTTAGCTATTAAGATTCTTAATACTCTGAAACAGAGAGAATTCATTGCCAATTGCTCAATAGATTTAGTGCCCTAACGAAGCTTAAGCACTTTTAATAATTATTTTAGATTAAGGTTTTAGAATAACAACTTTTTTGCTATTATTTCTGGCTTCAAGCACCTTAAGAAAATACAGCCTACTTCTTCTGTAGTGCCATATACCACTTTAAATCTCAAATAACTGTCTTATAAAAATGCTATTTTTTAAAATAAAATGAGCAAACAGCAAAAGGCAGATTGTAATTCTAAAGAAATTTGGTTTTTTCATGCATCATCATACATCTCATTTTGTGCAATAACAACATTATGGGCTCCATTTCCTATCTTCCAACTCTTGAGGGAGCAAGAGCTGAGGAATGTGAAGCTGTGCACTTCACAAAATATTGTACTAAACAAATCAGTTACAAAACAAATGGTTTGCCTGTAAATACATTTCATGTATTCTCCAGACTATGCAGCTGCAAACTTGTAGTCTGTAATATGCCATGCTAAAGAATTCTTAAACCCAGTTTGGGTTATTGCTATATTATGACCTCTTTTTTCAGCATCTTCCAATTTGGTAAGGAAGTTGCATAATGTTAACCATATTTGCTTACATTTAAATTATGTGACCAATGATAGTCAAGCTGTATATATTAAACTTGCCTTTAAAATAAGCTTAACATGCTCAACCTATGCATGTTTTTCTATTGACAGGAAATATGGTATCACTACAAAGGTTCTGGCCCAAATTAAGATTCATAGCGATGAAATTTTTCCATATCATAATTTCTTTAGATGAAAATAAATTAGAACTTCACTTAAATTCTGATGCCAAGTGAAGTGCAAGAAAAAGGGAAATAAAGTTAGGAAATAATACCCTGTTTCTTCACTCCACCTTAGATGAGAAAAGACTCTTCTCCAATGCCATCACCATGAAGAGGAGAAAGAGAAATTCAAGTCTTTGTTTTTAAAACATAGTTTATAAACTATAAAATATTTTACAGATGTATGCTATATGTGAGTCCATGTGAATGGAACAAAAAATACATTAACTGCTGCATTGCATTGTGGAATTTGTAAACTTCCTAGTCTTGAGTGATAATTCCCAGTAATGCCATCAGCATGGCCACTAATAAATAGATGGAGCAAGGGCCAGGGCTTCTGTACCATGGAGAAATAGCTCTAACATGCAGGGAGAAGTCTACTTTCCATTGTAACATCCCTTGTGCTTAAGTATTTGACTATTAAAATATCAACAACAATGCTGGAAAGCTGGCCAAGTATTGTAACAAAAGCAATTTTTAAAAATCAATTTTAAGAATAGTAATAGCAAGATTATTATGATCCAGATTTCAACCTAGAGTATGATATTCCACTGTACAAAGTAAATTATGTTGTGTATAGTGTTGCTTTTAAAGAAGAAAAAATGTGCTATCTTATAGAAATATTTCCATACTATGTTTAATTATTTCATTTAATTCTGTTAATTCTGCTGCTGGCCATACTTTAATAATCTGCTTCTGATTATGCATTTTCTTGGGTTTCAGTGTTTGGCTACCACAATTTTTGCAACTGTGAGCACAAAGTAGAAAACCTATGCTTAGACAATCAAATGAGATACTCTTGGAACGCAGTGAAATATCATTTTCATTTTTTTACCCAAATGCTTTGTATAGTAAAATAAACCTAACATTTATGTAAACAATAATCTCTAGTAATTGCCACATTAGAAGTTGTACTTAATAGTTACCATGGTTTATACTGTCTCATGGCAGTTTTCTTTCCCTTCAGTTATGCTTATATACTTCATAATTATCTTTAGTTATTTTATTTATTAAATTTGTATATCTCCCAACTACCCCAAACAATTCACAAATAAAGACATATTCTAAAAAAATGCAATTTAAAACATAGCAAAATTAATAGTAACCCACAGAAATTGGAAAAAGGAACAATCCCATTCATTCCAAGGGGCTTCATTCACCCTTGCTAAAGACTTGGGAGAAGAGTTTAAATGCCCTTATTCCATTCAAATGCTAATGTTAAACAATTGTGACTTTTTCCTGAATTGATTTCTAAATTATTTCTACTTTAACAATATATATATATTATTCTCTCTGAATATTATATATAAGTTCTGTATGTGGACACATCTTAAAAGTCTCATTTCTGACTTACCATACATTGTTTCATAAATGAAAACATTGAAACTAGAAATTTCATATGTGATTTACCTGTTAATTCCTTAAATCATATGCAACATCCATCTTTGAATGAATAGATCTGTTTCTTAATGAACCATATAATATTTTGTTTTCAATACTACATCTTTGTAAATAAGAAAAGTCAGTTAGGATTTTGATAAATTTGATTGAAATGGTTTTTAAATTTATCCTGTTCTTTCATATGAGGATTTGCACATTTCATTAATTTGCTTTTATTATGTTTTCCTATATAGGACCAAGGTAGATGGGTAAGTGGTACCTTGCAGCTATCTTAACTCTAAAATATACCAGATTATTACAATCTCAGCATACCCATTTTATCTCAATTGCTGGAGACTCATTGCATAATATTTAATTACCATTGGAGCAAGCTTTATCCTTAGGCTTTGTAAAAGCAAGAGCCTGGGACTTTTGCCATTACAAATAAGTTAGCAATTTTTTGTTAGTGAGACAAAGTTCACACTGAAATCAATACAAACTTTTTCCAAAGTAAATATGTTAGCTGGAACAATTTCTTAAATACTCGCCAGACCAAGAAAGCTTTAAATCTGCCTACTTGCTCAAATCTTGTGTGTTTGTACCTGAGCTATATAAGCAAGGTGTGCTCCTATGTTATTGCAGAAGTAGCAAAAGTTGACATCTTTGCACATTATGAGTCTTACAAGAGAGGAAAGTAATCAGTTGGTTGCATAGGCAAGAGAAGCAAGATCATGTCATTTAACTTCATAGTATTCTAGAAAGTGCAAGTCAAAAAGTGTGGTAGACAAATTCACCTGTCTAAACCCAACTGTTGGGTAAAGTTCAGCAGTTTTTCTGAATCAGTGTCATCATAAAAAGTGTGTGTGTGTAAAGTAACCTAGCAGATTTTTGATAATAGCTTCATTGCTTGTTCTTCATATATTTGTTACTAGGAATACCTATGAAAAATAAAATGTTCACATAAGGAAAATATTGTATGATGAAAGTGAAGAAAACTTTTCTTTCAGGGAGTTTGTTCCAACATGTAAACAAGTGGATGAAGTATTTCCCTTTTGGTTTAGAATGATTATTTGAGATATTAACAGTCTTGTTATTTGTTTCATGTATGACCATCAGGATTGTACATTAGAAGTTGAAAGAAACTGGCAAATCAGTATTATTGCTGCAAAAAAACTGACATAGACATATGCCCATGTCATCACCAAAAGTGGTGTGGCTGCAGATATCTTTACTTTTTTTGTAAATAAAAAAGAATCCCCTTTTTGGCTGCCTTTGAACATCTTTGGAATAATGCATCTTAGTGATGCTTGCTCTCTGAAGAAAAGTGTAATTGTAAAAGATTTGGAATAGTTTTAGGGCTAGTAGTCTTCAGGATTCCTGTAAAAAGTTAATTCCATGTCTGGTATTTGTATTAACTCTACTGAACTGTCTTTAAATTTTCTTCCTTTCTTTGGACTTTGTGGAAGTAGTACTCTAGTAAACCAGAATTACTAGTTGAAATCCTATTCTCAGAGTTGTTCTCCACTGCACTGCGAAGAGAGTCCAACGTGGGTAATACTTCAGCCTTATTGGCAGGGACTGAGTTAAAAATTAGCATAATTATTATGTCCCGCCCACCACTGCCCCCTCTTAGCCAGTTTTAAAAACTCAGTCATAGAGTAGGGACTATGAGTTTTGTTCTCTCCAGTTAGGAGATAGATTCTATTAATAAATGCATGCTTCTGTTTCTTTAAAACTAATCTTTTCTTCTCCCTTTTTTTTATCTCCCTCTGCAGGAAATAAAAGCTGGAGTTCCTGGACTGAGAGCCTCTGCCCTCTGGGGTATCGTTCTCCAACTCTTCACCCCTGAGAAGCCTCTGCTCCCCGGAG
This sequence comes from Erythrolamprus reginae, assembly GCF_031021105.1. Classification (NCBI taxonomy): domain Eukaryota; kingdom Metazoa; phylum Chordata; class Lepidosauria; order Squamata; family Dipsadidae; genus Erythrolamprus; species Erythrolamprus reginae. Next base: position 84,122,199 of record NC_091953.1, read on the forward strand.
CAAGCTTTGCTGACAGGGTGCGCTGGTATGGGGTCACTGACGTGAGCGATCAAACCCCCCTCCCCAATTAGACCCAGGTACCTCCTTGGGTGGCCAGCGTGAGGCAGCACCTCCGGATCGGTTGCTATACCGAGTGTGAGGGGTCCCGGCTGACTCATTCCATTCAGAAGCTTGTAAAACAGCTATTTAGCGGCTAAAAGGACCGCAATTTAATCGCGGCGGCAGGGAAGCCTTGTAATTGCCGAGCAGGAATGGATTGCCCCCATCAGCATGGGGAGCACTAAATTGCCGAGAGGGGGCTGGAACGCCACCCCAGAGCTAACCGGCAAAATGGCAAATTATGGGGATTAAAGATTCCCCTTGCCTCGTTAAGGGACAATTTTCTCCTCCTGCCTGACGTCACGGTCGCCATTTTAGCACAACGACTCAGCTACTTAAAGTTTTCCCCAGCTGCCATGTTTTGGGACTAACAAGAGTTGCCATGACAACGAGGTCAGTCAACAGACTTCTCAAGTCATAGACCAATCAGCCACTAGGGGGCGATGACGCGCTTTTTAGGAGTCACAATTTGCTTAGTCATTTTGCAATCGACTGGCCTGGGAATAAGTCTCTCCTTGTTTGCAAGTCTGTGAGTAATTATATGATTATGTCGCAGTTACCACAAAACCCCCCTAGTGAGCTTAAAGTTCCCTCAACAAATAAAGGGAAAGACAAGGCTCATGGCACAAAATCTAAGGGGAAATCCTCAGGGAAGGCCTCCCAGTCCTCAGCACTAAAAGAGGCTGAGAAAAAGATTAAAGCCTTAGAAGCCCAATTGGAAACAACCAAGGCTAAGAAGGGCCCTAGCCCCTCAAGCAGTCTTCCCCCACGTCAACAGAGCCCCTCGGTCTCAGAGATTCCAATGGAGACCTTTCACTTCACAGGTGCAGGGGGATTGTCTCCTGATCGCCCTTTAAGTGCACCACCTGCAGAAGGCTTTCAGAGGGCAGAATGGTCCAGACCAGCTATACAGCCAGGGTCTCAACCATTTTCAGCTGCAGCAGCCACATTCACACCAACTGCAGCGGGCCTTAGAGGGCCCATGGACAATTGGCAAACAATGTTTCCATCCTTGCAGGATATGATTGCTTCGGCCTACTCTCAGGGCATTGCAGTGGGTGCCCAGCAGAGGCCTTCCACTCTCCCTAGGCCTACCAGACAGGATCCTTGGACTGTACCTGAGGTGGCCACATCTGTGCATGATTCCTTCCAGGAGGACCAAGACCTGGGTGAAATGCCCATGGACCAGGAGGATGAGCTTTCAGGAGATGAAGCCACCTTGCCTGAGCAACCTCCGTTAGCAGGTCTATTCAAGCAGTCTCTCTTCAGAGTTCTGTTAAATAAGGCCAAAGCCACTTTGACTCCTGATAACACTGCAAAGCCAGCAGCTCAGGATGTGGGCATCATGCCAGCAGCCAGACTCATCAACGAGCCACAGAAGGAGTCTGAGCACATCCCTGCAATACCCATCTTTGCAGAGAACATCAAAAAGCCCTGGAAGCAGCCAACTGCAGCCCTAGGACCATCAGCCTGGGACAGGAAGTTCTATACATTTGACCCAGAGGTGGAGGATCTACTCCAGTATCCCTCGGTGGATACACCAGTAACATCCTTGATGTCCAATGCAGTCGTGCCATCTGACATGGCAGATGGACTGAAGCCGGATGATAGAAGGGCGGAGAACATGATCAGACGAATTCATCAGCTGTCCGCCTGGTCACTCAGAGCGGCATCGGCTGCATCTTTCTTTAACAGGGCCTCCATCCTATGGTTGAAGGATATGCTTGCCAGACTAGGCCCGGAAGATGCCAGGCTCCGCCAAGATGTTAATAAGCTTATTGCTACTACAGAATTCTCCGCGGATGCCACTTTAGCGGCAGCTAGGTTCTCCTCCCGCACCTTGGCATCGAACTTATCAGCTCGACGCTTGCTTTGGCTCTGTTCGTGGCAGGCAGACGCCAAATCGAAATGGCGCCTCGCTGCGGCCCCGTATCAGGGCTCTCAACTCTTTGGCGAATCCCTGGACAAGGTCCTCATTGAGGATAGGGACAAGAAAAAAGTTTTGCCACGATCAGCAAGGCGTCAGGACAGGCGGGGAGCCCCTTATTACCGCAGGCAGTCCTTTCGTTCTGACCCCGCCTCATCTTCATCCCCGGTCACAAGACCTTACGGTCAGGGGACCTATACACCCACCTATCGCACTGACCGAGGAGGCTATGGGAACAGAAATCAACAGTTCCAACAATCCCGTAGACCATTTCGAGGAGGCAATAGGGGAGGCTATCGAAAGCAGAAGTGACTCCTCCCAGGACAGTCCCATCGGTGGGCGCCTGCAGTGCTTCACCGACTTTTGGGAGTCCATATCCACAGACGTCTGGGCCTTGGACGCCATAGCTCAGGGTCTTCAACTAAGTTTTCTACACCGGCCTCCCAACAGGTTTATAGAAACCTCATTGAATCAACCACAAAAGCGAGCCATCATCCTGCAGGAGGTTCAACACCTCCTCGACATAGGAGCAATAGAGCCTGTACAAACGCGTCAGGAGATGCTGGGATTCTATTCCATCGTGTTTGTGGTACCCAAGTCTTCCGGCGGCTGCCGCCTAATTTTAAACCTGAAACAGCTGAACCTTTACATCAGGTACCAACGCTTCAAAATGCATTCGCTGCACACTATTCTAGCATCTATCCGCCACCGGGACTGGATGACCTCCATCGATCTCAAGGAGGCATACCTCCATGTCCCGGTCCATCCACACCATCGACAATTCCTCCGCTTCTCTCTTCTCAACCAGCACTTCCAGTACAAGGCCATGCCCTTCGGTTTGTCCTCAGCTCCGAGGACATTCACCAAAATTTTGGACGCTCTAACAGCAAGCCTCAGGGCTCAATCCATCCGTCTTCTAGCATACCTAGACGACGTTATCATTCTCTCCAGAAGCCCTCAACAAGGCAGACAAGACCTGGCCCGGACAATAGATTCACTAGAGAGGGCAGGGTTTACCATCAACCGAGCCAAGAGTCATCTAGAACCGACTATGTGCCTGCTCCATCTGGGCGCTATAATAGACTCTTCGACAGGCCTAGTCTTCCTCTCATCAGAGAGGAGGCAGAAGATACGGGCACTGGTTCGTTCCATCTCACGTTGCAACAGGACCTCCCTAGCACAGCTGTCTCAACTGCTAGGGATGTTCATTTCTTGTATCAACATTGTTCCTTGGGCCTGGCTTCACGCTCGCCCCCTTCAATGGTTCCTCCTCCCCTTCCAAAGGGCTCGTCTCAGCAACTCAAAAAGACAAGTGCACCTGACCACTACAGTTCGCCTTTCCCTCACGTGGTGGACCTCACCGGCCTTAACCAAGGGCTCCCCCTTCTTGGTTCACCAGGAGGTGACGATAACCACCGACGCAAGTCTTTCTGGCTGGGGGGCGCACTCACGGGGACAGGTGGCCCAGGGCAGGTGGTCCCCAGCAGACTTGGAGGATCCCAATATCAACAGACTGGAGTTGCGAGCGGTGTTCAAAGCTCTACAGTCGTTCTCGGACATGGTAGAGGGCCAACGTGTCCTAATCTTAACGGACAACGTGGCAACAAGGGCACATGTGAACCACCAAGGTGGCACACGCTCAGACCGCCTGATGCAGGAGGCCCACAAGCTAATGTCATGGGCAGAAAGACATCTAGCATCGATCCGAGCGGAGCATATCTCGGGGATAGAAAACACCCAGGCGGACTGGTTGAGCCGGATGACAATCGATCCCGGGGAATGGACATTGAACCCGGAGGCGTTCCAACTAATAGTGCAAAGGTACGGAGTACCAGTAGCGGACCTCTTTGCCACACAACACAACCGGCAATTGCCCAGATTCTTCTCCCGATTTCCGACACCAGAGGCCGAGCAGGTCAATGCACTGCTATCACCATGGCCCAAGGGGCTTCTGTACGCCTTTCCCCCAGTCTGTCTATTGCACAGGGTGGTGGCCAAGATCATTTCCGAGGAGGTGGACATTCTCCTCGTAGCTCCTTACTGGCCCAGGCGCCCCTGGTTTGCCGACCTGATGGGATTGTCAATCTTACCACCATGGAGAATCCCACTTCAACGGCTGGTCCTGACACAGGGATCAATAGTGCATCCAGACCCACAGTGGTGAAAGCTTGCCGTGTGGAGGTTGAAGGGAACCGCATGAGAGAGAAACAGGTTCCAGAAAGTGTCATTAACACCATTCAAGCAGCACGGCGACCATCAACGACGCGTATTTACCAGGCTACCTGGGCGGCATACTGCACCTTTTGCAGAGCTCAGGGAATCATGCCCTTGTCGTCCTCAGTACTACATCTCCTGGAATTCCTCCAGAAAGGACTAGACCAAGGGTTGACGCCCAACACACTCCGACGACGTGGCGGCGATAGCAACAGTTCTCCGACCAGACCCGTTTTGTCCAATTTCTCATCACCCTTGGGTGAAGGACTTCCTACGAGGAGCAGCAAACCTGTCTCCTCCCGTCATACACCACTTTCCATCCTGGGACTTACCATTGGTTCTAAGGGCGTTAACAGGACCCCCCTTTGAACCTTTGAGGGAAGTATCACTTCGTTTTCTCTCAATAAAAGTAGCTTTCCTAGTAGCCATCACCTCGGCCCGTAGGGTCTCGGAACTTGCAGCACTATCGGTTCGGCCGGACCTCTGTGTTTTTCATCCAGATAGAGTGACTCTGTGTCTGGACCCCTGTTTCATACCCAAGGTTAACACCAGGTTTCACAGAGCCCACCCATCAGAGCTGCGGTGGCATAAGGTGGACGTGAGAAGAGCAGTTAAGATTTATATTCACCGCACTAGCACCTTCCGAAAGTCGGAGGCCCTCTTCGTGTCTTTTCTCCCTACTTCAATGGGAGGAAAAGTTTCATCTAAGACCATCAGCAGATGGATCAGGACTTGTATCATCGAAGCCTATCGGTCCACAGCAACACCCTTACCGGGTAGGATTACAGCCCACTCTACCCGAAGCGCGGCTACCACAGCCGCTTGGACTACGCAGGCGCCAATTGAGGACATTTGCAGGGCAGCTACCTGGGCTGCCCCTACGACCTTTATTAGACACTACCGCCTAGACTCTTTTGCTTCAATGGAGGCAGCCTTCGGCAGAAGAGTGCTACAGGGCGTTTGTGTTCCAGCGCCCCTGGTCCGGCCTATCCCTCCCTAGAATGTGGCTTAGGTATATCCCACGTTGGACTCTCTGAGCAGTGCAGTGGAGAAGAACCGTTGAACTTACCTGAACGGTCTTCTCGCTGCACTGCGAAGAGAGTCCAAACCCGCCCGGCCTTTTGGCCCAGGTGCACAGTTTCTTAAGGGTTACAGTTGTTAAATAAAAGTTTTTGTTCCTTACTATTCCTTCGTTTTTATCACTGGCTAAGAGGGGGCAGTGGTGGGCGGGACATAATAATTATGCTAATTTTTAACTCAGTCCCTGCCAATAAGGCTGAAGTATTACCCACGTTGGACTCTCTTCGCAGTGCAGCGAGAAGACCGTTCAGGTAAGTTCAACGGTTCTTCTTTCCAAAAAACACAATTTGCCTTATAAACCTGCCTGATGTTTGTCTTCTTCAATTGTATTTATTTGTTGGTTTGCTTAATTTTTATATTGCCCATCTTCCCTACAACATTTCTTTGGGCTGCTTAGAGGTTATATCTTTTCTGAGGATTAAACTCAATTATTACTTTGAAATAATTACTAGTCTTTTAATTGTCTACCATTGCCCCGCTAACCATAAGCTTTAAATTGAATTTTACAATATAGCTTTTGATGTAAATGACATAGCTGTTTTGTCATCTTTTAAAAACCAATAACAACCCTATATTGCATTTTGTTTGAATGATTATTTTTGCTTTTACTTGCTGAAATGAAATCTATGAAAGTTTTTTGCCTCATGGCTTTTTAGTACTTAAATCACTGCTTGAAATTTGCAGTTTTGTTATGTGCAATATGCCTTTTTTGGTGAGCTGTCATTTTTCCTTTAATTGTGAGATATTTGCATGGATTGTTCACAAATCAAAGGAACTGAACAACTGTAATGCCTGGTTGAATTGTGTAGCACACATAACTGAATTAAGAAAAAGCACTTTACCTAGTCCTTTTGGTTAATGTAGTATAAGTCCACAATTCCATAAACCAAATATTTTTAAGGGACTTCAGAGTAGCTATAGAGAAAGACAATATACTGTATATAGTTGCTTTTACAAGGTGTGCGAACAGATATCCTCAGAATGCTTCTTAATTCTTTGAAGCACTTTTTTTCTTTCCCTTGAAGCATTGCACAGTTCTGCTGTCCCCTGCTAAGTGTTATTAAAATAAAAACAAAAAAGGAGAATAAAGATGGGAAGGACAAGCTTGTTATAGTTTGTATATTGTAGGGCCACTACCAAGAAAAAATAATATTCCAGAAAAAACATGCCTGTTGAGTTTCAACTTGAATAGGAACATTACTGTTTGGGGAAAAAATGGTACAACTTTTGATGAATTCCTACTTGTTTTGTATAAAAATAATGTGTAGCAATAAATGTAGCCTTTTAAGAATTATTTTCAAAGTTCATAAAATCCAAATTTTGTTTCTTCAGAGCAGGGCACCCATTTCTGCAAAACTTGTTGCCAACATGTTATCAGTTGCTGGAGCAGACCACATTATCACCATGGATTTGCATGCTTCCCAGATCCAGGTAATCAGAGACAAACAGCAGCTGTATAGATGTACCTCCTGGTGACTTCATGGGCATCTCTGTGTAGTTTTAGTGTTATATTATATACCACAAAGATTGTAGAAAGAAGACATTTAGCACTGCAGGACATTAACATTTTTATCAACAACAAAATTGGATTTTAGGAAACTACTGATCAGAACCAAAATAAGTTCAATATTTATATGGTGTCCTTTAAATTACACTTTAAAAGAAATAACTGGAACAAGATAAATATTAGAATAACTAAAGAAGAAGTACAAAAAGATTATAGACCTTTCATACAATTCAGGTAAAACTGTCAGGCTGGAAATGTATTCACCTGAGAATCAGCATGTGAATGGTGGAGAAGTGTCAAGTCAACAATCCAACAATTGAAAAACATGAATTTCAGAAAATTTTTGAAAAATGCATTCCAGGCAAATGTAGAGCCAGCAAATTAAATTAGAAATCTTTTTTTTTGCTTGCATAATCTCATCTGGAACCATGCTGCACACTCTCTGAACTCCTTTATCTGGCTCCCATAGTCCTTTATTCTGCAAATGTTGCCGTTGATAAGGATATTATTATTATTATTATTATTATTATTATTATTATTATTATTATTATCTCCCAAGAATTTAGGGAATGTGTAAAGTAAATTACTGTTGTGTGGACCATTCTGTGGACAAGCTGGATGGTCCATAAAATGCAGGATAGAAGAAAAGGAATATTATGTTTAAAAACATAATATTTTAAAAAGGAGCCAAGTTGCAAAATAGCCCTGCAGAATAAACAGTTACAAAGCAGAGCCACTTATAAAATCTTTTAGCTCAGGCTGGAACCAACTCCACTAGAGATCCACCCCACCCCTACTCTCCTTGCCTTTTGAAAGGCATTAAAAAACACATCTATGCCGGTAGTCCTAGGGACTGTGATCAAAAGCTTTGCTCCGGCCACTTGTATGAAAAGGGAATGATTGTCTGTTTTTATTGGGTTTTTAATAAGACGTGCCGGAGTATAAGACGTACCTTAGTTTTTGAGGAGGAAAATAGGGAAAAGAATCTGCTTACCAGGTATTCATCTGGCTAGCATCCTTAGTCTGATCAGCTTCAGCACATTATTTTCTCCCATGTTTAAGGGCTTAAAAAAACCTTTATTCTGAGACAGTAGCAATGAAAGAGCTTCCAGGCCAATAAGAATTGGGAATATCATTAACACCTGGAAAGAAACAGACTAATGAAAAAAAAACCCTGCAAAGGCTTAGGGCTTGGAAAACATTCTTCACACAGAGAAACAATGAAAGAGCCAGCAAGGTAAGAGTTGGGAAGATCGTTAGCAGCTAGATGGGCTGCGAAAAAAAGCTACATTCAGGGTATAAGATGTACCCAAATTATCAGCCTCTTTTAGGGAGGGAAAAGGTGCGTCTTATACACCAAAAAGTATGGTGTATCTATTTTTATTCTTGTGAGCTGCCATGAGTCCATGAGGAGAAGAGTGGCCTATAATTCTAACAAATAAATAATAAATAAATAAATTATAAGTCAGCACTTAGTATCAGTAAATTGGTATTTCCTTTTAGGCCTTTAGCATTGTAATGTGTATCTCTGGAGAATTTGTCTGCTAATTAGAGGTTACATTTAGGTCATAAATACATTATAGCAGTGATTTAGCCCACCTTTCTACATATGTCTAAAAGCTTTTTTGATAATAAACTATATTCGAATTTTGAAACAGAATAAAAACCTACAGAAACTAATATTTAGAATGGAAAAAAAACCCAAATGCAAAATCAAAGAAAAAAGATTATAAAGAAGTTACAGGTAGTCCCCAACTCACAACAGTTCATTTACTGACCTTCAAAGTTACAAGGGCACTGAAAAATGTGACTTGTGACACTTTTTTATAGTTACGATCTTTGCAGCATCTCCATGATCATATGATCAGAATTCAGATGCTTGGCAGCTGGTTCATAGTCATGACTATTGTTGCATCTCAAGGCCATGTGATAATTTTTCATGGCCTTCTTACAAGCAAAGTCAATGGGGAAGCCAGTTTCCCGAAACAACCATATTATTAATTTATCAACTATAGTGATTCATTTAACTGTGGCAAGAAATATTGTAAAATGAGGCAAAAGTCACTTAGTAAATGTCTTACTTAACAACAGAAATATTGGGCTCGCATGGTCATTAATCATCGACTGCCTCTACTCCCAATTTTCTTTTATAGCAGTTATAAATATAAATTACTTTCTTTCCTACCACCGTTTACATTTATGTATAATGTTATTTTGTTCTAATCAAAACCATATAACTTTATCAAGAATTTTCCAATATCAAATTTAGACAATATCGTTTCTTTAAAGCAGTCACTTTGTCCATCTGAGCAAGTCCCATCATTGTTACTATTCATTCCTTCATTGTGGTCAAGTCAAATCTTCTCACCTTTATGCATATAATAGTCTCACTATACTTGTCATATTTAAAAACAAAGATTCATATCCAGCGGCTTATCCATTCCCCTTGCCACAAAAATCTCTGGTTTGAATTGTATATGAAATCTTTACAATCTTCTCTATTATCTATAATGGAGTTTAGAAGAGCCGAAAGAGTGTGGGCATGTGCTATCACGCATGTGTGAGTGCCCACACCCATAAATCAATGCCTGAGTAGGGCAAAAATAGCTTCTCCTGCTCCCCGGAGACCCTCCGGAGGCTGAAAATGGCTTGTTTCCCAACTTCTGATGGCCCAGTAGGCTCGTGTTTCGCCCTCCCCAGACTCCAAAGGCTTCCCTGTAGCTGGGGGAGGGTAAAAACACCCTCTCCTATTCCCCGGAGTCTCTCTGGAAGCCAAAAATACCCTCCCAGAGCCTCTGTGTGAGCCAAAAATCATACATGTACGTTGGAGCTGAGCTAGGGCAATGGCTCGCATGCCAGCAGATATGGCTCTGTGTGCCACCTGTGGCACCTGTGCCATAGGTTTGCCATCACTGGTCTAGAATTTTCTGTCTTCTTTTATATGTCTAATATGCATGATGAAGTTTCCCTTGTTGGTGACATTCCCAGCATACATTTGAAAAATCTTCATGCATTCTAGACTATTTTTCGGGTGATATGTACCAATGATACATTGTTTTATAAATATTCTCTTTAAAAGAAACCTAAACCTATAGTGCACAAAGATGGAAAGGCACATTAATTCCCACCACAGAAGAGTGGATGGTAAAGGTGATGGAGATAGTAAAAATAGAGAAATTGACTGTTTTAATTACAGAAAAGAATTTAACTAGTTTTGTTTTATTTGAGACTGCTTCTGGACATTTTGCTCAAAATGGAAAAAAAATTAAATGATTAAGATATAATGAAATGATCATCATCATAATCAAAACTTGGTCTTTAAGTTTTAATTATTATAATGATTTTATTATAGAAATAGGTTGAAACATGAAAATGCACAGTAAAACAAGTTTGAGGTTCTATTTTAGTGCACTGAAAAAAGTAAGAAGGCGTCACTTTTTCTTGCTTTCTTTCTTTTAGTTTTTTGCTTTATTTTAGAATAAAATATAATTAAAATATATGCCAAAATAAGACTACAATATAGAATAAAGTCTGAACAGTTTTTTTAAGGCTTAAATAAAAGCAATTTGCCCTGCATGTTGCCTAGAAAACAGCACAGAAAACTGTATATTATTGCCTCTGTCTACTGCTGTGTTTTTTAAACAGGCCAGATAAAGACAGCTGTTCACATAATTCAATACACAACTGTTTTTTTTCTTATAATATCCAGGGCTTCTTTGATATCCCTGTGGACAACCTGTATGCAGAACCAGCTGTGTTACAATGGATCAAAGAAAATATTGTAGACTGGAGAAACTGCGTCATTGTGTCTCCTGATGCAGGTGGAGCAAAAAGGTCACAGCAGTTATTGTGTACTTATAATCATTCATTCTAAAAAAGAAAGAATACTTTGGCATTCAATGTTTGATTAAGTTGTAGCAAACAAACCATATTTGATACGGTTCTGGGTATAAGAGCTGTAGTGGCACAGTGGTTGTAGTATGGCAGGCTAATTCTGCCGACTGCCTGCAGTTCAGTTCTCACCTGCTCTAGGTTGCCTCAGCATTCCATCCTTCTGAGGTTGGTAAAATGATCCAAATTGTAGAGGACATTATACTGACTCTATAAACAGATTAGATATGTAATGCATTGGAAAGCAGTATGTAAGTCTAAGCGCTTGCTCATCTGACACTTCTCTGTTGCACCTAAAATGGCTATATCCTATTTTGTTTCTGCCTTTGATGATTGCAGCACAATCACAGAAAAAAAATGTGTAGTTTAAAGCAGGGGTACCCAAGCTGTGGGCCATGTCCCACTGCTGGGCTGTGGCCTATTCACAACCAAGCCACAAGTTGCCAGCTGCTGTGCGTGCTTCTGTACACGCATAGCCCCACTTGTGTGGGTGTCACAGGGCCACTCACAAGCAATGAGTGCTCACACTTGCCCCCCTCCCACTTCCTCCCCGCAATCCATCACCTGAAAAGGTTAGGGAAAGCTAGTTTAAAGAGTTGCATATACTGTAAATGCCACATTGATATCCTTATGCATTTCAAAGAACCTTTTGGTCCTGGAAGCCAGCGGGTTGCATAGTATACGTCGCTTTTGCTTCATGTGTCAAGAAGCAATTTTGAGCCACATGACTTGCAACTTTGGAAAACTTTAAGCTATACAGATTAGTTGACGTCTTAATTTTCAATTTGTTACTGAAATCAGTAATAATAATGTAATACTCTCTTTCTAATACATAATGCCAAAGGTATTTTTAATGGTAGATTTAACTCTGGAACTTGATACCTTTGATAAAGTTGGCACTCCCTCTGTTCATTTTTGTTCCAAAAGGTTAAGAGCTTCTTTCTTACAAAAGCATTCCTATTTCTGTCTAAGTAGAACATTCGAAGTTCAAAATTAAATCATTCTGACTCTGCCAGCAGTGTTCCAGGTGAAACCAATCACTTCTGGTAAAATCAGAAAAGTTGTTTCAAAATGGAAATCTTTTGTAATACAAAAGTATAAAGGTTCTTCTCCTTGGAATTATATGCTTCCTAATGTTGGATTTTTAAATCAAGATTGTCCATTTTATACTAAATTTGCTATAGTGGATAAAAGGAGAGGGTCAGACTGAAGTAGCAAACTTATATAATATTACTCATGGACATAAATCAGATTTGTAGATGGCAGCAATAATTCTTTTTAAAATGTCCAACACTCACATAAATGACCAGTTTTTCCAATCAGGTTCATGCATGACAATTTAGGATGGAGATACATATGTATACAAAGGTAGTCCTTGTTTTACAACTGTTCATTTAGTGACCAAAGTTACAACAACACAGAAAAAAGTGACTTATGACCACTGCAGCATCTCATGATCATTTGATCAACATTCAGATGCTTATTTATGACAGCTCTAGTGTCCCAGGATCATATTTGATTCCTTTGCAACCTTCTGACAAAGTAAATGGAGAATCCAGATACACTTAATAGCTCTGTACAAACTTTACATCTGCAGTGATTCATTTAACAATTGATAAGAAAAGTCATAAAATTGAGCAAAACTCATTTCATTCTTACTTAGCAACAGAAATTTGGGCTCAATTGTCTTTAAGTTTTAGACTACCTATATGTATTTATGCCAAGTTTGTACATCTTGCTATGACTACTTAAATGAACAGTCATGATTCAAGAACATAAATCAATAAGAAATATTAGCCCATTGTCTACATGTAATCATATGAAAACTACAGATTGCCTGTACACTGTGTCTCAGGAAATGTCGTTGATACATCGAAAGCCTACTGTAGATAGTGTGTCCATCTTAGATTTTATCCATAAGTAGATACACATCACAGGTAGACAGACAGACACAGAGATATATAGATAGACATAGATAGACAAATAGTCAGTACATATGATACGTATGTACATACATACATACATACATACATACATACATACATACATGCATGTGGTGAGATTCCAATTTTTTTTTACTGCCGGTTCTGTGGGCATAGCGTGGCTTGGTGGGCTTAGCAGGGAAGAATACTGTAAAATCTCCATTCTCACACCACTCCAGGGGAAGGTTACTGTTATCCATTTCCTCCTGATCAGCTGGGACTTTGGAGGCAGAGAATAAATGCGGGCGGGACCAGTCAGAGTTTCTCCGAAATACTCAAAATTTCTGCTACCATTTGTCCAGAACTGGTCAGAATCTGCTGAATCGTACCTCTGATACACACATTCGCACATACTTAGTATCTCTTAGTACATTTTGTTTGGACCACCAGAGGTCCCTCTTAATTTTTGTGTATATGAATAATCATATACACCCAAACACAATACAGTGGAACCCCGACATAAGAGCTGCTCTACTTAAGAGCAACTCGAGATAAGAGCTGGGAGGGGAGAGATATTTTTGTTCTACTTACAAGCCCAAATTCGAGATACAAGCGCCAAGGAGCTGTCTCCTGAAGCCAAACGCTAACTTCCGCGTTCGGCTTCAGGAGACAGCTGCGAAGCGGCGCGCGTGTTTTAAAAGGTTGCAGCCGGCCTGGGGGGCTCGGGGGGGTGCTTGCAGCTTTCTTTCTTGCTCTTTTTCTTTCTCTCTTTTACCTTCCCTTCCTCTATTTCTTCTTTTCTTTCTCCTTCCCACCTTCTTCCCTCCCTCCCTCCCTTCACTCATTCCTCTCTTACTCTCCCCTTTCATAAGTTTCCTTGCTTCCTTCCTCTGTTCCTGTCCCTTCCCTCTTTCCTTCCTTCCTTCCCACCCTCCATCCATTCATTCACCCATTCCTCTCTTGATCGCTTAAAGCCGGTCCCTGGTGCAAAAAGGGTTGGGGACCTCTGTCCTACAGGATTGGGTGGCAGAGAAGTTGAACATATGTAAATTTAAAAGTTTAAGAAAGTTTACAAGTTAAGTGAAAGAAACTTCATTATTCATTTATATGTACATGTACATTTCTTCATTAAAAACATGTCTTTCTGCATAATTTAGACTAACTTTGTGAGTTTTTTGAGGGCTGGAACCAATTAAAATTATTTACATTAATTCCTATGGGGAAAAGTTGTTCGCGATAAGAGCTGCTCGACTTAAGAGCCCAGGTCCGGAACGAATTAAACTCGTATCTCGAGGTACCACTGTATATTTGTTTCAGACGCACTTAAAGTTGAAGATCTTAACTTTAAAATATCTAGTGATTTATTTACCGATTTTTAGCAGTCATAAAATAATTGATTTGTTCTCAGGTTGTAAGTTTTTAATGTTAGATAATTTATTTTGATGTATTAATGGGACTAAATAAATAACTGAGATATAAGCACACTTATTAGGAATTTAATACAGTATATAAAGGATATAAAAAAGTCTAGGATTCCTTTCAAACATTGGTTGCATGCAGTATTTAAAACTATTTGTTCTCTCTTAACACACAATAGGGTCACTTCAATTGCAGACAGGCTTAATGTGGAGTTTGCCCTGATTCACAAAGAAAGAAAGAAAGCCAATGAAGTGGACCGAATGGTCTTGGTTGGGGATGTGACTGATCGTGTAGCAATTCTTGTGGATGATATGGCAGACACATGTGGCACAATCTGTCATGCAGCTGACAAGTAAGTAAATCCTGAGGAATATAGTATGATTTTGGGGTTAAGATATTAGGCAAAAGGTACTGAAAGAGTTTCTTGTAAAGGAACAATGAGTTCTAATTTAAGAAATGTGAATCGTGCATGCACAGAATTTTAGATTTTCTTTTTTCTTTTATTTTTCTTCCGTTCATCAAAAGTTAAGAAACTTCCTAAGGACAAAATAATTATCTCATCTTTGTAAAATTGAATTTTCGAAAATGAAAATAAAGTTTGACTTAATCAAGTAATATAATGGACTTTCACTGTATAGAGTCCTCATACCTTTGCACTGCACATATACAGATAGTCCTCAAGTTACAGCCACAATTAAGTCCGTAATTTATGTTGCTAAATGAGACATTTGTTAAGTGAGTCTTGCCCCATTTTACAACCTTTCTTGCTACAGTTGTTAAATGAATCATTACAGTTAAGTTAGTTAACGTGGTTATTAAATGAATCTGGCTTCCCCATTGACTTTGCTTGCTTGTCAGAAGGTCACAAAAGGTGATGACATGACTCCAGGACACTACAACTGTCATAAGTATAAAACAGTTGCCAAGCATCTGAATTTTGATCATGTCACCAGAGGGATGCTGCAACATTAATAAGTATGAAAAACGGTCACTTTTTGCAATGCCGTTGTAACTTTGAATGGTCACTAAATGAACTTCTGTATGTCGAGGACTATCTATGGAAATTATTTTCATAAAGTATATTGAGACTATCTAGTGACTCTGAAGATGCTCCAATATAGAAAACACAGTTCAAGAAGGCTCCATATACAAGAACAAAATGTAAAAGGAGAGTATCTTAGCAACTTGGTTTATTAAGGGATAATCTTCATTTTGTTTTATATTATTACTGTGATAATTTTAATGTTCACTTAAACATGTATGGCATGCCACAGAAGTGTAATGTGTCATAATAATGGCAAAATACAGTATAACAACAGGAAGCCTTCCCAAACATCTAAAGGAATGTTCCATCTGGTTCTTTTATCAGCTAGGGAAAAAAAGCAGGCATGTCTTTTACTATGTTAATTTTTTTTAATATTAGGGATATTTAGATTTGCCTCAAATCTAATATATCATTGGCTGGTGTTTGTATAAATACTTTTCCCTATCTTATGTGTTTGACAGGCTGGTTTCTGCAGGTGCAACTAAAGTTTATGCAATTCTCACTCACGGGATCTTTTCTGGCCCTGCTATTTCTCGGATCAATAATGCGGCATTTGAAGCTGTTGTTGTAACTAATACAATCCCACAGGAGGAGAAAATGAAACACTGTCCTAAGATCCAGGTACTTTTCATATTCTTTTAATATCTATCTGGTGTGCAGTTTTTATTTGAATTTCACAGTACAAAGGAGAAAATTATTGACTGGGAATTGTATATATTGATGTTAGGCTATGCTACGATAGACCAAAACAAGAAGATGTGACCCACATACTTTCTGTAGCTTTTACCTAGAACAATAGGAATTACAAATTGAAGCCCACTTTTGTTAGCATGGTGGCAGAAGCACATTTTAAAAATACAGTATTTTGAAGTGGTATGCAATAAAAAAATTGCCAAGCAAAGCAAACTAAATGACTTTGCACAGATACGGCACTGGAAATATTTTCCAGAAATGTTTATATCCTGTTTAAAATTTAGCCACCTTCTGTTAATAGTGAAAACCTAATGGTGTTATAATCATGGGGGACTAGAGTAGATCAATCTCCTGCTCTCCTGTTTCTCTTTGGAAGCAAGGTTATAGGGAGGTTAATAGATACACTACCAACTTCCATAATGAAGTTTGCCTTAAAAAATTAAGGACAAAGGTTAGTTCAGTGAAATAAAAAAAATTAAGAAACATTATTTTTGGAGTCAGTTTACTGCCCTCTGGTGGTTTGGCTGGATGATTACATTAATGCATTTTTTTCGTCTTTGTTAAAGACAGTTTTCACATTAATAAGTTTGCATTGAAAGATGTTTTCTGCCTACAGTACATATTTTATAAATGCTAGTACAGGCACATGCAAGTTAAATGTTTATTTCTCTGTAAACTTGTTTCTAGCTTTGACGTTTGATTCTCAGAAGACACATGAAGTGACAAATAGTACCTTGAATTCTACCAGGCAGCTCATTAGTAATCATTGCATTGGAGCAGTGATGGATAAAGATTTAAATGCTCATAATTATTCATGGAGTTGAATTTCAGATCAATTATAGCTTCTGAATGATCTTCAAGGGTAGCCCTTTGTAGTGAACATTGCAGGAATCCAGATGAGAGGTGACCAAACAAGGCATCCTGATCCAGGAAGGGACACACACAATGATTTTATATGAACGCCCACTTAGAAAAGCTTTCGTCTGCTTGTTGCACAGGAGTCCAGGTGGCTCCAAATTACAAACAAATTCTGTTTGGGGAAGTACCATCATTTCAAGAACTAAATATGATAAATCACTACAATTAATAGGTCCTTCATGAATAGAGATGAAACAATATAAAGCCAAGTTGGAATGCGATCTAGTTTATTGTACTTGAAAAATGATATATGCATATTAAATTGTATTGAAGGTACATGAAGTTGTATGTGGAGAAAAATTAAAAATATATATTTAAAAAATTGAATAAAAATGGGGAGAATGCAGTTCTTTGGGAGAACACAAAGCAAGGGTTATTATGCTGTTCCCAGCTACCAATTTTAACTGGGAACTGTCTCGGAGGAAGGAGAACCACTGAAAAACAATATGTTCTACTCCTTGGACAGGGTGGAAAAGAACACTGTAATTAAGAGCCATGGCAGCGAAATGGTTAGAATGTAATACTGCAGGTTAATTCTGATGACTCCTGTTCGGCCTTTAGAAGCAGTATATAAGTCTACGTTCTCCACTTGCACTGCTACGGAGAGTCCAACATGGGTTATTCTTCAGCCTTGCTGGAATGGACTGAGTTAAAAATTAGCATAAATAATTGGTCCAACCCCCTTTGCTGCCCTTCCCGGGTCAGTCTAAAAAACTCAGTCATAGTGAAGGGACACATGAGTTTTTCTCCTAGGACTCTGCGTAGTCTTTTAGATTAGTTGATTAAATTTATTGCTTTTAACATGGTGGGGTTTTTTTTTCTCTTTCTTTACTTTACAGGTACATGGATTTCCACTTACTGTCAATGGATCGGGTCCCTGCTCTGAGGAGTATTGCCTGCAACGTTATTCCCAGGTCGGAGCCTCTTCCCTGCGCGGGTACTGCTCCAAGGACCGGGAGTCGCCAGAGGAAGGGGTCCCCGGCCTGCGTGGCCATACCCCGATCAGGGCGACCATCGTGGCTGACCGGATCGGCAGAGGAAGCAGAGAACAGAGTCAGCTCACCCGAAATCTTGCTATTCGCCGAGGCGAAGAGAGAGAGGAGATTACAAGCGACCCAACAACGAGGCATTCACGCCGAAAAGGTCGCGAATCGGACGGCCCCAATACAGCCGATGAAGGCAAAAGAGAAAAAGCCTCGGCAAAAGCCAGCATGGCGACTTACACTGGGCGCCGCCATTTTGTGTATCCTCTCAAGCCTTAACTTCTGCCCGCCATTTTGAAGGGTGTGATTGGCACCCCAGAGCACCATTAAGAGCCGAGCATAGCCCAGACATCCTGTTTCTTAACAGGAAAGGGCGGGGCGAATATTACGATGGCCATTTTGGTGAGTCAGCTTGCCGAGAAAGCATAGCTGCTAATTTCGGGGGGAAAGTACTTTGCAAAAACGATGGCTGAGGTCCCTCAACAAGGAACAACAGACCCCCTGCCATAAAGGCTAAAGAAAAAACGCATTCCTGCAAGAGCAAATCCAAAGGTACACAATCCTCATCTGCTCTAAAAGAGGCAGAGAGACGGATAAAGGCATTGGAGGACCAGTTAGAAGCAAAAAACAGGCAACAGGGCCTCAACCTCACGCAACAACAGCTCCAAGTCAGAATTTCAGGGCAATCATAAGTGCTACCCCCCCGAGACTCCCGGAGGGGATGGGGGCGGCAACAGACAAGGACTGGTCACTGGATAGGTTTGGGGGCCCAACACAGGTGACAGAGGCACCAAGATCTGAATTTGCCATACCTTCTGCTTCGTGGCACATGGCACCACAACCACTGCCATCAGCCACCTTCACCCCAACGGCAGCAGGACTACGTTCCTCCCCAGATACCTGGCAACGCATACCCCCGGCCCTGCAGGACATGATTGCCTCTGCATATTCGCATGGCATAGCAGCAGGGGTTCAGCAGTATGCCACAACTGTTCCTCCCCCTGCACCTCCTTAGCCTTCTCCATCTGTGCATAGAAACATATGGGCAGCTCCAGCCCCTGCATCCCCTGCACATGACTCATTACAGGAGGAGGCTGGCTTTAGGGGCCCAGGATCAGAACCAGACGATGGTTTATCTGAAGATGAAGGTGCACCCCCAGAACCACCAACCTATGCAGGCCTCTTCAGGCCATCTATTTTTCGGGTTATTCTTAATAAAGCAAGACTGGCAGTGGCCTTGGGCACACCTGACAAGTCTTCAGATCCAGCAGCTGCCCCCCAGCCTGCTACCAGGGTGCTGACAGAGCCTCAAAGGGATGCAGACCTCATACCTGCTCCCCAGTTATTTGTGGACAATATTAAGAGGCCATGGCAACACCCAGCGGGAGCCCTAGGCCCAACAGCCTCAGAGCGAAAATTTTACGCTTTTGAACCAGAACTGGAGAACTTGCTTGAATTTCCAGCTATAGATGCTCCAATAGCGGCCCTGGTGTCCAATGCACTCATTCCCTCTGAGATGGCGGACTGCTTGAAACCAGAGGATCGAAGGGCGGAGAGCCTAATCAAGAAATCTCATCAAATGACGGCATGGGCACTTAAAGCAGCTTCGGCGGCTTCATTCTTTAACAGGGCCTCAGTCTTGTGGCTCCAGGAGATGCTCACGAAATTAGGTCCGGAGGATGGGCGCCTGAGACAAGATTTAAACAAATTGTTGGCAGCTGCAGAATTCTCAGTTGATGCCACCCTCTCAGCATCACGTTTTTCTTCACGGGCCTTAGCATCAAATCAATCCTCTCGCCGATTACTCTGGCTCCGCTCATGGCAGGCGGATGCAGAATCCAAGTGGCGTCTGGCATCAGCACCATTTGACGGAACCAAACTGTTCGGTGAGTCTCTCGACAAGGTCCTCGTGGAGGACAAAGACAAAAAGAAAATCCTGCCCAGAACTTACAGACGTCAGGACAGGCGCTCTACACCCTACTCCAGACGCCAACCCTTTCGGGCGGAACCTTCCTCCACCTCACCCCAGGTCGGAAGGTCGTACGCACAGGGGTCCTTCTCCCAGCCCTCCTACAGAACTGATAGGAGTAACTTCGGGGACAGAAACAGACAGTTTCAACAAACCAGGAAGGCGTTCAGAGGCTCCAACAGGGGAGGCTATCGCAGAAACAAATGACTCCGTGCCCTCCTTCCCCATAGGAGGACGGCTACAACACTTCACCGCCTCCTGGGAGTCTATCTCTTCAGACACTTGGGCAATAAAAACAATAGCCAGGGGTCTCAGCATAGACTTTGTCCAGAAACCTCCACCCAGGTTTTTGCAGTGCCCGGTTCTTCGCAACACTCACAAGTGCAAACTCCTACACCGAGAAATTTACCATCTATTGGAGATTGGTGCCATCGAGAGGGTCCCCACTCATCAAGAGGGACAGGGGTACTACTCCATCGTATTCATAGTACCCAAGGCCTCGGGGGGTTGCCGCCTCATACTCAATCTGAAACAATTGAACATTTACGTGAGATACCGCAGATTCAAAATGCATTCTTTAAAGACAATACTAGCAGCAATCCGTCAGCGGGACTGGCTGACGTCAATAGACCTCAAAGAGGCATACCTGCATATCCCAGTTCATCCGGATTACAGGAGATATCTTCGCTTTTGCTTCGAAAACAAGCATTTCCAATACAAAGCCATGCCCTTTGGTCTATCCTCAGCTTCCAGAACATTCACAAAATTACTGGACATACTCACCGCCGATCTCAGGACTCGTCCTTTACGCCTCATGGCGTATTTGGACGACATAATTATACAATCCAGCAGCCCCAACCGGGCACGACACGACCTGGCAGAAGCCATCAGGACGTTAGAAACTCTTGGGTTCTCAGTCAACTATCAAAAAAGCCATCTTACCCCAACCAGGTACTTACCACACCTGGGCACTCACATAGACACCACGGCAGGCAAGGTTTTCCTGTCACCAGAACGCCAGGCCAAGGTGCGAACCTTGGTGACAGAGGTACAGCAAAAAAGAACAGTACCACTGGCTGTTTTATCCCAGTTACTGGGAGTCTTCATATCTTGCATAGATATTGTGCCCTGGGCCAGGCTACATGCCAGACCTCTACAGTGGTTCCTTCTCCCTTTTCAAAGGAACAAAACCAGCCACTCTTCAAGACAAGTGCCAATCCCATCCGAAGTGCGTCGGTCACTTCCATGGTGGACATCATCAGCCCTCCTGCAGGGATCACCATTCCTGTCATAGCAGGAGATAACCATAACAACGGACGCAAGCATCTTGGGCTGGGGTGCTCACTCCAGTGCGGGAGTAGCCCAGGGGCTGTGGAGTCCAGAGGAACTCGCATCTCCAAACATCAACTTTCTGGAACTAAGAGCGGCTCACCTAGCGCTACGGCATTTTGCATCTCAGGTGAGGGGACAGCATGTGCTAATCCTCACCGACAACGTGGCAACAAAGGCTCACATCAACCATCAAGGGGGCACGAGATCAGGCTGCCTCATGCTGGAATCACATTCCCTCTTCAGATGGGCAGAACGACATCTGGCATCCCTGAGAGCAGAACACATATCGGGCACGTCAAACATCCAGGCGGATTGGCTCAGCCGGACAACTATCGACCCGGCAGAGTGGAGTCTGGATGTCAACCTGTTCCAGGAGATCATTCACAAGTACGGGACACCGGAGGTAGACTTATTTGCTACTCACCTGAACAATCAGTTACCCAGGTTCTTCTCCCGTTTCCCAACACCAGGAGCGGAGCAGATCAATGCACTGTCCTGCCCCTGGCCGGAGGGCCTGCTCTACGCTTTCCCCCCTGTGTGCTTGATTCCGCGAGTAGTCCATAAAATTTTGAAGGAACAAGCGGAGATACTCCTGGTAGCTCCATATTGGCCCAGACGTCCGTGGTTCGCGGACCTGATGGACCTATCCATTGCTTCACCGTGGAGGATCCCACGCCACAAAGTCACCCTGACACGGGTCAGTATACCACCCGGAACCCCACTGGTGGAATCTTGCCGTGTGGCACTTGAGGGGGAGAGACTAAGAAGAGAACTGGTGCCAGATAGAGTGATTAATACCATCCAAGCAGCACGGCGTCCATCTACAACTAGAATCTATCAAGCAACCTGGAGAGCATACTGTAACTTTTGCAAAGCTCAGAGTCGGGACCCGCAGGCCCCCTCAGTGATACAGATCCTTGAATTCTTACAATCAGGCCTGGACAAGGGATTGGCGCCCAATACCTTGCGCAGACAGGTGGCAGCCATAGCCACTATTCTCAAAAGGGATTTTTCTCATCCAATTTCCAAACACCCATGGATTCGAGACTTTATCAGAGGTGCAGCAAACATCAGGCCTCCACCAATACATCGCTTCCCAACATGGGATTTGCCACTGGTGTTGCAGGCCCTCACAGGACCTCCCTTCAAACCTCTACGCAACATACCGCTGTGGTTGCTGTCAATCAAAACAGCATTCCTAATGGCAATTACGTCAGCAAGAAGGGTCTCCGAACTGGCTGCCCTGTCAGTCAGACCAGACTTATGCATCTTCCATACGGACAGAGTGATCTTACGCCTAGACCCTTCTTTCCTTCCCAAAATAAATACCATTTTTCATAGATCACAAGACATTGTCCTACCAGACTTTTGCACCCACGGATCCCATCCACGAGAATTGAGATGGCATAAACTGGACGTAAGACAGGCCATCAAAATTTACATAAGGAAAACAAGTACTTTCCAAAAATCGGAGGCGTTATTTGTTTCATATTTTCCTGCTTCAATGGGGAATAGAGTTTCATCAAAAACCATCAGTTGTTGGATCCGCTCCTGTATTATCACAGCATACAAGTCAGGTCCCACGCCGATACCGAGAGGCATCACAGCTCACTCAACCAGGAGTGCAGCCACGTCAGCAGCTTGGGTGACCCAGGCACCGATTGAGGACATTTGCCGGGCAGCAACCTGGGCTGCCCCCAATACCTTCATTAAACATTACCGTTTAGATAAGTTTGCTTCAACTGAAGCGGCCTTCGGACGCAGAGTACTTCAGGAAGTGTGTAGTCATACTGCGTCCCTGGTCCAGCCTTCTCCCACCCTAATTAGTTGAGCTTGGGTATATCCCATGTTGGACTCTCCGTAGCAGTGCAAGTGGAGAAGAACCGTTGAACTTACCTGAACGGCCTTCTCGCTGCACTGCAAGGAGAGTCCAAACCCACCCGGCTGTTAGGCCCAGGGACACAGGGTTAATGGTTATAATTGTTTAAGGTTCAATCGTTTCTTTGGTTAATAAAAGTTCTTGGTTTACTGTCACTATGACTTTGTTTTATTATAAGACTGACCGGGGAAGGGCAGCAAAGGGGGTTGGACCAATTATTTATGCTAATTTTTAACTCAGTCCCTTCCAGCAAGGCTGAAGAATAACCCATGTTGGACTCTCCTTGCAATGTAGCGAGAAGACCGTTCAGGTAAGTTCAACGGTTCTTCTATTGCTATTACTAATTGATTACCGTATTTTTCGCTCCATAAGACGCAGTTTTTTTCCTCCCAAAGTAGGATGAAAAATCAGCCACGTCTTATGGAGCGAAGATGCAGGCAGGGAGGGGGGGGAGGCGCTGGAGCAGAGGGGGGGGGCGGCGATGTACTCATCTGGAGACCGCCGCCTCTGTCGCCGCCTCTCCTCTTCCCAACCCCGAAGAGAGCCGTGCCTTTCGGCCTCCGGAAGTGCTGGGCCAGGGGACACCTCCACCCCGCAGGTTTAGGAGGCGGAGCAGCACCGGAGGAGCGTTGGCGGTTCCAGCCTTTGGGAAGGCTACGGGAATCGCTTCAGGAGGCGGGGAGGTCTCGAAGACCCAAAACCCAGCCAGTCGCTCGCAGCCGGCCGCCGCCTGTGCAAAGTTTGGCTGCGAACTCGGCTGGCTAGCTGCTGCCTGGCCCCCTCCCTCCCGGAGGAGGGTCTCCCTTCACACCACCAGCGCCCCCCCCCGCCAGCCAGCCAGCCAAGCCCCGCGCCCGCCGGAGCCGGCTCTTCACTCTCCCCCCGCCGCCCGCCGCGTTTGCAGGAGGTGGGGAGGGTCGGGCGGCCCGCCAAGGCCAGGAGGGACGCCGCTGTCCCCGCTTCCCTCCGCCCGCCGCTGCGCCTCCTGCTGAGCCCCCTCGGCCCCACGCAGCGCCTGTCAGAGGAAGCTGCCCTGTCCCAGCCAGGATCCAGGGGCGAGGTCGTCGGGGTTTGAGGGGCCCTAAACCGCCCACAGCAGAAAAACAGAAAAAATAAGGGAGAAAGAAAGAGAGAGAAAGGAAGAGGAGAGATAGAAAGGGGGAGAGAGAAAGAGGGAGAGATAGAGAAGGAGAGAGAGAAAGAGAGAGATACAAAGAGAGTGAGTGAGAGAAGGAGAGATAAGAGAGAGAAAGAAAGAGGGACAGAGAGAAAGAAAGAGAGGGACAGAAAGAAAGAAAGAGGGACAGAGAGAAAGAAAGAGAGGGACAGAGAAAGAAAGGGACAGAGAGAAAGAAAGAGAAGAACAGAGAGAAAGAAATAGAGGGACAGAGAAAGGGAGAGGAGAGATAGAAAGGGGGAGAGAGAAAGAGGGAGAGATAGAGAAGGAGAGAGAGAAAGAGAGAGATACAAAGAGAGTGAGTGAGAGAAGGAGAGATAAGAGAGAGAAAGAAAGAGGGACAGAGAGAAAGAAAGAGAGGGACAGAAAGAAAGAAAGAAAGAGAGGGACAGAGAGAAAGAAAGAGAGGGACAGAGAGAAAGAAAGAAGGACAGAGAGAAAGAAAGAGAGGGACAGAGAGAAAGAAAGAGAGGGACAGAGAGAAAGAAAGAGAGGGACAGAGAGAAAGAAAGAGAGGGACAGAGAGAAAGAAAGAGAGGGACAGAGAGAAAGAAAGAGAGGGACAGAGAAAAGGAGAGAGAGAAAGAAAGGTAGAGAGAAAGAGGGAGAGATAGAAAGAAAGAGAGAGGGGGGCTTGTTTGTATATTTTCCCAATTCCCCTAGGGCAGTGTTATTGTAATAAATATTTTAGCCTACTTTTTGGCTCAAAATATTTTTTTTCTATTTTCCTCCTCTAAAAACTAGGTGCGTCTTATCAGCAGGTGCGTCTTATAGAGCGAAAAATACGGTATATGGAATTCTTGAATCCCATATGAGTCAGGACAAGGACGTATGTACCACTGCAAGGATGATGATCAGTGCTAAACGATTTATGCACATATATAAAACTTGCTCAACATTTTGCATAAAAATAGGCTACTTTTCCCCCACTTAACAATTCTTTGGCTTTGCTTCCTTGTCACATGAGGCTTTTTATTTGATGTGGCATTCAGGTAGGAATCAACTCTTCAGTGTGGATAATAATAAACTGTTGCCTTTTCTTCTAGGTTATTGATATTTCTATGATTCTGGCTGAAGCAATCCGAAGAACACACAATGGTGAATCTGTATCCTACCTGTTCAGCCATGTCCCCTTATAATTTCGATCTGCATTTAGGAGCCCTACAATGATGAACACAGTTCAATATTAAGATAATTAATATCTTGGAAAGCTTTAGATTGATTATTCATTTCCTACTTCTACCATGGACAATAACTAAAATGGGCAACACTGTTTTTATCAGTTGCAAATCTACAAACTTTGTGCTTTAAAAGAGGACACTATAATAGTTGCCATGATTTATATTGATGAGCAAATATCACATTAAAAATATGATATTTTCCAAAAGCCATAGTTAACATTTACAACATCTGCTTATAGACTTCAGACATTTCAATAAATTGTTCAGGTTGATCCCTTTTGTGGACAGAGGTAATCTAGGCTACAGATTTTTTATGGAAACATTGTAACCATTTTATCTCTCTTGAAATTAGACTTGGAGTAATTATTAACTCCATGTCCTCTTGTCCAAATAATCCTTTGTTTCAAATCTGTGTTCAAAATAATAGGATCTCAACATACATCATTGTTTGTCTTGAGTATTAAACTGTGTTTAATATGTTTGTAACGTAATTAAATGAAGTTAGTCAAATTAGATCACGTACTTAGTTAAGTGACTTAAGATTGAAAAATATGCAATTCTTTCAGACTATAAATACATGTGTAATTAATGCTGAAGTTAATTAACGCCATCTAGTCATTTGTGCACACAAAGCTGGATTGCTATCAAAATTCATTTCCTCCTGCACCGCAGCCTTATATGCTGTATAAAAGTGGATCACATGAATTTGCTTCTGCTGTGTTTGGACAAATTGGCAGCCATCTTATTAAGGAAAGCAAGACTGAATTCTGAGATGGCTCCAGCTTTGGATGCAACCTGGCTTTGGTGGCAGTCCATATTCCTGCTTTGCATTGACAAGCCAGCAACAAAGTTAGGATTTTGTACAGTTGCTATTATAAACGGTGTGTATCAATCCAAATGAAACGCCAAATAAGAAATAAGATTGTCTTAAAAATAAATCCCAGGAGTTTTGCCAAACACACAAGCTCTTCTTTTCTATTTAAAAAACACACACATGATGTTAAGTTTTATTGTTTTATTCCTTATTTCCAATTAAAAGAATTTATTTTGTAAAAATTGTTTTGAGATATTTGTTATAAATTAAATTTTGATTCTTAAAAGTAAGCTTTATATTTTGTTGACTGTTCCTAACCCAAACAAAATCATTAATTTATTCATAGGAGTGTAATGAATTCATATATCATTGTAAGAGGTACCATGAGTATGAGAATTTCTGACTTAATGGCATATGAGGACACCCTTATTCAGTGATGAGGATAAGAATTCACACTGCTTAAACCGCGTTAGGCAGCACTGCTACCCCAAAGCATTTACTAGTGCAAGCTTATGTACTATCTCGTAATAGCTTGCATTTTGGTCATTTGCATCCTCAACGTCTAGTCTGTCTACATCTATGCTATGCTATATTGCATAAAAGGGGCAAATCAAACTTTCATGATTCGTTTTAAGGATGTTTTACAACATTGGGAAATTTTGATTACTTAAAACTATTCACATGTGCTGTCTTTTAGTGATGAGTTGGATATGCGAGAAAAGCCTGTATTTTTATAATAAGCATTTTAACAATTAACTGTTTTTAGATTGCTCAGTATTTTCCACAATTGCCTCAGTTGGTTTTCCTATCTGTAAATCAAATGAAGTTGCATCTCTAGATAACAATATTAAAACAATACCATCTAAAATTTGAAATTCTTAACAAAGCAAAGAAGAGTTGCAAGATTTCTTAAATTGAAATCAAAAGTAGAGTACAAAGTATTGCATTGTTCAAACTATCATCCATTGTTTTTGTTACTTTAATATTTGATATAGTATTCCTTTGTTGTATCTTTATATTTGACTTTTACTGTGATTCCAAAAAAGCTGAGCCAAACTTTGTTAATGTGTTAAGTTATAAATCGGTTCTCCATTTCAAGTCCTATTAGAAAAGCCTGTTCATCGTTTCAGAATTTCTCAATAAATCTTAAAACAGCATTATTCTGATTGATTGGTGGTGATATTTAATTAATTGATAAAGAATAAAGACGTTATTCTGTAGTTTTTGGTTTTTTAAAAAAATGGGCTGCACAATTTCCTAAGGCTTAGATAGAGCCTGAACCTGATTCTATGAACTTTCATAGAGTTAAACTGTTGGACATGTTGAGAATCAAGACTGTCAGCTGCAGGGTGGATTTAAATCACTAGTAAAAAGGTTTGATTTAAATCAACTCGATTTGAATCATAATTTTTAAAGAGCAACTGTCATCTCTGTCTTGCAGCAGTTCCTCCTCTGACTCACTGTTGATTCACCAACAGTCCCCTTCACTTTAATGGGATGGCTGGTGATGCAGCAGTGACAAACAAAGTGAGGAACATGGCGGGCAGCAAGTGATGAGTGGATGCCTGCTAACAGGAGCTGCCATGATGGATCTGAAATGGCAGGTGCTTTTTGAATGTAAGGATTCATTCTTGCTGGTAGTTATTATTATTTTCAAACAAAATGAAGGTTTCCTATTTAGTTTGCAGAGATTGGATTCATTGAATGAGTTCACCAAAAATGTAAATATTGCAGAATGTGCAGCCTCATGCTACATAATAAAGCTCCATTTATTTATTTATTTATTCATTCATTCATTTGTCCAATACACAAATACATAGGAAGAAAATAGACATGTGGTAATATATATAAGGGTAAAAGTGAACTTAGAGGAGAGGATATATGAAAGGAAGAGAATATATATGATAGGTGAAAGAGAGGAAAGACAATTGGACAGGGGACGAAAGGCACACCAGTGCACTTATGTACGTCCCTTACTGGCCTCTTAGGAACCTGGAGAGGTCAATCGTGGAGAGTCTAAGGGAGAAATGTTGGGGGTTAGGGGTTGACACAATTGAGTCCGGTAATGAGTTCCATGCTTCGATAACTCGATTGTTGAAATTATATTTTTTACAGTCAAGTTTGGAGCGGTTCGTATTAAGTTTGAATCTGTTGTGTGCTCTTGTGTTATTGTGGTTGAAGCTGAAGTAGTCATTCACTACTTGCTGATAAACTAAATTATTAAGGTATCTTAAATAGAAAACTATCTTTAGATTGATTTTTACTCCAGAGGCATTTTATTAAAATAAATTTAAGAACATTTTATAAATTTTATAAAAAGTTTTATTGATTTTTATCCACCCTGGTCAGCTGACACATTTTTGCCTATCTAGTCATCCAAGAAAAAGAACAATAAAAGTGAACCTCACTTGCTGGATTAATTATCAAAACTCCACAGTGTAGAATACAATTCTCAGCACCCACTTGAAGTATCTCTAAACAAAACCTATTGTTTCCCTGACCAATAAGAAAGAGATTAGTGATGTTTCCCATATAATTTCTCTTCCAAAGATAGTGATTTTTTAGTGATTTTTTATTTTGGGGAAAACAGGGTAGCAGATGCATTACAGAAAAAAAAACGACATACAAGGAGACATAGATGAGGCATACAGAATACACACAATTTATGCAAGAAGACACAGATTACCAAGAGGTGCATGTGACCACCAAAAAGGCAACAAGAGATGAGGTATATAAAAGCAAGGGAGGAATCTATGATATATAAAGGAAGAGAAATCCAAACCTTAAAGACAGATAATTAGGAGAGTTAGAGAAGACACTATCAATTTCCAATCATGCAATTAATCAAATGTAATGTAATGTTTAATGGCATATCCCAGAAGGAATTATGATTACTTGTCAGGATAAGAAATTTAAGATTGCCACACTTGATAAAGCATACAAGGAAAAAACATTCTTAATTTAGTTTGCATTTCCTGCTGCGCGCAGGCACCTTCTATATAGGTAAAGGCAAGCATAAGGTCGCTAATTTATGTTCTTCAAATCAAAAGCTTTCTACTTTTGCTGATCTTCAGTAGTTTTGGTTATTTCTGCTGAGAGTGCTTGCCCTTTTGGGTTCTTTTTTCTCCTCCTCACAATTGGATTATTGGAGAATTGGACCATTTTTGTTTTCCTTTTTTCTTGGATTATTATTATTATTATTATATTTTGTGTGTTTTTAATTCTTTTTTCTCTTTTCTTTTTTCCCCTTTTCATTGGATTACAAAATATTTGGATTATAAGTATCAGTAAAGATAAAGAAGATAACATCACATTTTAAATCTTAGAACTGGGATAAACCGGGGGCAACCCACTACTGATACAGACATAGGGGAAAATGTGTTCTTGTCACATCATGTTAGAACCTGAGGAACCTCCAGAGACTGTAGAAACCCCAATGATAGTAATGTCTGAGTCAGAGGAGAAGGGAGACATGGGAGCCCCTTTTAGATGCCCAGGTCAGCAGGTCTGTATTGAAATTTTACTTCAAAAATAAGCGGGGGAGATACAACCCCACTTTTATGTTAAATGTATGTGTGTCGGTTTTGTCCATTTTAAGAAAATCAATAAAAATATTTTTTTTTTTAAAAAAAAAGAAGCAGACGGGAATATCTTTATGGAAAAAAGTTCAGAAAGTGAGTCTATGAAAGAAAGTCTAAACCAGTGATGGCGAACCTTTTTTGGTTCGTGTGCCAAAAGGGGGGATTGGGGGGGCTAGCACGCATGGCGTGCCCACAACCTTTCTTCCCCCTGCATATGCGCAACTCCCCCCCCCCCATGGTGCCCCCCTGCGCATGTGCACAGACTTTTCTGAAGCCTGGTAGCTTTAAAAAAAATGCCAAACTGACAAACTGGAAGTTTGGGAAAATGCACTTCCGGTTTGCTGTTGTGTTTTTTTCCCCACTCCCAACCCCATAGACATGTTATCACTAGAAAGTAGAAAATTCAAAAAGCTTGACATTCAGAGAAACCAGCCCTCAATAGACACATAACATTAACTTTATATCCGCTAACCTGATAGGCATGTATCACGACGGACGGTAAAAGATATTAGAGAGAAAGTAGAAGGGAGCTTGTGAAATATCGCTGTGCCTGAGCATCCTTTCAACACCCGGACACTTGTGGGCAAGGGTATAGTTCACACGGGTGCATTAACAATCCTCCAATCCCGGCAAGAAATGAGAGCAGGTGCAGAAATCCCGCCTCACCTTGTTTGCAGTTACAGTGGATTCAGTCAACCCAGATCCTGCCGTCTGGGTTTCTGCAAAAGTTGGGCTGGCCACACTGCAGCAGAAAAGGCCACAGTTAAAAAGAAGGGGAGGGGGTGAGGAGGGCTCTGTGAGGGAGGGGGAGCCCTCCTGGTCCCCTCCCTTTCTTTTTAACTTCGCTCTTTCGCTGCAGCTGAAAAAAATGTGGCAATTTAGTTTCAGCACTCCCCCTCCTTCATAGAGAGCCCTCCTCGCCCCCTCCCTTTTTGTTTTTTGCTTCGGGACTTCAGAAAAGCTTTCCTGATGCCAGAAGTGCGAAACTGCCTCTCCTAAGACTGAAAATCAGCTGGCCAGCACGCGCATGCGCTCTGGAGCTGAAACCTAGCAAAGTCTGGTGTGCCCTCGGATATGGCTCCGTGTGCCACCTGGGATTCCCCATCACGGGTCTAGACAGTTATATCTCTAGGAAACTGTTGACCACATCCAGACAGTAAATAAAGGAGGATTTCTGGGTAAAGGGGTCTGGTGTTTCAATGTTTGTAATGTTCGTAATGGTGGCAATCCTAGACTCAGGGTTCCAGAAATACCTTGCTGGCAACCTGCTTTATTCTTCTAACTTCATCGGGTAGAGCTATAGCTGTGAGAGCAAAACCTGGAGAATTGTGAGTGTATGTGTGACCAAGAACCATGATCTCACTGAGGAATGTGCTAATTAGCTTTGACTCTTGGCGGCTGCCTGGACTTTTATCTCTTATCCAATTTGATAGGGAAAGCTGCCAAAATGGACTGAAAGGCTTGAATTTGCTTGTATAAAATCCTGCTTTTCATATAACTGTTCAATTCAAAATCTCACCATGTAAATTCTGCCTTTGTTCTGATCTGCGTAGGCCAGAGTAGAACAATTTTTAGATTTCCATATGAGTCATACTTGAATGATTACTACCAGTATGTGAAAAAAGTCCTGCTTGAGAACATCTTTGCAATAAACTTTAGTTTTACTGTGAATTGAAATTAAGGTGGCTGGTTGATAGATACCAGATGTCTTTCCCCCAAATTCCCCAAAGTAGAAGGCACAGAGGTCTTAATAAAAGTAGTGTGATTTTCTGTGGTAATTCTAGAACTATCAGGAGTGTTTCAAACTAAAAAGAGTTTTGTTAAACTATAACAGTATGAAGATGGCAAATTTCATGAGATTAAGAAAATCTCAGCTAATAAAATCAAGGAACAAAACTTGAAGGATTAAATTTGAAGGATTAAACAGTAGGTGAGACCCATGACATGTTAATTTTCAAATAATATTCCCTGTGAACTAATATTGGACCAGACCTTGCTGACTTCCCAGAAGAGACTGAAGACATGATTTTCCCATCTGGCCTGGATATTTGGTAATTTGAAGTGTGCAAAGTGCGAGAGAAATTTTTTTCTGCCAATTGCTTTTTTAAATGTTTGTAATTATTTTTAGCAATAGCATTTATATAGACTTATAAACTGCTTTGTAGTAGTTTACAGTGATTTACAAAGTCAACATATTGCTTCCAAGAATCTGGTTTCTCATTTTACTGACCTCGGATGGAAGGCTGAATAAACCTTGAGCTAGTCAGGATCAAACTCCAAGCTAAGGGCAGGGTTTGCCTGCCATACTGCATTCTAACCACTGCAGCTTTGTTGTTACAATTTTGGTTATTTTGTTTTATTGTTTTTGTGTTTTTAAATTTGTTACATTGCTCAGAGGTGCGTAGGTGAAATAGACATCTTAATAATTTAGCAAATAAATATTAATAAAATATTGATGAACAATTGCAAGAAGAGAGACTTGTGAGTCTCATGAAATCAAAGGGGAAGATATACATACTACCCTTTTTCATAGAATCTACTATTGGATTGCTCTTCATTTGATAAAGCCTGGCTTGTAGCCAACAGCTTTGAGGACATTTTCACTTCCTCCGGCAGCTGCCTTATTGCCAACCTGGGATTTACAGAGATTTTGATTATGATTAGATAATAACGCTCCTGTGATCATTGTGGATATTTTATTGTTACTTCACAATGCTGATAGAGTTGATTTGAGGAGACCTGATACTTACTAAAATCAAAAGAATGGAGAAGTGTTGTATCTAGCACAGTGCCACTCAGTTTGGTCAGGACTACTGTACACTGAAATCAGCCTTTCTCAAGCATATAAAATGATAGTCTATTTCTTGCTGCAAGAGCAGACCTGTATCATGACTGCATTGCTTAAAAATGCCAAGAAGGCTTACATTAAAAATAAGTGTCCGCTATCAAAAACTCTCATGCACCAGACTCTGGGGACTCAATACTTTGACATGAGGAGCGGGGGAATGCTTGAAGAGCATCTTGCCATTTGAAGTGCCAGATTTCATTTTAAAGGTTTACTAATTTATCAAGTCTATGAGCAGTTGCATTAGATTTGAATCTTATGGTTCAAGAGATAAAGGTGATTTTCTTTGCTAAATCAGTAAACCAAACTATTTTTAACCGGAGAAGAATAAGAAATTTCAAATGCAGTCTTTTGAGGAAGTGAGTAGTGATGGCAGCTGTCTCACGTGCTATTTATGCTTTGAGCTGATCCTTGCACAGCAACACAGCGGATGAACGAGGGACTCCTGATGAGCAAACCTGCTTTTTACTGTTCGTTGATTTGAAATTAAGGCTTCTCCCAATGGTCCTTTCTATCACAGTCTTCCTGAAGGACAAGTCGTCTTAATGGTGCAGAGGACTATATAAATGGTAGGCACATTTCTTTTGAAAAATAATTTCATTTGGGACTGATTTTTGTGTATAAGAATTCTAAGACTGTTGCTCTTTTTTATTCATAATGAATCTACTCCATTTCTTAAAACATATTTTCTTTTTTTTAAAAACCATAATGAATGTTATTTACAAAAAGAGGTTTACTATTCCTAAAAATTGCCTTTTATTAATTTTAATTTGCAGCCTTGATTCTGACAAACATAGCTAAAATGATGTCCAAAACACTAGTTTTGTCTAAAAGTCTAAAATTATTCTGGTTTCACAGAAAACTACAGGGAAAGGATTTGTATTACTAACACAGCAGCTCGCATATACAAAGTTGTTCACCTGAAAAGATTATTCTAAGAATTAGTAGATAAGAAAAGAGATACTCTTACAGGTTTTACAACTTTTAAACTAAAATAAGTAGTTTTTAAAAATACTTTTATAAAGCTTTACAGTTTAGATATAGCTCAAGACATAGATTAGAGGAATGTAGCCTGATGCTTCCATTCTAGTTGATATGAAATTTCACCAATGTCTGATATCATGTAACCACACAAGATTTTCGGCATCCTTTCATATAGTGTATCTTTTTCTCTCTGACTTATAAATAAAGTGTATTTATTTATACATAAATAAATATGTATAAACACCATAAATGTTCTTCATCCCTTTTTCTCTTTCCCATACATGTCAAGTCTCTCTCAAGTTTGCCTTAGAACATTTTAATTGATTGATCTGAGGAAAAAAAGAAGTGAAAACATTTATGGAAATTAACATTGTCACCTGCTATTAACTGTAGATGTGAAGGGAAATTGTTATTTAAAAAAAAAATAGAATGTAATCCTGTTTATTGTCTCTTCTCTGTTCCTCATTCTATTCAGATGTTATCTGACAAATTTGGGGGAGAAACGACATAATATAAAATGTAGGGATGATAGATTTCCAAATCTTTCAATTGCACCAAATACACACAAAAATATGATAATTTCTTTCCTTCCTTGGGAATGGTAAAGTATGGGGTCTTTTTGGCTGGGATATGTTTCATTCCCATACTCAGAAACGCAGAAACCACAATGCAAATCTTGCTAAGTTTTAATTCTCAGAGGTATCTATTATTATTATTATTATTATTATTATTATTATTATTATTATTATTTATTAGATTTGTATGCCGCCCCTCTCCGTAGACTTGCATCTAAGGCATCAAGTCACTGAAAGGATGAAATGAGAAGGATGATCTGTTCTGATCAAAAGCAAAGCGTGTTATAAAATAATACATTCTTCTACCCAATCCCAACTTCCCATGCATTTCCTTTTCTTCCAGTCTGCTAATAATTACATATATTTTAGGGGTTCAGGTACTAATATCCCTACTCTTTTCTTACAGCACGTTTTCTTCCCATATTTTCTCCCAGTTAACCTGCCATTTTATTCATTTAAAAAATTGCTTTTAGATTGCAACTATTACTATACTGTACTTTCACCTGGATTTGTTTTATTAATGTAACAGTAATATAAAATATTTTATGTGTATGGTATGTATAAAAGATTAAAATAAAAGGATAGATTATATTCATTATTCAGGCAATTCATAATGATGACATTATTGTTGTTATTTATTATTATTATTATTATTATTATTATTATTCCTGGTGAAATGAACATCTGAAGAGAAATTTTAACTTTAAGCACAGGTGAACTATTTTTAATTTTCTGATAAATTAATTTGAAAATGATGTTAATAAATTTAATTTTTGGGGGGGGGAGAAAAACAAGAAAACCCACCTTTGTTGTCAGGCATGGGGGAACTGAGACATCTCCCTCGGGCATATACAATTTATGCATGGTATGTTTGTGTGTATGTTTACTTAGTAAATGGTTTTTTTTAAATATTTTAAACTATAATTTAGATTTGTCATGAATTGTTGTATTCTGTTGTGAGCCGCCCCGAGTCTGCGGAGAGGGGCGGCATACAAATCTAAATAATAAAGAAAGAAAGAAAGAAAGAAAGAAAGAAAGAAAGAAAGAAAGAAAGAAAGAAAGAAAGAAAGGATTCTGCCTCTGCCTACCAGCATCAGGATTAGTGGGGTCCTCACTTCAGAGTTTGATAACGAGCAGCACAGGTCTTTTTATCTGTTCTAACAATAAAAATGAATTTCACTTTCTAAGATTACAGAAATGTGAAGTGAATAAGAAATCACAAGTAGTCATATATGGCTGTATTTTCTTCTGTGTTTTTGTATTAATAATAAAATATACTGCTCAAAAAAATAAAGGGAACACTTAAACAACACAAGTGAATCAAACTTCTGTGAAACCAAACTGTCCACTTAGGAAGCAACACTGATTGACAATCAATTTCATATGCTGTCAGCACATTCAACTTTGTACAGAACAAAGTATTCAATGAGAATATTTCATTTATTCAGATCTAGGATGTGTTCTTTGACTGTGTCCTTTATTTTTTTGAGCAGTGTATATTAGTAGCAGATATTCCTTTATTTTTCACAATCCACTTCTGTTGCATAAATCTCAGATTCCTGCTATGGACACAGACAAGTGATCAGTTTATTTGTATAAGGTGGCTAACTAAATTTCCCAAGAAAAGCCTCCTCAGGTAATACTAGGAAAACTTAGAAGAAGAATGACATTTCTTTAAAGCACATATTCTTCAAATCTTTAATCAGACTTTGTTTTATGCATATGTTGACATTTGTTTCATCAGAAATTGGGGTGGAATTTAACTGGAGTGGGTGGGGTAAGGTATGATTTTCATGGAAGCAGAAGACAAACTTGGTTCCACTCCCAAAATGCCCCAATCTTCTTACCTATAGCCATAGAAATTGAAATTTTCTCACAGCAAGGCCCAATAGAGAGGCAGCACATCAGTCCTCTTGGACCTGCCACTTAGTACACATGCTACTGGGCTTTCCAGCAAGTGCCTGTGCCTTTGCTTCCTCTGTCGGAGCCTGAATCCTGAAGCATCCCAGGGAACTGCATTGAGAGCCTTTTAAATGAAAGCAGATTCCCTTCTGTGATTGCAAAAAGGGTGCCTAAAACGTGAGGATTGTAGAGGAAAGTGTTCCAGCTGAAGGATTCCCCTGTTTTGGGAGAGGGGAAATCCTTCAGCTGGAAACATTTTACGATCCTTACGTTTCAGGCACTCTTTTTGCAATCGGGGAGAGGGAATCTGGTGCCTGAAAATGCTTTGCTGCTCTGCCGGTTCCAACAGGCGAGAGAAGTACTGTAACTTTGCTATCTTCCCCCTTTGATCTTCCTTTCAGATTGGTGGTTTGCTCAATCTCTTGTAATACCACCAATCAGCTGTCTGTTGCCACCAATTGTGGCTATTACCGTTGTCATGTCAACTCCCTCTCCTCTCCCCTGGGTATGTCTGATGCAGCATTTGGTGTATAAGACGCACCCAGTTTTTAATCCTCTTTTTGGGAGTAAAAGGGTGCAAATACAAATTTAATAAATAATAATAATAATCTTATACTCTGAAAAATATGGTAATTACTTAGTATGCTTGATTTTGCCTGATCATAGTTATGTATTTGACCAATTTTTCTCATGAATTGAGAAGAATATCATATTTTGTGTTACCCTCTAACCCAGAGGTCTTCAAACTTGGCAACTTTAAGACTTGTGGACTTCAACTCCCAGAATTCTCCAGCCAGCTATGCTGGCTGGAGAATTCTGGGAGTTGAAGTCCACAAGTCTTAAAGTTGCCAAGTTTGGGGACCCTTGCTCTAACCCGTGATGGGCTCCTACGGGAATGGTCAGGAACGCAGTTCCGGTAGCAAAATTTGGAGCTCCACCCCAGAGCTCCCAATTTGCACTGAAAGATGTCGAAACAAAATGCATAAGGCATGCCCACAGTGTGGTAGTAAAAATGTTGGTAGCCCATAACTGCCTCTAACAGAGAAATTTTTAAAAATACCTAAGATACTATGATGTATATTAGACATCTATGGATTATATAGCAGATAATTCAATAATAGTTTCAAAAGGTTTTGTTTATTATTCATTCATTCATTCATTCATTCATTCATTCATTCATTCATTCATTCGTTTATTTGACTTCTATGCCACCCAATCCTGAAGGACTCAGGGCAGCTTACAACAGTATAAAATACAAGACAATAAAAAGAAGTCAAATATAAAACTAAGTTATAAAACTGTTCTGTCTGGGTGCCCCCAGACTTCAACACCAACTGAAAAAAGCAGCCAGACACGCTGGTAAAAGCAAAGGCACTTTATAGTTTATAGAGAAAAACCTGTTCTTCCCAACAGACAGGCTATGAGGCTTCACAGCAGAGTCATGACGGCCAGACAATACAGCAGACTTCTTGCTGGCACACACACCACTGTAGAGAATAAGACCCACGTCTTTCCCCCCAAGGTTTCAGCCTTCAGGGCCACAAGCCAGAGTCAGAAACGCCAAAGATCACAGCCAGGTCCCAGGACTCCCAAAGATAATACTCCACAATACAGGAAGGGTGGGTCTGCCTTTTCAGCCTTTCTGGGGAGAACCACACCCAAACCCAGCTGTTGCCTATTTAGGGCTGGAAATACTTGGCTAATTGTCCCCTTCGTTGTGCTGCTCTTCTCTGCCTGAGATCGATGATGGCTTGTGCATTTTCATCCAAGGACTCCAGGCTGCTTGCTGGGGAGAGCTCCACCCCGGGGGACTCAGGCTGTTCTCCCTCTCCCTCGGCCTGATATTCCTCCTTCCCGTCTGCCTGGGCCTCCTCCTCCTCCTCCTGTTCCTCATCCTCCCCCTCTGAGCATGGAGCTGGCACACGTTCAGCCGTTTCCTGAGGAGCCTCAGACGGAATCACAACATAAAACCAACAATTAAAAACCCTAATAAACATGATTAATCCAACATGCATACTAAACATTGGTTCATGAGGGAAGTTGATTCCATAAAGCCGGGGCAGCAACAGAGAAGGTCCTCCCCCGTGGTCTCGCCAGCCTGCATTGCTTGGCTGACAAGACCTGGAGGAGGTCAACTCTTTATGCTCTTATAGGAGATGTATGCTCTCTAGGAGATGTATGGCAAGAGACGGTCCTGTAAATAATCTGGTCCTGAGCCATATAGGGCTATATAGGGTAATAATCATATAGGGCAATGATGGTGAACCTTTTTTTCTTCAGGTGCTGAAAGAGCGTGCTTGCTATCATGCATGCGTGAGTGCCCACACCCATAATTCAATGCCTGGGAGGGCCAAAACAACTTGTCCCCCCAGAAGTGTCAGGATGAGCGTAATTAATGTCTGTTTGAACATTAAATAATCCTGGAGGTGATGGATTGAGAGCGCAGACATTTGTTCTTAAAGCAAGATTTCTTTTTATTATAAAAGTACAAAATTAAATATGTCACAAGAGACAAATGAAAAAATATATCTTCACATGATGGCTGCTAAGACAGGAAAGAAGTAGCAAATATGGAGATTGGGATAAAGATGGATGTGAGGTATAATGACGTGGCATGATTTTACATCATAGTAGGAGGATCTAATAAAACACACACACAGTTAACTATTTAATTACTGAATGACTCTGAATGTCTCTGGGGCTGTCAATATTCAGCGTGACAAGAGGCCCCCTGGTGGCTGGAAACGGCCTGTTTCCCAACTTCTGGTGGACCTGGTAGGCTCATGTTTCGCCCTCCCCAGGCTCCAAAGGCTTCCCTGGAGCTGGGGGAGGGTAAAAACGCTCTCCCCCATCCTCCCGGAGGTTCTCTGGAAGCCAAAAACGCCCTCCCAGAGCATCTGTGAGAGCCAAAAATCAGCTGGCCAGTACACACATGCATGTTGGAGCTGAGCTAGGGCAACCTGTCGTGTGCCAGCAGATATGGCTCCGCGTGCCACAGGTTCGCCATCACTGATATAGGGTAATAACCAACACCTTGAATTGTGCCTGGAGACTAATAGGAAGCCAGTGCAGCTCGCAGAGCATAGGTGTTATATGGCTGCGTTCTGGACAATTTGGGGTCTCCAAACTCTCTTTAAGGGTAGCCCCATATAGAGCGCATGGCAATAATCAAGATGGGAGGTGATGAGGCCCTGAGCGACTGTGTAGAACCTCCTGGTCCAAGTAGGGCCGCAACTGGTAAACCAGACGAACTTGAGCAAAGGTCCCCTGGCCACAGCTGAGAGGTGGTGATCAAAGCTCAGCTGTGGATCTAGGAGAACACCCAAGTTGCAGACCCTATCTGAGGGGGTCAATGTTTCTCCCCCCAGCACAATGTACGGACAGATCGAATAGTCCTTAGGAGGAAATGCCCACAGCCACTCGGTCTTGTCTGGGTTGAGCTTGAGGCTGTGCTTATCCAGAAAATCTTGTTTACTTAAAGCACTGTATGGCTCTTTGTGATTTTGCAAGGAGAGATTGTTTTTTAGCAGAGAACAAGGATACATTTGCTTGAGCTGAATTTCATTGCAAATTTGGCAACTTTGCCTATTTCAATTTATGCAAGGATCAGAAATTGATCATGTGACAAAATATGTACTGTATTTTCTTGGAATTGCATAATAGTTCATCAATATATACAATAAAAGTATATGAAGAAATGGGAGTATAAAATGTATTTTTGAAAGGAAATGGTTAGGGTAAAAAAGACATTCATTTGGGGAATATGCAACAAACTGCCCCATTCTTGTTCAACTGCACCAACAGTTTCATCTTACTTTCTCTATTCTCCCTTCAATTTAACAGGTAATATTTCACTGCAAACAGTTATTCATGTTTATAGACCATGAAGAGAGAGCAGAAATATTTCTACGTTCCTTGACCATCAGGGCAAGCATTTATCTTTCAGCACAATTAGTTGCCTAATTGTCCAGTTGTATTTCATAACACACATTTTGTCATTCTATTAGTAATTTTTGCAGTAGAAATCATTGGCATGAAGCCGTTTGGAAAGTGGACTGGAAATTGTATTGGTAAAAGTATAAGATTAAAATTTTTAGGTTAGTTATTGCTCTTGGTTTACTTCATAAAGATTCCATTTTAAAATAAAATTTCACAAAAATGTAATCATGACAGCATAACTATAAAGTAAATCGTCTAAGTCAGGGCTGTCAAACTCGCAGGCCAGATGCTTCACATGCTGGCCATACCCACACCTGGTTTAGCAAAGGGGGGGAAGTCTCAATTCATCTCATGATGCCGCCATGATGCCATAAGTTTGATACCCCTAGTCTAAGTGGTTAAGATAGGTTATAAAAGGAAAAAAATAACACAATTTGGTATCTGTAGAATATTTTGCAAATAAATAGGCTCGTAATTTATTAAGTGTAACAGGGTCCCTCCATTTCTGACACCAGATGGTCCTGTAGTAAAACAAAATCCACTACTAGAAGACAGTTTTTGATGGGATGCATACAGTTCACATGGTTCCTGTTAGAACTATGGAAATTCTTCCCCAAAGTGCCTTGGAACATGCAGTCAAAGCACATATGCCTGTAGAGACCTGGGATTAGTTTCCAAAGCAACCTTTAGTACTTCTCAAATTACAACTTCTGGATTTATGACCGTTTATCTAATGGCCATTCAAAATTACAATGGAACTGAAAAAAGTAACCTATGGCTAGTCCTAGAAGTTACTGCATGACACATCATCAAAATTCAGATGCTTGGCAACTAACAGGTATTATGACAGTTGCAACATTACAGATAATGCAATCACAATTTGCAACCATCTCAATTGGTTTTTGATAAGCAAAGTCAATAGGGGAAGCTAGATTCACTTATTGACTGTGGATTCACTTAACAATACCAGTGATTTGCTTAACAGCCATGACGAAACGATTGTGAAATTAGGCACAACTCACACAACAACCATCATGCTTAGCAATGGAAATTATAGTCTCAATTGTTATCATAATTTCTTCTTTAGAAGACATTGCACAACTGTAATTTCCCCCCCCCCAAAAAAGTGACTGACCTAATGGCAATTATTGGTAATTGTAGCTTTTCTTCCAGCAAATATTGTTCTCAGCTTGGAAATTTTCTATTAGATCTCTTTCTAGGTTTCCTGTGATCTAGATATTAGAACTTCTAAATTTCCACTGCTAACCAGAGAGAGATGCTAAAAGTGTCTCTGAATGTACACAGAATGTCTTTTGCTTTCCACCAGGTAAGTGCACAAACCTTATCTTTCCCCTGCCACCTCTCTTTCTTTCTCTCTTTCTTTTTCTCTCTCATACACAAATCAAATGTATACACACAGAGGCCAAAATGAGTTTAAAAATACACATATTTTTAGTACCGCTTTTGAAAAAAAGAAGTAAAATAATATATAATGCTTACCAAAGAAACTCTAATAAGCACAAAGGCACTCCAGCATTCTAAATGCTCAGGTTTTCCATATGACTGAACATTGACAAGTCTAGTCTTTACACTGTCTTTTGTACTTATCAGTTCTGCTGCCCTACTGAAGCCCAGGTTAGTTTATTGCTCACTAAATCTCTTTTTCTCAATTATGAAAGATCTGTAGAACAAGTCTCAAGCACATGCTGTATCCACTGGTTGCCCATCCTTGATCAGAGCAATATTCCTTTTCCCCACCCCAGGCTGCAGAAAACTGGATTAAAAATGTCTAAGCCAGAAAGGAAGGCAAATATCGGTTTGTGTGCACAAAGGTCTTGTAATGCAACATGTCATACAAAATAACATTTGCTCTAGATATCCAGTAATGATGAGGGAATTTAGATAATATAATCACAATAATTTCTTCAACATACTTAAATCACCCAAAAAGTCCCAATTGACTCATTGACTGATCTAACTGGGCATACTGATGATAGTCATCAAAAGCCCTTTATTTCCTAAGGTTTTTTTTTTTTTTTTAAACACATATTATTTACATTATATATTATATATTACATTACATTACATTACACTACACTACACTACACTACACTACACTACACTACACTACATTATATTATACACTTCTGCCTCATGGCCAGCATATCTAGGAAGAGGAGGAGAAGAAGGGGGGAGGGGAGGGAAGAGAGGAGAGGAGAGGAGGGAAAAGGGTAAAAGAAAAGAAAAGAAAAAATAAAGGAAGTGGAGGGGAAGGGGGGAAAGGGAAGGAAAGGAGGAAAGGAAAAGAAAGGAAAGGAAAGGGCGAAGGGATGGGATGGGAAGGCAAAAGGGAAGGGAAAGGAAGAAGGAGATAGATTTGTGTTGCTTATTAGAGAGGGAGAGGGAGAGGAAGAGAGAGAGAAAAGAGCAGTATAGGGCTGTCCCCAGTACACCTGGGATCACTGATCCGGTAACGGAAACGGTGATGTGTGTGCATCTGTGCATCCCCGCCATGCTCCCATACACCCCCGTGCAAGAATTTGCTTCCGTGCATGTACTGAAGCAAAGAAATCAGTGAAAATTGCCAAAATCTCACACGTGTGAACATCCTCACGTGAGAATTTGGCAATTTTCTGCTATTTTTTTGCTTCAGCGCATGCGCGGAAGCAAATTCTCGCATGGGGGTGCATGTGCCCGCTGCTGCCCATGCACACATGCGCGCCGGCCTTCTGGACCGATCCAGTAGGGTAAGATAAATGCGGTAAGATAAATGAGCAATCTTTGGAAGATCTGTAGAATAAAGTAACAAAAATAAGGTAACAAAAAGTGTAGTCTGGGGCTCCAGCGGTGGAAAGGAAGTCAAGAGATTTCTGAGGCATATTTGTGGCGTAATAAGGGCAAGGGAAGAAAAGCTTGAGGAAGGGGAAGGCCAGAACATACATTCCTGATAGAGCTTAAAACATCTCTTCTTTATGTAAAACTATTTAAGAATGTTCAGTGTTCAATTGTTTAAGTGAATTTTATATTTAGTGGATGTGACATTGCTTTTTTTTCCTTTTCTCTCTAGACTATTCATCTCTGGCTCGCAAGCCGATTGATTTCTTTTTTTATTTCACTGGCTTTGAAAGAGATT
Source organism: Erythrolamprus reginae (assembly GCF_031021105.1). Classification (NCBI taxonomy): domain Eukaryota; kingdom Metazoa; phylum Chordata; class Lepidosauria; order Squamata; family Dipsadidae; genus Erythrolamprus; species Erythrolamprus reginae. The sequence goes on from NC_091953.1 coordinate 84,165,208, forward strand.
ATAGCAATGGCATTTTATAAAACATTGCCTTGTGATGTGAATAATACTTCCAAAATGTACATGCAAGTTGACTGCACCGACCGTAAACTCACAGAGTTTCCACAACACATTCCTGACAATGTTACCAACCTGACACTTGCTGTTAATCACATTCCAATGATTTCCAAAAGTCATTTTAAGAACTTGAAAAAGCTTGTAGAAATTGATTTCAAATGTAATTGTTTGCCAGTCAGGGTGGGACCTAAAGATCACATTTGCACTCAGAGTCTGAAAATCCAAGCTCATGCTTTCTCCAATCTCTTCAGCTTAAAATCACTCTATTTAGATGGCAACCAGCTCTCAGCAATCCCCCAGCACCTCCCACCTAACCTCCGTCTTCTGAGTCTTGAAGCTAATTCCATTTTTTCCATCAAGAAAGAAAATTTGTCAGGACTTAAAAACTTAGAAATACTCTATCTAGGACAGAACTGTTATTATCGCAACCCCTGCAATATATATTTTGACATTGAAGAAGCAGCCTTTGACCCTCTCAGCAGTTTGAAAGTGTTGTCTTTGAAAGCCAACAACTTATCAAAGGTCCCACAAAGATTACCATCAAACTTAAGAGAACTCTATCTTTATAATAATGCAATTCGAAACATCACTAAGCATGATCTGACCTCTCTGAATAATTTGGAAGTACTTGATTTAAGTGGAAACTGCCCTCGTTGTCACAACGCACGGTATCATTGTATTGAATGTGGAGGAAGCATTTTTATCAATCCCAGAGCCTTTGACTCCTTAAAGCATTTAAAGGTGCTGAGGCTGCACAGTACCTCCCTTCAACAAGTGGACTGCCGTTGGTTTAAAAATACTAGGAACCTTGAAGTGCTTGATCTTTCACAAAATTATTTGGCTAGAGAAATTCAGCATGCCCATTTTCTAAATTTTCTTCCTAACCTTGTGGAACTTGACTTATCTTTCAATTATGAACTGGGAGCATACCCAATAAGTTTTCATCTCCCCCAAACATTTTCCACCCTGTCCAATCTGCAGTCCTTAAGAATAAGAGGATTTGTTTTCAAGGAATTAAAAAAAGACACTATACAGAGCTTAATTCCTCTTAAAAAACTTAATGTCCTGGATTTCGGAACCAATTTTATCAGGAATGTTAACATATCTATGTTTAAAGAATTCCAGAATCTTAGAACAATAATTCTTTCTTTTAATAAAATATCTCTTTTTTCAGATGAGCCAAATAGCAGGCTTTACTCTATTCTCAACTCATCAGAAGTTCACCATAATGGCAATGTATTGAAAGATACGCAGTATTTCAGATATGATGAATATAGTCGAAGTTGCAAATCTAAAGATACAGAGGATATTCATTCTTTGACTTTTGTTGATGAGACTGCATGCAGCAACTATGGTAAAACACTTGATTTAAGCAGAAACAATATTTTCTTTATTAAATCTTCTGATTTCCAGACACTTTCAGACATTAAATGCCTCAACATCTCCAACAATGCTATGAGCCAAGCTTTGCAAGGAACTGATTTTGCTCATCTATCCAGTTTGAAATATTTGGATTTATCTAAAAATCGGATTGATTTGCTACATTTAAATGCTTTTGAACAGCTGAAAGAACTTGAAGTTTTAAATCTTAGTGATAATAGCTATTATTTTAAGGCAGAAGGAGTCACACATATGTTGAACTTTACCAAATACCTGGTTAATCTGAAAATACTGATTATGAATGGCAATGAGATTTCTGATTCCACTGATAAAGGAATGGCAAGTGATTCCATCCAAACATTAGAATTTAGACGGAATCGCTTAGATATTTTATGGAAGGATGGAACTAATGAATACTTGGCATTCTTCAAGAATTTGATCGCCCTGGAAAGACTTGACATTTCTGAGAATTTTCTGATTTCATTACCTCGTGATGTATTCTACAATCTGCCTCCAAAACTCAAAGAGTTAAAGGTGGCCAATAATCTATTGAAGAGTTTTAGCTGGATGTGTCTTTCAGCACTAAAGAATTTGGAAATCTTGGATCTTAGCAACAATCAGCTGACCACAGTCCCACTTGAACTGTCCAACTGTACTAAGACACTTCATACATTCAAACTGCAAAACAACAAGATTAGAAAGCTGACAAATAATTTTCTCAAAGATGCTTTCTTCCTGAGGCATTTAGATCTTAGTTTTAACAAGATCAAAACGATCAGGAGCTCCAGCTTCCCCAAAAATGTTATTAACAATCTAACAACATTACACTTAAATGATAATTCTTTCCAGTGTAATTGTGATATTGTGTGGCTTGTCTACTGGATCAATGAGACAAATGTAAAAATCCCTCTCTTAGCAACAGATGTGACTTGCGCAGGGCCAAGTGTATGGAAAGATAAAAGTTTGATTTTATTAGATTGGCATACTTGTGAATTGGACTACTCTCAGATATTCTATTTATCATCAGCTTCATGCATCATATTTTTCATGATACTTGCAGTTATAAGCCACCTATATTTTTGGGATGTCTGGTATATTTATCATTTCTGCACTGCCAAATTAAAGGGATATAAACGTCTTTTTTCATCTGGAGTTAAATATGATGCTTTTGTGGCTTACGATAATAAAGATGCAGATGTGACAGAATGGGTCCTGAAAGAACTAATTGATAAACTAGAAGATCAAAAAGAAAAAAAATTCAATATATGTGTAGAAGAAAGAGACTGGATACCAGGACACCCACTCATGGAAAACCTTAATGACAGCATACAAATGAGTAGAAAAACAATATTTGTGCTGACAAACAGCTACATTGCAAGTGGCAACTTCAGAACAGCTTTTTATATGGCACATCAACGTCTTGTGGATGAAAAAGTAGATGTAATTATCCTGATAATTCTTGAGAAGCTTCTGCAAATGTCAAAGTGTCTCCGTCTCCGAAAGAACTTGTGTAGTAGATCTTATCTTGAATGGCCAACCAATCCTCAATCTCAGGCTTATTTCTGGCATTGTCTTAGAAACTCTCTTGCAGCAAATAATGAGTTCAGGTATAACAAGCTTTTCAAAGAAATGGTCTAATGATCAGTTGCATTCTTAGAAAATGTTTTGGAAATCATAGCAGATGTATGGGATGAGGCTACATCTCAATCAAAATATAGCTCATCTCAATCAAAAATACAGCTCATCTGTATATCGGACATAAATACATTAGAAAGTGTACAGAGATACTTTACTAGAAGACCCCTCCACTTCTCTACTCACCTTACGCAGCCAGACTTGAAATCCTGGGATTAGAAAGCTTAGAACAATGTCACCTTCAGCATGTCCTAAGCATAGTTCATAAAATTATCTGCTACAATATCCTTTCTGTCAACGACTACTTCAGCTTCAACCACAGCAATACACGAGCAGACAACAGATACAAACTCAAAGTGAACCATCCCAAGTTGACTGTAGAAAATACAACTTTAGCAATAGAGTGGTTAATGCCTGGAACTCACTTCCTGACTCTGGTTTCATCACGAAACCCCCAAAACTTTAGCTTTAGACTGTCCACTGTTGACCTCACCCGACTCCTAAGAGGTCAATAAGGGGTGTGCATAAGTGCACCAGTGTGCCTACGGTCCCTGTCTAATGTTCCCTCTTATCAATACCCATCTTATGTATATAAACAATGTTAGGTTATATGTATAATCTCTATATTGGGGAGGTTTTAATGCAAGCAGACAGACAAACTTTTGGTTATCTGAGAAAAAGTGCCCGGAGGTTCAGTTCCATAACTCAAATTTTCATTTAATAACTGTTGGAAGCTTATGCTGATTTTTATGAATTCCCCCCAATTTAAGCAGGAAAAGTGAAATAGAACAGATTCCAGTTAGATTTTTTTACAGCAAGCATTTATGAGTTTTCCTATGTAAGCATGTTTTCTTTCCTATATTTGGTACAATTTGAAAGAAAAAATAAAAATCAATATAATCTTTAGTATGAACTACAATTACTGCATAAGTAAAAATCAGATGTTTTAAATTGGCTCACTATTTATTTATTTATATTGTATATGGGGTGGAAAAACTTTAAATTACATAACAATACAATAAAAATATGAGAATGGTAACACAATGGGGATGTGCAAATAATTTGGAATGCATTCAGAAATGGAAGGAAGGGGGATGAAAGAAAATTGGTGAACTAAATGCTTTTTGTATAATGCTTTTTCTTTTTAAAAAAATCTTTCATAATAATATCAAATTCCAAAAAGGAAGGAATTTAAACTCGTACAAAATATTATCAGTGACTAATGAATTTATGCTGTAATCTGAAAGCATCTATGTGTGAAGCCAGTTTGGTATAATGATTAAGGCATCAACTAGAAACTGAGAGATCTTTAATTCTAGTCCTGCCTCGGGCACCACGCCAAGGACAGTCACTTCTCTTGTCCCTAGGAAAAAGTAGAATTGCCAATTACTTCTGAAAACAGATGCCAAGAAAAGTTCGGGCATTAGCTCACCCCTGGTTATATCCATCTGGGGCATTCTGCCAATCACCTCATTGTTGATGGAAGATTGGTGGTTCAATATAGATTGGAACCACCAATCAACGCTGTAGAATCAGGGTCTTCTCAGTGATGAGAGTTGCACCATCTGAGTCCAGTTGAGGGGAGCTCCCTGAAGGCTGAGGTCTATACATGGATCTGAGGGCTTCATAGAATTGTTTAAAATTGTTTCTATCAGCAAACCTCTAAATTTCATCTGCTTTGGTACTCAACCAGGAGTTCTACATCTTGCAAAGCTTGTTCTATATGATACTGCAAGTGTTGTGGAAGTCATTTTTTTTAAGCTGTTGATGACAGGTTATTCAGACAAGCATGATGAAGGTGGTGCTTTTCAGCAAGTAGGGTGTTGATCTCTTCATCACTTTGGTCAAACCAATCCTGCTGTTTCCTGTATGAGGGTCCTAGAACCTTTAGTGCAGAAGAGTGCACAATGTTCCAAAAGTGTTCTAGTCCTTCTCAGCAGCTCTGAGAGTTGGTTGTCAAGATCTTCTGCTAATGAAGCTGCTGTGTTGGGGTTCCTTAGTTTACTGACATTGATCCTTTTCATCGCAACTTTGTTTCTCTGTGGACGTCTCTTTGGCTTGATGTGAAAGCTTAATATGGAGATGATGAGTCTATGGTCAGTCCAACAGCAGTCAGTGCTCAGCATGGCCTTGGTCACTCTTACATCCTCTCTGTCTTTCCTCCTCACAATGATGTAATCAATGAGATGCCAGTGCTTGGAGCATGGGTACATCCAGGAGGTCTTTTTGTGAGTGGACAGGTGGAAGATGGTATTGATGATGATCAGATCATGAGCTGCATATATCTTCAGTGGTAATAGGCTATTGCTGCTACATTTGCCAATTCAATTTTTTCCAATGATGCCATCCCAGGCAGTGATTGGATCCTACTCTCGCGTTAGAATTACTGAGTAGAATCAGTTTGTTGGTGTGCTTCACATATGAAAGTAGGGCATTGAGGTCTTCATAAAACTTGTCCTCTACTTCATCCAGTTTCGTCATTGTGGGTGTGTAGGTAATGATCAGTGTGGCTTGCTTTACTCTCAGCAGCGGGAGATGCAGTGTCATGAGTCGGTCATTCACTCCTTAGGGAAGACTGACAAGTTTGCAGACAAGATTATTTTTAAATGCAAAGCTAACTCCAGATTCATGGTGTTCATTATTTCTTCGTCCATACTGGAAGAATGTCTAACCACCTCCTGTTTCTGTGAGCTGGCCTTTGTTGGCTAGATGAGTTTCAAACAGGGCCACAATATTGATGTTAAATCTTGCGAGCTCTCTGGAGACCAGGCCTGCTCTTCTTTCTGGTCGATTTGCTAAGGGGTGGCCTTGAAGTGTATATACATTCCATGTGCCAATGGTGAGTGGTGTCACCTTACATTTTCTTTTTGTTTTTGTTACTCAGACACATGAAATGGGATCCCCTCCAACCACAGCAAGCTATAAAGCAACCATGTTTAAGGCACCCTTTCTAGTCTCTTCCTCTTACAAAGGGTGTGAGGAGTGTGGTCCTAGAGCGAGCTGCTCAGTCACTCAGGTAGACACCAAATTCAGCTGTTGCTTGTCAGCAGGAAGACGACCATTAGACCAGAGTAACCTGTGTGCTGGTCTGCGGCTACAGCTCCCAGTGTATCCACACCTACTGTTTGTCACTCACCCATCACCACTGGATCTTTCACAGGAATTGGGGTGGGGGATGTCAAGACGTGTGGATTAAAGTGAGGGAGAGGTGTGCACAGTCAGCCCCACTCTCTCTTCCCAGATTCCATCTTGCTCCAATAGCAGGACAAGAGTCAAGATAGTTGAAATGAGTTGGGCACAGTGGTTTACCAGGGTATCTTTCATGTCTTGCCGTGCTCTTAGCATACCACATCGCTTTCGGAGACTGCCTTCATGACCATTATCCTATTCTAGTAAATTTCATCCACTCAATCTGCTGGAATCTGTCTTCACATGCTCAGGATAGACAAGTCCCTATTTCACCAAAGGGCAGTGACCCAACGGCTACTCTCAACCTGGTTTGGCCAGCCTGTCAAAGCTGTTGCCCAGGGTGTGGCTGCTGCGCATGCTACAGCTACTAGGAGCCACAAGTGAGAGCTGAGTGCCAGGTGAATGAGCTGCCCTAAAAGCTGCCCTAAAATGAGCTGTCGTAAAAGGATATGACATGCTGTATATCTAAAGTGCTACCCTTCCCTGAATACCCCATACACCACATACATTTATGCATAAATGTATGTATAAGGAGAATTGTAGTTGCAAGTTTACAGAACAATGTATGAGGTAATATGATTGAAGTGGAAACAATGGGGGGGTTGAATGAATAAAAAATTACTATAAAGTTAGTGAACACTGTTAGTGTAGACTAGATTTAGTGAGACTTCTTTTTCTTTTCACTTACCTCTTAATTTTGTTTATCATCTATTATAGTTTTCTATGTTTACTTACTATTGCTTATACCAGTGTTTCCCAACCTTGACAACTTGAAGAGATCTGAACTTCAACTCCCAGAATTCCCCAGCCAGCGAACGCTAGCTGGGGAATTCTGGGAGTTGAAGTCCTGATCTCTTCAAGTTGCCAAGGTTGGGAAACACTGGCTTATACAAAAGAAAGCAGTGTGGTTTGATTGACCCATCAGCGTTCTCATTCATACTTCTCATCAGTGTCCACATGGCACTTTAAAATCAATAAGAATAATTTAAAAATTGAAGCAGCTAACTTCACTATTCCAAAATAAAGGGTAACACCCGTTTAATGGCTACAAGTTTACAAATAAGAATTTGAAGAAGAAAATTGATTAATTAGGGATTTTTAAATGCTGACGTTTATCGCTTAAAATTTTTAAATGTGCAGGTATAACATTTGAAAATAAGAAATGGTCATTCACATACCAGTCTATAGGTGGCAGCAAATGATAGTCCCTGAAACTGGATCTCATTTAAATTACAATAAAGCATTAGGGACATATTTGGTCTTTTCTTTTTTAAATTTAGTGTCTATGTGCTTTTAACCAAGGCCAGAATATCAAAACTATTTGGAAATTAGAAGAAATTGGCATGCCAAAATCTGAGGTGATAAAGATTGCTAATAGCTTTTGTTATGCAGTTATTTATTTAGGAAAAATACATGACCACCTGCTTTAAGTAACTAACTCTGAGAGGTTAAGAACAAGACAAAAAAAGAGAAGTTTCTCCTTCGGCAGAATCAAAAGCTGGACCGCGAGCTCCCCAGATGGCTCTGAAGACTCCCATGTCCATGGGGGCAAAGCAAAGGGGGATGCCAGGGAAGAAGAGGGGAGTTTTTGACTTTAAAAAGAAAAATAAGGTGACCCCAAAAATATGAGGGGGGAAAATATGGAAGTTAAATGTTAGTAGCGGGACAAGCATACTAAAATCTTGAAGAAAATGTTTTGAGAACTCGGAGAGAGAAAAAGTTTTGTTGGCAGTTTAAAAAAAGATGTAGTTTTGGAAAGATACTTTGTTTTTAAGGAAAAAAACATTGACATTTAAACTGGAAGTTGCCTTTACCTTATTAAAATTAATCTAATTCCTGGATCCCCTTAGAGCTAGATTTCATTCAGGGCCACTTCAGGGTGGTAGTTGACCTTGGGGGGGGGAGGTGGGTGTGGCCAGGGTGGGTGTAGCCAGCTTACCTCCCTCCTCCCTCTCATTCCCATCTCCCTCCCTCCTTCTTTCTCCTCTTCTCATTCCCATCTCCTTTCCTCCCTCCCTCCCTTCTTTCCCTTCCCTTCCCTTTTATGGAATAGAAGGCAACTTCCCCTCCCACCCCCAGCTTTTCAATGTAGCCCTTATTAAGAGCAGGGGATGCCTGCTCAGATTCCTGCTGCTTATTTTTCCCAAAAGACTGGCCCAGGGTCAGCTTCATAACTTTTTAAGGATTTAATTTTGGGTCCTCACTTTTTGGAACAATCCCACCCCTCCTCCACACACCACCTTTGTTTCTAAGAAAAAAAGAAATCGGAAGGAGAAGAACAGGAGAACACACACACACACACATACACACACACACACACACACACACACACGACAGATCCAAAGTTGGAGAAGGGGCCCTTACAAGTCCCAGTCACTGCCTCCTCCACTCCCACCACCTTTTCTTCTGAAGCAAAAAGCCCCCAGTCCAGAAATGATGTTCCCAGATCTGGAGAGTTGCACTGAAACAAGGAAAAAGAGGAAGAAAAACCTTGCGACTTTAAAAACCCAGAGAGAATGCACTGCTCCCCGCCCCAGCCTCCTCCCCGCCCACGTGAACTAAAGGAGGTGAAATTTGGAACTAAAAGAGGTTAGCAATCCAGCAGAGAAGTCGGAGTGGGAGAGATCAACTGCCATCTGGAGCGAAGTCAGCCTCGGAGATTTAAGTTTTCAGCTCTCCATTTACTTCCTTCTTTCTCTCAAGCTGAAGGAACTGTACTTAGTTTGCAGGATCTGAGATTTATTTCCCTTTTCTGCCTTTGCCCACTTCCCAGCCAAGGAATGCTGCTTCTTTTGCTGCCTCTCCACAATAAACCTCGCTTTCTTTCTCCTTCCTTCCTTCCTTCCTTCCCTGCCTATCTCCTTCTCATTCCCATCTTGTTCTGGAGAGCTTGGCAGCATTGCCGGTGGCTGAGATTACCGTGGCTGTGGCTTTCCTACGTGGGGTGTGGCTGGACTGGTCCCAATGAAAGGAAAGCCACAATGGTGGTCGTGGCACCGATCTATAACTAGATGGCAATCATCAGTCAGACTTAAATCCATGGGGCAGCCCTGGAGCCGGATAGGGGCCACCCCTGCCACCTCAGCCCTGCCCCCACAGGAGGTGGTGAGCACTCAGGGGGTGGGGGTAAGGCAGCAGTGTGGCTCCTTGCCATCTCCAGGGCTGCCCCGCAGATCTAAGGCTGACTGTGTTCCAGGTCGGATGGCTGCCATCAAGTTATAGATTAGCACCTGGGCTGGGACTGAGGCACCAGGGGCAGGTCCTTTGCATGTCTCAAGGGCAGCCCTGCAGGCTGGATCTAGGCACATCATGGGCCTTGAGTTTGACACCCCTGCAGTAGAAGGTGCTGTTTCAAATGGGCTTAGAGCAGGATAAGAGCAGAAGAGACAGAAATTTCTGGATTTAGATGATCACACAGGTAACTTGGTCCTGGGACATGCAGGGTTTTATGTGTGCTCTCTAGAAATGCAGGACCATGTGGATTCTATATTTGCAGCAAAAACAGAAAAGGAGATTTTCTGGGGACTCAGCTTCGCAAATGCTGTTTTCTTTGCAGGGCAAACCTATGGGAAAAAGCAGTTTTCACATGTCCCTTTTGCAGTATTAAAAACATGAATAGACATGAAGGCTAGTACACATAACCTATTTTGTGCTTATTATTTTGTGCTTATTATATACAGTATTTTTCGGTGCACAAGACGTGCCGTTTTACCTCAAAAAGGTGTGTCAAAAACCGGGTGCGTCTTATACACCGGTTGTGGGGCGGGAGTCAGTAGCCAGGGCAGCTATCCCCAAGACCTCCCGGCAGTCGTCGGCTGGGGGCCGGTGGCTCGGCGCCGGGAATGAGTGGGGCGTGTGGCAGCAGCTTTGGAGGAGCAGGTGGCCATCACCTCAATGCATCCAGCCAGCGGAGGAGCCCGTGGGGCGGATTTGATCATCCGACGGGATGGGGCTCGGCTCTATCAGCCCCCACTCCAATCTCCTGCCTTCGGGGGCGCCTTTGGGATGGTGTAGCGGTTGGCAAAGGTGCTCCAAGCAAAGCTGCCTCAGCTTGGGAATTATGCAGCTGGCGCCCTCTGCTCGGAGCACCTTCGCCGACCGCTGCGCCCTCCCAAAGGCGCCCCCAAAGGCAGGAAATTAGGGTGGGGGCTGATGGAGCCGAGCCTGGTCCTGCCAGATGATCGAAGCTGCTCTGTGGGCTCTTCCGCTGGCTGGATACACTGAGGGGACGCCCGCCCACTTCTCGGAAGCTGCTGCCATGCACCCTGCCTCAACTGCCCAGCGGCAGGCATTCCGGGCGTTCCTCCCAAGGTCCAGCAGTGATGGCGGCTGAAAAATACGGTATATAAAACATATATAAGAATCTGTGACCTTACGACTGGATGTTCAATTTGGCTGCTCTGGCATTGCTTCTTGCAGTTCTTCTAGGGAACCAGAAAATGCACATCATGAGCAATCTTGCACAATATGTTTAATAGTTTGAATATGTTGGAATACATGTTAAAATGTACCATGTTTTTTGGACTATAAGATGCTCCAGACTATAACACCTAGCTTTTGGGGAGGAAAACAAGGGAAAAAAACCTGTCTCTCCTTTGCCTCACAGACATTTGCCTCCTTGCAATGTACAGCAAACAGCCTGGTCAGCTTTAGCACAGCCTGATTTAGCATGAGCAGCTGATTGATGGTTGGCACTCCCTGCCTCCTGGAATATCACCTATCAGCTGTTCCAGGCAATGGGGTTTGGCACTGTCCATTGCCACCTTTGCCACCCATCGCCACTCCCCCCTATCGCCACCTCTGTGTGCCCTGTTTTCAGCTCCTTCCAGGAATCAGGGATTGCCGCCGCCGCTAGCTATCCCTACGGACCAGAATGGGCTGAAAATGGGTGCCCAACTAATAGGCAGTATTCCGAGAAGCAGATCCAACTGCCAATCAGCTGCTCATGCTAAATCCGGCTGGGCTGAAGCTGACTGGGCTGTTTGCGGTTTGCCGTAAGGAGGTAAATTGCTTGGAGGCAGAGGCCAAAGGAGCTGATGGGTGGGTGTGGTTTGATCAACATTTGTTGTATAAGATGCACAGACATTTCCATCCACTTTGGGGGTGGTGTGTGCATCTTATACACTGAAAAATACGGTATTTTGTATTGCAACAACTACAGAATTATTCAGTCAGTAGATGGCAGTGTTTAGTTTGCATCTATGGTTATAATCTATGGTTCCTTTATGTTCTGAGGAGAATTTCCTGCAACAGTTGAAACCATTAAGCAGCAAACCCCATTGTGACTGTATACTATATGCTTTATTTGATCTGTATGGCTATGTAATTATCCTCTGCTCCCATTACTATAGAATAAAACAGAATTTCTAACAGGTTATAGACATGGATACATGCATTCTGGCATAAGAAATTAATTGAGAATGACTACGAGGCTTCAATCAGGAAATATGTGAGAAGCAATAAAGGCATCTCAGCCAACTGCTGTTCTATATTGCTCACAAAGCATTAAAACCCAGAGATAGGAAGGAGAATCCAAAAGAGACTACAGCAGCCACCTTGGTCTCCTGGCCCAGTATGAGTTAGAGTCCCAGTAGCTCCAGTGCCAGCTCTTTGGAGAGCCAAGTCCGAAGCTGCTGCAGGAGCAGCTCTATGGCCAGCCAAGGCAACAAGAAGATTGGGAAAAGGACAAGAATAATAAGAAATGGGAAACAGAACTAAGATCGGAAATGGGATTATTATAAGGAGTACTTGTTGAATGGGGGTGTTAGAATACATGTTAGAATATACAGTATTTTGTATTGCAACTACAAAATTATTCAGACACTAACAGTGCTTAGTTTGTATTGTGTATGCTAAACACCCCATTTGCATGCTGGCCATGGATTGGCTAAGATGCGGCCGGCAAAATTCAAGTGGCTGTCAAGCCACGCCTCCAAATGAAAAAAGTTTTAAAAGGGACTGCAAGCTGCTTTGCTTTGCTTCTTCTACCTGTACCATTCTATTTGCCTAATCTTTTGGTTGAGGTCCGTTCCAGGCCACAAGAGGTTTCAGCTTAACCCAATAAAAGAGAGTTAAAGCTACAATGTGGGCCTCCATTATTTTGAGATAAAACAGTTTGCATCTATGGTTCCTTTATGTTTATCTTCTGCTACCATTTCTATATAACAAAACAGAATTTCCAAAAGAATATCAGAATCATAACCAAACAAGGGGTTTTTCATCCCTACTGATACAGGTGAGGGCCATAGAGGATGGACTTTGTAATACTTGAAACATGATTTTGATAATACTGTTGTACTAGGGGGGTTTTGTACTTTAGAATTGCTTTTCCAATTGTATTGCTAATAATTTCTCATAAACAATAACCTTCAAGAAAAAGTCTCTCTTCCAGAAACCAGGACTGGCAGGAGAGCATCTGATACATTGTAGACAACAGCTTCATTTTTAGCTGTTCTCAAGCCTCCAAATAATCAAGCCAACCTTGACAAGCACTGAGAAGTATCTTACCCAAGCACATTTGGATGTTTTTCATTTGCAAATGTTTCTTTTACTTTTATTCAGAATACAATACAGTGGTACCTCGAGATACGAGTTTAATTCGTTCCGGACCTGGGCTCTTAAGTCGAGCAGCTCTTATCTCGAACGACTTTTCCCCATAGGAATTAATGTAAATAATTTTAATTGGTTCCAGCCCTCAAAAAACTCACAAAGTTAGTCTAAATTATGCAGAAAGACATGTTTTTAATGAAGAAATGTACATGTACATATAAATGAATAATGAAGTTTCTTTCACTTAACTTGTAAACTTTCTTAAACTTTTAAATTTACATATGTTCAACTTCTCTGCCAACCAATCCTGTAGGACAGAGGTCCCCAACCCTTTTTGCACCAGGGACCGGCTTTAAGCGATCAAGAGAGGAATGGGTGAATGAATGGACGGAGGGTGGGAAGGAAGGAAGGAAAGAGGGAAGGGACAGGAACAGAGGAAGGAAGCAAGGAAACTTATGAAAGGGGAGAGTAAGAGAGGAATGAGTGAAGGGAGGGAGGGAGGGAAGAAGGTGGGAAGGAGAAAGAAAAGAAGAAATAGAGGAAGGGAAGGTAAAAGAGAGAAAGAAAAAGAGCAAGAAAGAAAGAAAGAAAGAAAGAAAGAAAGAAAGAAAGGGGGAAGGGACAGGAACAGAGGAAGGAAGCAAGGAAACTTATGAAAGGGGAGAGTAAGAGAGGAATGAGTGAAAGGAGGGAGGGAGGGAAGAAGGTGGGAAGGAGAAAGAAAAGAAGAAATAGAGGAAGGGAAGGTAAAAGAGAGAAAGAAAAAGAGCAAGAAAGAAAGCTGCAAGCACCCCCCCGAGCCCTCCAGGCCGGCTGCAACCTTTTAAAACACGCGCGCCGCTTCGCAGCTGTCTCCTGAAGCCGAACGCGGAAGTTAGCGTTTGGATTCAGGAGACAGCTCCTTGGCGCTTGTATCTCGAATTTGGGCTTGTAAGTAGAACAAAAATATCTCTCCCCTCCCAGCTCTTATCTCGAGTTGCTCTTAAGTAGAGCAGCTCTTATGTCGGGGTTCCACTGTACTCTTCTCTGTGGCTATGCTGTAATTCTTGGGATGTAACTAAACAGATGAATATTTCTTTTTTAATTATTTATTATTACTTATTGTTTTTTACCTTTAAACATCATATCATTTTAACAGATCTACATCCCAAATTTCATATTACAGATGAATATTTCTAAACTAATCAATTTTTGCTTTGACGTTCTTTGTTGTGCTAACCATAAAAAGAAATATAATCCATTTCTCGAGGTTCTCCCTTTTCATAAGCCATATATTATCAAATTGCTAATAAATTGCTTTTAAATGAATTTTCCAATTTTGGGTTGCTTGTTGGAAAAGATAAACTGAGGGAGAACCTAGCCCCAGATTTGGGCATCATAAGACAGAGGCGCTTCTTCTGGTATCACACTTAATTGTTCAATTTTGACGAGATAAAACAAGGCAGGTCAAAACAAGTTAGTTTGATAGAGAGATCACTAATGATCAGGCCAAAAGAAGGTATCTGAGATAATTCCCTTCTCCAAGCATTCTCAAGGTTAAACTGGGTAGTTTAGTAAATAGCCGTATTCCATGCTGCCAATGTGATTTCAATCTTGTGACAGGCTGTGCACTGTCCTGGTCAATAGGGAGGGCCATGTTGTTCAGTATCCTTTGCCATAGCGAATTGAGAGATTATTTTCTATGATGTTGCTAAATACTGGTAATTGATGCACAGGATTGAGAATGAGATGACACACATTGACTGTGGAGTTGGACATCAACCATTTCGGTGTGGGCACTGTTAAGCCACATGCCGGCACAATATTCAACTGTAGAATAAACCAAAGTCAAGCCTGTTGTATGTAGGCTATTAGCATCAGCATTACAGGGTGTTCCAGCCAGTTGTTCAATAAATTGAGCCGGGGTGGTGCAGCAGGTAGAGTGCTATACTGCAGGCCACTGAAGCTGACTGTAGATCTGTAGGTCAGCGGTTCAAATCTCATCACCGGCTCAAGGCTGACTCAGCCTTTCATCCTTCCAAGGTGGGTAAAATGAGGACCCAGATTGTGGGGGCAATATGCTGGCTCTGTTAAGAAGTGCTATTGCTAACATGTTGTAAGCTGCCCTGAGTCTAAGGAGAAGGGCGGCATAAAAATCAAATAAATAAAGATTTTACTGGAAGTTTAGTGATCTGTACAGCATTATCCCTCAGGTATTTTGGAGTTATTATGTTGTAAAGGATAGTTCCAGAACTTCAGTGAAAGCTGGTAATTTGCACACCTATTGCTAAGGTACTTTATTTATTTATATAGCATATGGCAGTGATGGTGAACCTTTTTTCCCTTGGGTGCCAAAAGAGCGTGCGTGCATGCTATTGTGCATGCACGAGTGCCCACACCCATAATTCAATACCTGGGGAGGACAAAAACACCTTCCCTCACTCCCCGGAGGCCCTCTGGAGGTTGGAATTGGCCTATTTCCCAACATCTGGTGGGCACAGTAGGCTCATGTTTCACCCTCCCCAGGCTCCAAAGACTTCCCAGATGTTGTTAATTTTATTCTGTGTATTACTCTATGTGTATTGAATTCACTTTCTCTGGTTATACTGCAGCTATGGTTCTGTTGTACTTATTTTCTTTCAGTAGATCTTATTTCCAAATCCAATGTTAAACAATATGTCAAAAATAGCTGTATTATTGGATAAATCCAGTGGATTTAGAAATACAAATAAACAAAACAGTTTTTCCTGAAAATCTCCTTTCAAATTGTTTAAGCTTTTTTCAGGCTTTCTGTGTTTTAAAGCTTCCCTTGGGCTTTTTTCGCCTCTTGATTTTCAGGGTTCCTCCTTCCCCCTCCATGTATTTAATTGCCACTTTCTTAGTCTTGGAAGTTATCTTTTAACATTCTTTTAAACTTAAATCAGGTCTTTAGATTAAAAGTTGGAATTATCTCACTCAGTTTCAATGATCTGTCCATGAACCACTCCAGCACAAATCTTATAGTCCCAGTTGTCCCAGTTTTGTGACTGCCAAAAATGGCTGTCATCCATTCTGGAGAGTTTGCTTCGGACCTAATGAGAAAATTGTGAGTTCCTTGTGGTCAGCGACGCTCCTGTCCTTCCTTCACCATTCCTATAAGGCGGTTATGACCCCGCAGGATCTCCCTAGAGTGGTTATTGGCTGGATTTCTCAAGGCTCAGTGGAGCCCACTATTTTTCAGCCATTCCTGTCGTGACATCAATTGGAAGTTCCAGCACGAGGTTTGTCATTGAGGTTTTGGAAGGATCACCCTCACATTCCATAAATAAAAGAGGATTGCTGCAATTCACAGCAAAAGACAACCCCCCCCCCCTCCAGACAATAAATCATAGGGCTCTCCATTAAACTATGAAAACCCAGTGTGTTTAACAGTTATTATAATGCCTGGAAAGAAAAATAGGTCAGGCATGAATGTATTTTAAGAAGCGATTGCAAAGCCATAAGGTACTTCCCTGAATAAATTTATGTCAAAATACAGTATATAAAGTGGCTAATCAGAAAATCTGCTGGTCCTATTCACAGATAGGCAATTCTAATGAAATGGGAAGACAGATGTTGCTATATGAGCAATACAGTGGTACCTCTACTTACGAACTTAATTTGTTCCATGACCAGGTTCTTAAGTAGAAAAGTTTGTAAGACGAAGCAATTTTCCCCATAGGAATCAATGTAAAAGCAAATAATGTGTGCGATTGGGGAAACCACAGGGAGGATGGAGGCCCTGTTTCCTCCCGGGAGATTCCTAGAGAGGCCCCATGGAGGCTTCTCCCTGCCTTTTCCGGTTAGTTTTGGAAGCTCAGGTTTATAAGTGGAAAATGGTCCTTGAGAAGAGGCAAAAAAATCTTGAACACCTGGTTCTTATCTAGAAAAGTTTGTAAGTAGAGGCGTTCTTAGGTAGAGGTACCAGTGTATATATAATATTATTTTTAAAATACTGATTTTGAAAACTGATTCCCAAGCTAGATTATAAAGAAACTTAAAATCCTAATAAATCAAATCAAAATAATATAACAAATTCTAAAACACCATCAAGAGCTCATATAAGTACAAAAAGGATTATAAACTTTATATAGAGTGTTCCATTCTACTGAAAGAATAACTCTTGACTCCAAGAACTATTTAGAGCAAGTCTGCACATGTTTTTCCAGGCAGAGGGCACTTGGCCTTTATCCGACTAATAGATGAACATAAAGTGATAGGATTAGGACAAACTATATTAAATTAATTGATTTAAACATGTTGACTATAGTTACTCCACATGTTATTTAATAATTTCTCCCTTCATTCTCATAAACATCATCTTAGAAGAAAGCAAATGCAAATAACCAATACTAATGCATGTGTTAATATTTTTCAGTTGTTAATTTCAAAAATGAAGAAATCTTTGACTCTAGCTAGTTGGCACTTTTGTAGTTGAAATACAACACTCTGTACTCTTGGCATTAAGTCAAGGAAGACAATGATGAAATGATCAGCTTTCTTGACAGTTAGGAAGTTGCCCCTTGAGCAATGTTGGATTGCATAACAAACTTGAAAATGAAAGGGCCAATAGTGCATGTTCAGTCTGAACTTCAATCATTGTGGCACTTAATAAACTCTGCAAGCTGAATTTTGGATTAAGAAACTCTGGGTATTGATATTCTACAAAATCTGTCCTTAATTGGGTCAGAATATTTCTATCCTGAACTTAAGTAATTGAATTCAATCATGAAGTTTTACAGTGGTCTATATGTACTATAACTTCTTATTGATATCATCCAATAGGAATGGACATTCCTGGTTCAGTAGAAATGTATTTTCGATCATGAGAGTATTTTAAAAATAGAGTGGAGACTGGTGCAGATTCAGCTTTTGTATCTATTCTGTCTCTATAGATTAGCTACTTTCAGATACAGTGGTACCTCTACTTAAGAATGCCTCTACTTAAGAACTTTTCTAGATAAGAACCAGGCGTTCCAGATTTTTTGCCTCTTCTTAAGAACCTTTTTTTACTTAAGAACCCGAGCCCAGAAAAATTTCACAGGAAATTTGAGAGTAGCACAAAGGCCCGGCCAGTTTCCTGCCATTCCCCCTTTAATCCCGGCCATCTCGGGCTTTCTGGGCTGCCAGAGGAGCCTTTCAGTAGCGCTTAAGGAGGCTTCGGTAGTCCAGAGCGAATGAAGCATTTTCCTTTCGCTTGGCGCTTGGAAAGGGAATAAACCTCTGCCAGTGTCCAGAGAAAAGAAACACTCCCTTCGCTCTGGGCAGCTGAGGAGTCACCACAGTGAAGGAAAGGCGCCGGCTACAAAGTGAATGAGCAAGAGGAGAGGTGAGCCCTTCAGCATGGGAAGGAAGAGGCAGCACGTAGCAGCAGCAGCAGCCAGTGTATGGGAAGTAGTGTATGAGAAGCAGAGCCTTGTGCCAGGTGTATTGGAGGCGCGTGCTCCCCCTCACCGCCTAAGAGTCCCTCTTTTTTTTAAGCCTTAAAATTTTGGATTTTTTTTATTCCCCTCACCTTACCTTATTCCTTCAGCAGCAACTCTCCTCCTCCTCTTCTTCCTTCTCCTCCTCCCACCCAAATTCCGAGCTTTTATTTCTTTCCTAATGGGTTTGCATGCATTATCTGCTTTTACATTGATTCCTATGGGAAAAATTGTTTCTTCTTAAGAACGTTTCTACTTAAGAACCTGGTCACGGAACGAATTAAGTTCTTATTTATTTATTTATTTATTTATTATTTAGATTTGTATGCCACCCCTCTCCGCAGACTCGGGGCGGCTCACAGCAAAACAAAACAATTCATGACAAATCTAAATTATAATTTAAAATATTTAAAAAACCCCATTTACTAAACAAACATACCTACAAACATACCATGCATAAATTGTATATGCCCGGGGGAGATGTCTCAGTTCCCCCATGCCCGACAACAAAGGAGAGTAGGGGCAGTTCTAACCTCTGGGGGGAGCTGGTTCCAGAGAATCGGGGCCGCCACAGAGAAGGCTCTTCCCCTGGGGTCCGCCAACCGACATTGTTTAGTTGACGGGACCCGGAGAAGGCCCACTCTGTGGGACCTAATCGGTCGCTGGGATTCGTGCAGCAGAAGGCGGTCTCGGAGATATTCTGATCCAATGCCATGAAGGGCTTTATAGGTCATAACCAACACTTTGAATTGTGACCGGAAACTGATCGGCAACCAATGCAGACTGCGGAATGTTGGTGAAACATGGGCATACCTAGGTAAGCCCATGACTGCTCTCGCAGCTGCATTCTGCACGATCTGAAGTAGAGGTACCACTATATTGTTCTGGGTGTGACACAAATATGTACAACAGTATCTTCTCTGAGCCTAGCATACTCAAAATGAACTATTCCCTGAACTTCTTCCACCTGAGCATTTTGGGCAGTGCAATCAAGCAATAGCTTTCCAGAAACCTCAGACCATGAGAGTGAAGGTTCATTCTCCAAGCTTGTGGGATGATTTCCAAACATTTCATTACCAGGCTAGGTAACATCTACAGCAGAATTTAGGGGACGTCAGTGTCAGTGCTCTTCTGTTTAATAAGGGTTTCGTAGAGTGACTGAGACCTGGCTGGGCACCAAGGGAGGTGTTCCCCTCTCAGAGATGTGGCCAGATGGGTTTCATGTGTAGCATCAGCTGTGATCCCAGGGAAGAAGTGGAGGAGTGGTTATTATAGCCCGGAAGATCTTCAGTCTGCGTAGCCTCTCTGCACCTGACTTAGTTGGCTGTGAATCCCTTCTTGTGAAGTTGGCCCTAGGGGTTCAGTGGACTTGTTGCCTACATACCTGCCTCCCAGCTGTATGTCAATGGCCCTGCCTGTGCTACTTGAGGAGATAGCCGGGTTGGTGATCCAATTCTCCAGACTGATAATCTGGGGGGACTTTAACGTGCCATAGAAACATAGAAGATTGACGGTAGAAAAAGACCTCATGGTCCATCTAGTCTGCCCTTATGCCATTTCCTGTCAACGAGTCAGTTAAAGTGACAGGGACCCATCTTAGTCCGGTTTTGTGGGAGGAGTTTCACCTGGTGACACCTGATGAAGTGGACAAGGTCATGGGAGCTGTAAGCTCCTCCACCTGCTTATTGGACCTGTGTCTCTCCTGACTGGCTTCTACCAGCAGGGAGGTGACACAAGGCTGGATCTCTGAGGGGGCCAGGATACGGGTCACTCCTTTATCCTGGTGCTTCTTGACCTCTCAGCGGTTTTTGATATAATCAACCATGCTATACTTCTGCGCCAATTGGAGGGGTTGGGAGTGGAAGGCACCATTCTATGGTGGTTCTCCTATTTCTCTGGTCAGTAACGGTTGGTGTTGGCAGGGGGTCAGAGGTCGACTCCTAGACCCCTACTTTGTGGGCTGCCTCAGGGTTGGTTCTCTCCCTAAGCTGCACATCAATCTGTGTCAATTCAGTGAAGCAGTGGAGATGATACACTGGTGTGTGGAGGCTGTGAGGGTCCAAAATGCAGCCGCACGAGCCATTATGGGCCTTCCAAGGTATTCGCATATCTCACCATCACTACCTGAGCTGCATTGATTACCGATTGGTCTCCAAACGCAATTTAAAATGTTGGTCATGACCAGTGAAGGGCTGGCCATTGCCAGCACTACCGCTACACTCCTGGTGACCAGCACGGGTGCGTCAGGTGTGCACACACGGGCAACTCAGCACAAGATTTGGCTTCTGTGCATGCGCAGGAAGTGAAGTCTCATGTGAAAATGCTCACGTATGTAAGACTTCACCAATTTTCGGTGACCTCTTTTCTTCTGCACATATGTGGAAGCAAAAAAAAGCAGAAAATGGGCAAAATCTCTCACTGACGAGCATCCTAATGCAAGATTTTGATTCCTGGGCATGTGCAGAAGCTGAATCTCACACCGGTGCGCGTGTGCACGTCAGGGACTCGGAGATGCATGCGCATCTCCATTTTTCCAACTGGGACTGCATACATCCATGCAGCAGCCCACTACTGGTCTTGACCTATAAAGCCCTACATCACTTAGGACCAGATTACTTACGGGACTGTCTGTTGCCTCATGTATCCCAGAAACCAGTTAGGTCCTCCAGGTCCCGTTAGCTAAGCAATGCCAGCTGGCGGGACTTAGGGGAAGAGCCTTCTCTGTGGCAACTCCGGCTCTTTGGAATCAACTCCCTCCAGAGATTCGCACTGCCCCCAACCTCCTGGCTATTCTGCTCTGGCCAACAATACGAGTGCATGAGTTTTATAGGTGGGTGTCTGTTTTTAATAATCCTGGGGTTTTAGAATTAGATTTTATGTTTGGGTTTTTCACATGTTGTATTTTGTATTCTTGTTTTGTAAGCTGCCCTGAGTCTACGGAGAAGGGCGGCATAGAAATACAAATAAATTAAATTAATTAATTAATTAAATAAATACATAAATAAGCTATGATCTCTAGCTCTCTCTTATGGCCGCTTGCATCATTACAGCCAATCAGAACATAGCATACATTTTAAAGCTATATTGCATCATACTATGCTCCAGCTCCAGTGGTCCTTGGAAGAAGCCAATTATCTAAGCCCTCAACAGTCAGGGTTCAGGCCCGGCTACAGCACAGAAACTGCTTTGGTTGCACTGATGGATGATCTCTGGTGGGCCTGGGACAGGGGCTTGTCCTCTGTCTTGGTGCTTCTTGACCTCTCAGCGGCTTTTGATACCATCGACCATGGTATCCTTCTGCACCGGCTGGAGGGGTTGGGAGTCGTAGGAACTGTTCTCCAGTGGTTCTCCTCCTACCTCTCTGGTCGGTCGCAGTCGGTGTTAGTGGGAGGTCAGAGGTCGATCTCTAGGTCTCTCCCTTGCGGGGTGCCTCAGGGGCCGGTCCTCTCCCCCCTGCTATTTAATATCTACATGAAACTGCTGGGTGAGATCATCCAAGGGCATGTGGTGAGGTATCATCAGTACGCTGATGATACCCAGTTGTACATCTCCACCCCATGTCCGGTCAGCGAAGCAGTAGAAGTGATGTGCTGGTGCCTGGAGGCTGTTAGGGTCTGGATGGGTGTCAACAGGCTCAAACTCAACCCTGACAAGACGGAGTGGCTGTGGGCTCTGCCTCCCAAGGACAATTCCATCTGTCCATCACCCTGGGGGGTGGAATTACTGACCCCCTCGGAGAGGGTCCGCAACTTGGGCATCCTCCTCAATCCACAGCTTACATTAGAGCACCATCTTTCAGCTGTGGCCAGGAGCGCGTTTGCCCAGGTTTGCCTGGTGCACCAGTTGCGACCCTATTTGGACAAGGAGTCATTGCTCACAGTCACTCATCACCTCATCACCTCGAGGTTCGACTACTGAAACGCTCTCTACATGGGGCTACCTTTGAAAAGTGTTCGGAAACTTCGTGCAGAATGTGGCTGCGAGAGCAATCATGGGCTTTCCCAGATATGCCCAGGTTTTGTCAACACTCCGCAGCCTGCACTGGTTGCCGATCAGTTTCCGGTCACAATTCAAAGTGTTGGTTATGACCTATAAAGCTCTACATGGCATCGGACCAGAATACCTCCAGGACCGCCTTCTGCTGCATGAATCCCAGCTACCGATTAGGTCCCACACAGTTGGCTTTCTCTGTGGCGGCCCCGGCCCTCTGGAATCAACTCCCCCCGGAGATTAGGACTGCCCCCACTCTCCTTGCCTTTCGTAAACTCTTGAAAACCCACCTATGTTGCCAGGCATGGAAGAATTGATATATCCTTAGCTGTCTTGGTTTATGTATGTTTTGTTTGGGTTGTATGATTGTTTTTTAATAAGGGTTTTTAAAACTGTTTTAATATTGGATTTACAGTATATACGATGTTTTTACTTGTTATGAGCCGCTCCGAGTCCTTGGAGAGGGGCGGGATACAAATCTAATAAATTATTATTAATAATTATTATTATCAATCCATACAACCATACATTGTTGGCTTGTTTATATATTACCAACCCAACCGTTTGAACAGAGTACTAACATTCTCCCCTTTGGGTAGGCTAACATACAGCACTTTACATTCTCAAATTATAGCTTTCGCAGCATTCTTTATGCTTGATAGCACCTTGAGCTTTTGTAAACTGATCTACAATATTGTTTTTGGTCATACACTATTCCAACTTAATCAATTTCTTTGCACACACTGTCTAACATTGAAATACTTAAAGTCAGTATGTTTCAATCTTGTTTTAACACCCAAATTAGCAACCATACTAATTGCTGATTAATTATCCTCATATACAGTAAACGGATCATGTACAACAATAAGATACAGAAGAATGAAATAAACAATGTTATTTACAAAGTTAATTGTAATAATAATAATTTAATAATAATTTATTAGATTTGTATGCCACCCCTCTCCGAAGAATTGTAACATTTGCAACCAATTCTACATGGTAGAAATATCACATCAATTAAAAACTAAGATCCACAAACATTGGCTGGCAGTCAAACACAACAATTCCAAATCCTTAATCTCTATCCATTCTGGCATCAAACAGCACCAGACCAATTGGAGCAACACAAGAATCATAGGCCACGCTACCATCCCCCATGCTTGTGAGTTCTTGTGAGCTGCTTGTGAAGTCTTGCCCTCAATACACACATTGACCTACAACCAGTCTACGATCCCATCAGAATCCAGGTCAACCACACAGCCAACCAGAGACAGCACTAACCTTCAAACTACCCATGTAAGATACCCATCCCCCAACCAGCATTTCACTTCCAAATGACTCTCACCTGATGTAATCTCTCTTATCATAAGACCTATCACAAGACCCTCACCTGATGGGGCCTCACCATCTTAAGTGCTGACCATGTTAAGCTCTTATAAACAGAAGAACACTGACAGTGACATCACCTAAACTCAGCTGAAAATGTTACCTCGCCTGGTAACATTCAGAAACCAACTCTTAAGCTCAGAGAATGAACCTTCACTCTCATCCTACAGCCAAACTAGAGATATTTACAACTAAATTCATAACCACAGATCATGTTGTAAATTTTTTGTAAGCTAAACCACTTCAAGCTAAAAGGGTGAATTGACCATTTCTTCTGCAATATATCCAAAGAGATATATTGTCCCCTGACAATACAGTATTCAGACTCTTCATCTCCTGCAAATTCAAGCATGGTAGCACAGTGGTTAGAGTGCAGTACTGGAAGCTACTTCTGCTGACTGCCGGTTGACTGTCTGCTGACTGCAATTTGCAGTTCAAATCTCACCAGGCTCAAGGTTGACTCAGCCTTCCATCCTTCTGTTGGGGGCAATATGCTGAATCTGTAAACCAGTTAGAGAGGGCTGCAAAAGCGCTGTAAAGTGCTATTGGTATTATTTCAAAGCTCACCAACTAGAGATGGGACAAAAGCTGTGTGACAGATGAACTGATAAGATCCACATCAAACATTCATATGAAGTTGGCTGTGTATTGTACAAACTTGTCAAATGAAGTCTGGATAAGTCATCTCAACACAACAGTATACATATGGCTCCATATGCAGATAGCCATAAGTTCTGTCAATGTCTTTGAAGAATTAAAAATTTATTAATTCTTGAAGATTAATAGAAAATGGCAATCATTCAGGTTCTTGCAAGTTATTTCCATTCTGAATAGCGTAAAAAACTGCCTTAGACCAACTAGATCCATCCTAGTACTATTTGGCTGCATTTCTTCTGGATTTCAAGTAGAAATCTTTTCTAGGCCTACATGATCACATGAGGAAGTGAATCCAGATGTCTCTGCATGCCTATATGTTACAACTGACCATGTTATGTTCTCCCAGTTAGCAGTTCCACATATGTATGTTCCTACGGTATTTACCTACAGGTATCTTGTAAATGATGCCCCCCATCCCCACTGATTCACATAATTACAATGAATGAGCTCATATACCCACACTTCACTTGTGTATCAGCAGAACAGGAAATGCTGTGGTTTAAGAGAGGAACAGGTTTGAGTTCCCTATTGACATACCAAAAATCTGCAGAAAGTACTTCTATATATGGTTAGTCTGTTTTTGTTGCCATAAATTAGGATTTGGTACAATTTGGTACAAGGGGCGTACATAAGTGCACTAGTGTGCCTTTCGTCCCCTGTCCAATTGTCTCTCCTTATCTCATATATCATATATCTTTTCTTCCTTACATATATCTTCTCCTCTATTTTTATATCTTTTCTTCTATCCTTTTCTTTATATATAATACTACATGTCCATTCTCTTCAATATGTATTGTGTATTGGACAAAATTAAAAAATAAATAAAGTAAAATAAAAAATAAATAAAATTGAGTTTTTAAAAAATCCCTGCCAAGCTAAGAAAAAGTGCATTGATAATCAGCCAGCAAATAAGTTTTCATGAATGCATAAGCTAATAAATCAAAACAAATACTTTGGAAGCCATGAAAGATGCTCAAAGAAAATCCATATAAAATGTATTTTTATATTTTTGTAGATGTGTTCTTTTTGTTTCTGATTAACAATCCAGCCAATGTAAGCATGTTTTTAATGCATTTTCTTCCTATCTTTTCCCTCCATATTTTTCTAAAGTCTGTCTCAATGTTCTCCAGACTTTATGACTCTCATAACAAACATTTAATCTCTCAGATGTGTCACCTTGGAATTCTTGAGTAAACCTCAAATATTTCTAGCCCTCGCTCACCTAAGCAATGCCTCTTTCAAAATTCTTCCTCAAACTCTTGAAGCGAGCTCCTTCAGACAGCATGAAAGAATGCAAGGTTTATAACAAAGAGGGAGGGTCGCTGAGGGGAATGAGACACTCCTAACACTAGAGCCATTGTCTGCTGAACCTCGAAGAAAGCAGGGCGCGGGAGATTTCCGGGGGCTGCAGAAGAAATTGCAAAGGCGGGAGTCCAGCCAGAATCCCCCTTGCTCTGAATGAAACGGGGACGGGGGGACGCTATTAAGAAGAAATGGACCCCCCCCCCCCAAATATTCAGATAGGCACTAATTTGAGCAACGGAATCCCTCGTGGAAACAACCACAGGGAAATCACGATTATGCCCATTTATGATATAAGCTGTTTCTCGTAAGAGTTGCATTCTATCACAATTCTGACGCACAACTTCCTGCAAATGTTAAAACATTTGTTGAGAATTAATAATCCTTTCGTCTGGTCTCCCAATCGGCTCATAATCCTGAATTCTTTGTCCTCATGGAAGATCTGAATTAAGCTTATAGTAAAAGTAACCGGAGGAAGGATACAGGGCACGTTTGCTTCTTCACTCGTATTTGGTGTACATAATTTTTTTTTAAAAAAAAAAATCCACTCCCTGGTTTTTAGTTTATGAAATAGCCAACGGTTGTTGTATGCAGGACTGAATTTAGGCGTTGTCTACTACGCGCTTCTCCGTCAGCAGCCATTGTTGGCGCTTTCGGAATTCCCCAGCAATCCGACTAAATTCCAAAACTGCACGGGGAACAACTCTCCTGCCACACCGAGCATTTTCTGGCTGAAGGGATAGAGGATAATGTGAGGGAATAAAAACGGCGTGGCAAATTTCAGGCTGTGGCACCAAGGTAGGCCTCCTACACGCCTTACGGTATTGATTTAGGACAATTCATTTTTCAGCCCGGGGATAAAAGCCGCGTGTCAAGGAAAGTTCGCCCTTCACTCTTTAGCTAGAAATAGCGGGTTTTTTTTTTCTTTTTTTGGGGGGGAGAACTGAGCCCCGCGGTAACATTTCTCTCTTCGGCAGAACCCGAACCCTGGGCAAATGGCTCATTTAAAATGCGAGGCCGAGACCGGGTTTATTGGAGGGAGGAGCTTTTCCGTTTCATGCTTGAACATTGTCTTAATGATTATTTCTTTTTTTAAGGGGAAGTCGAGCTTTGCAGCGGCAGCGAAAGAGTTAAAGCAGATTCGGGGTGACATCACTGGCAATTTGCATAAAAGCGGGGCTATAACTGGGCACGCAGCGAGACGCTCTTTTATATTGCAGTTCGGAGCGGCTGCGGGAAGGATTCGGGCGCTGCATCTGTCGGGGACAGTATCACTGGTGAGGAGGGTTGCAAGCTTCGGTTGCCTCGCGGGCGCTTCTTTTTGCATGATTCCGTTTTGCAAGTTTTCCTTTCTGCCCGGGGTCAAAATGATCGGGGTGGGGCCCCGGGCTAGCTTTGATTTCGGGGGAGGGGAGGTCGCTGTTTTTGTCGAACGGGTGCGTGGAGCACTTTTTGCATGACACCTCCGTCGTGGAACAGCCCGGGGCTTAAAATTGGGGGTGACCGTGTGGCGCGACGCAGTACAATGGCGGGAAGAGGTTTCCGCTCGGAATGACATTCCATAACCGAACGAGCCCTCGTTGCTGTTGCTCCGGGATTTTGCTCGGGAAGGGGAATATGGGGTTGGGGGGGAAGATACGCACCCGCCTGCCTCGCGTGCTCGCCGTGCTATGCCCTGTGGGCGATGGCGGGCGTGGGGAGCCTCCGGGAAGGAAAGGCAGAATGCCCGGGTTTTGGGCGGGCTCGGTTAATTGGGACGGTGGCAGTAGATGCGCCTTTATCGCCTCGTCAGCCGGCCGGGCGCCCGTTTGGTGGGAAGGGCTAGTCTTTGTCTTAACTCCTACAAGGCAGTTCTGGAGGAGCCGAGGGCGCCGAGCTGGAGGAAGTGCGGCAAGCGAGAAAAAGGGCGGTGGTTGGGACTTCTCTTTGTCAAAGAAGGCAAGGCGCCCGCCGACTGAACTAGGGAGCCAGACGCCCAAGATGGAGGATGTGCCTTTAGCACCGCCCGGGAGCTCCGTCTGGACTTTTTTTTACTCGCATCGACCCCGCTTGGGCTTTCCTCACAGGATATTCGTCTTTCTTCGATCCCCCCCTCTAAAGGCTACACATGTCCGGACTGAATAAGAAAGAGATTGCTATCCGGCCACGCCCTCCCTCAGCGATGAAGTTCAGTTATTTAAGGGGGAAAAGAAGATTGATTTTTATTTCTAACACTATTATTATTATTATTATTATTATTATTATTATTATTATTATTATTATTATTATTATTATTATTATTATTATTATTATTATTAAATCTAATGCATCACTTCCCTCTCCCCCAACTGCTTCGTCGGAAGTCTTGCCATGTGGGTATGCAGCGGTGTCCCCCCCCCAATATCAGATAGATGAATATGACATTCTGAATACAAGATTAAGAGTATGAAGTAGAATATTTTTTTTAAAAAGGCTATTATGCACTATTAAAACAACATGCTGAAATCAAAAGAGCTAGTAGGAAATAAAGGAACTGAATGAGGGAAGGAAGGGTGTAATATAACATATTTTTTTGTCCTTTTGTTCATAGATCAACCAATAACAATGTCTGACAAACCAGATATGGCTGAAATTGAGAAATTTGACAAGTCTAAGTTGAAGAAGACAGAAACCCAAGAGAAAAACCCACTGCCTTCAAAAGAAAGTAGGTGAAATCTTAGAAAAGAGGGCGTGTACCACCGAGACAAAGAAGTCAGACCAGCTTTACACACATGCTTTTTCTTACCAACTTCTTAATGTTACTAGACTAGGGATTTCATTAACAAAGTAGTGTGTATTTCTGTACATAAATATATATGAAGTTAAATACAACATGTGCAGTAAATTACTATTTTTAATACATTTGGCATTTTAAAATTTGCACTTTGAATGCTAATTATGCAATTTCCATTTATTTATTTATTTTATTTTTCTTCCCCACCCATCCTCTCTTTTCCTTTTGTAGCAATTGAACAGGAGAAGCAAGCGGGTGAATCGTAATGAAATGGGCCCTTCCAAATTATGCACTGTACATTCCACAAGCATTGCCTTCTTATTTTACTTCTTTTAGCTGTTTTAACTTTGTAAGATGCAAAGAGTTGGATAAATTTAAAATGACTGTACTGCCCCTTTCACATCCCCTCCCCCCAAAAAAGAACAGAATGAACTACTGACGCTGAACGAAGGCACCTTCCTTTCCATCTGCCTGTCCAGCTTCTGGTCCGGTGGCACAAAGGCTTGCATGTTTCTTGAAAGAAGATTCCAAGAGGGACTACAGTAATTTAATAACACATGAATATACGCAAAGCTGTACCAGGGTCCTGCGAGCTGTAAAATGCATTTTAATCGAGTGCCATTTTTTTTGTTCAAATAATTTTAATTATTGGAATGCACAATTTTTTTAATATGCAAATAAAATGTTTTAAAACCTGGATTACTTTGCTATGCTATCTGTTCTTTTGGACAATATTGCCCAACGAAGAAGCATAAGTGCTGTGCTGACGTGGAATTAAATGCTGTCATGGAGGAATCCTGGCATTCTAACATCAGTTTGAGACTAGGACCAAGGTTTTTTTTAAACGCTATATTCTCTAGGGGAAAAAAATCTTAGTGCGAATGGATTTGGAGTTCCAAAGTCCACTGTTTTATTAGCACAGCGCATTTGTATGCTGCATTTATTAGGAATTTAGCATAGGTAAAAATATATTTGAGCACTGGAAGGAACCACCCAAGTTAAGAACAATAAGATTCTAGCATTTTCCCTCATGTTAACATTTTCAGGATTTTCCACCAGTGGATTATTGGATCCAAAGGTGGGTATTGTGTGTAGCCCTTGAGATCAGCTAAAGGTTCTGTTGAATGTATCGGGTGAAGGAAAGCATGATTTGTATTTTTAATATTCAAAGAAGGCTACGGTTGCTATGATTGTATTAAGGTATCGATAATGACAGTCACATTTTCAAAGTGGCATTGCATTAAATGGCAATGTTCGTAAATTATATATAAATCTTCAATATAATGATTATATTGAAACTTGGTTTTGATTGATACTATGATAACTGCTGTTTCCCCATGTACCTGATTGTTATGGTTTGATGCAAATTATGAATTGCAATTTTCTTAAAAATTTATTCCATGCAGCAATTGAATCTGCGTGAGACGGGGTGATCTTTTTTTGATGTCACCTCTAATGGTGGTCATTAGAGATATCAGTAAATTCAACATTTGATAAGCTTCAGATTCTATGCCATTTTCTACACCATAGTACATTTGTATTTAATTCTCAAAAATCATTGGAAACCTAAACCTTGAAGAGAAACTTAAATAATGAAGACCAACTGCAGGTTTACATGCTTCACATATAGAACCCTATTGTGCATATGTGAGAAATGAACTTTGAAAGCAACTTGTTATATGGGGTGAGTGAGCAGTTTCAAGACTACTGGGCAATTAATCTTGTTTGAATTAGTGGAGCTGTTTTCTGGGTAAACATTTCTGCACTGCTTGCATGCTACCTGGGTCCAGGTAATAGAACTAGTATTTCAAGAACCAGAAAGGTAAGTGTAAGAAGATTTGTTTTTTAAAAAATGTAATGGAAAAAAAACTTGTGGGATTACATTTGCTTTTGTTCTACCTATGGTCTACACAGGAAATCATTTTGTTGAAGTTAAGAGAAAAGAGCCACCTTCAGAGTAGTGATCTTAATCAGGAAGCACAGGATGTAGTAATGTATGATGACTCAAAAATAAAGTACCATGAATTTACCAATAAAAGTAAGAAGTGGACACTGCGGTGGCTTGAAATGCAATAAACTGTCTTAAAGTAGCAGCCAAGCATTTTTTCGCTTAGGCTCTGAAGACTGCATGAAGATTGCCTATATGGTACCTGGCTGCAAATGGCCAAATAGAAAATTATTCTGCTCAATTTTGTTTTGCTTTGTTTACCAAGTTAACATACTGACTGGCTTCAAACTTTAAAGCCATGGATCATTGCAATCACTTCATACTGAATAAAATACAACATTTGGAGTCACAGTATGGTGAGCCATAAACAATAACTACAAATGACAGTGCTCACTATACTGAACTCCCAAGAACATGCCTTAGCACACCCAACCATAGCATTTGAGACAGCTTTCCCTAATTGGATGCTGCTTAGATGTTTGAGACTTATCACTGCTAGTCAACATACTGTCCTACAAGATATGAAGTTATATGACTTTGAATTTACGAACTTGACTCATGCTAGTATTTTTACTTTTCTGTATGAAACCTGTCTGTCTCACTACCTTTTCAATCTTCTGAAGAAACTCATTCTGAGTACAGTATTAATATTCTCCCAAAGTAATTAGAGTTAATATCTGGTGCCTTGTATCCAAGCCCACGGTACAAATAAGTAACATAATAGTCTTCAGCATATCCTGAAAATGGAAGAAGAAAATATATGATTTAGGAAATGAAAGGTATCTTCAAAACTTTGATTGCTATTTATACAAATCATTTCGTAACTCGTTATACATCCCTTAGGCTTAGAAGAATTTGCCCAGTAAGCTTCATGTATATGTCCAACAAATGTTTTTGTGTGCAGACAGAATTTTTAACTGCCTTCCAGACAAGTTTCCTTTTCAGCTATCCAAGTTGCTTAAAAAGAATGTTGCAATTATTGTGAACTTCAGATTATGTTGAAATAAACACAAGCAAATGTTTTAAGTGATTTGGGGCTTGATCTCTATTTACTAACTTTATTACTATGATTTATTATTCTTTTTGAAACAGAAAAGCTGTTCTAGACATGTGCTCCTTTTTTAACAGTAATTTTATTAAAAATTACAGTTGCAATGATACAAAACTAATACTGTCCTGATCAGTAAAAGTCCATTAGATGTTAGCAGAAATAACTATGCTAACATTGACCAAATAAACTAACATCATATTCTTTCCTTTTGCTTTTAACAATCTTGAACTTTAGTCCCTTCAATATTGTAGGACTGAATTGTCTGTTATTTTTTCTTTGTCCCTTCCCATAAAATTCTTCAAAGTCTCTTTTTGTAGATCCAGTATAGGAAAATTATTCAGATCAGTCTCATGGTTTATTTGTATTTCACTTTAATTATTACAACATCAGATGATTTCTTTTATATATCTACCATAGTGTAGGATCTTTTTCTATATCATTCACATAGCCTGTCGTTTTCAAATTCAATTTCAGATCAGTTGCAGTTTTGTCTGATAAAATTTGTTCCTTTACCATAACATGTTTTAAGCATTATAGATGCTGACACTCTTAAATTAACTTCTGGTTCAATTGTTCATATATATATATTGAATATATAAATAAGGAGCTGTGATGTTCCTTCAATACCAGGGTGATTCGACACAAAAATATGTAACCCTTCTCTGGTGCATAGTTGAAGGGATTGGATACTGTAGCCTAGAGGACTGCCTTACGAGGCAAAGGTTGCAGGTTCAAGTCCCAGTGGGTATGGCTAGCTGATGAGGCCAAAATAACGCTGAAATAGATCTATCCTAGTCTCCCTTAATTTTCAAATTCAGCAAAAAAACACGTGACACATACAGATAAAATTGTTGGTTCTATCAATAAAATTAACTGCCTTGGAAATGGCCCTGGGTTGGGCCGAGAGGCAAATAAGGAGCTGTGATGTTCCTTCAATACACCAGGGTGATTCAACACAAAAATATGTAACCCTTCCTTGGTGCAGAGCTGAAGGGATTGGATACTGTAGCCTCGAGGATAATTCTCTGCCTTACAAGGCAAAGGTTCCAGGTTCAAGCCCCAGTGGGTATGGATAGCTGATGAGGCCAAAATAACGCCAAAATAGATCTATCCTAGTCTCCCTTAATTTTCAAATTTAGCAAAAAACCATGTGATATATATATATATATTTGTTTTCATAGATTTTCACGGGTATATGTATGTAGATTGTTCTGAGTTCAGGTTTTGCTCCGTGTAATATTTTGCATGTCTATGCGACGTTTCGGTGAAATCACATTCACCATCATCAGGCTGAAGTTGTAAGCTTCGTGCTGCTGTAGATATAGTTATATAACTATATCTACAGCAGCACGAAGCTTACAACTTCAGCCTGATGAAGTTCTCTCTCTCTTTCTCTATCTTGCTTCTTCCTCTCTCACACTCTCTTCCTCTCATCTCTTTCTTTCCTTCTCTCTCTTTCTCTATCTCTCCCCCTCTTGCTCTCGAGCGGCAAGCGAGCAGCCGGGCGGGCGGGCGAACGGGCAAGCGGAGCGGCCGGGCGGGCGGGTGAACGGGCAAGCGAGCAGCCGGGCGGGCGGGCAAACGGAGCGGCCGAGCGGGCGGGCGAACGGGCAAGCAGAGCGGCCAGGCGGGCGGGTGAACGGGCAAGCGAGCAGCCGGGTGGGCGGGCGAATGGGCAAGCGGAGCGGCCGGGCGGGTGGGTGAATGGGCAAGCAGAGCGGCCGGCCGGGCGGGTGAACGGGCAAGCGGAGCGGCCGGGTGGGCGGGCGAACGGGCAAGCGGAGCGGGCGGGCGGGTGGGTGAACGGGCAAGCGAGCAGCCGGGCGGGCGGGTGAACGGGCAAGCGGCAAGCGATCTTGGGGTTTCCCCTTTGCTTGGGCGGCGGGAAGACCCAGGGAAGGTTCCTTCGGCCGCCCAACAGCTGATCTGCTCCGCAGCGCGGCAGCAGCGAGGAGCCGAAGATGGGGTTTCCCTGTTGCCTGGGCAATGGGGAAACCCCATCTTCAGCTCCTCGCTGCTGCCGCGCTGCGGAGCAGATCAGCTGTTGGGCGGCCGAAGGAACCTTCCCTGGGTCTTCCCCGCCGCCCACACGCAAACTCCACCATCTGCGCATGTGCGGCCATGAAAAAAAAAGGGCGTGCATGCGCAGATGGTGTTTTTACTTCCGCACCGCTATATCGCGAAAAATCGATTTTCGCGAGGGGTCTTGGAACGGAACCCTCGCGAAACCCGAGGGATCACTGTATAGTGTGTATGTGTATAAGTATGTATGTGTATATATGTATATGTAAATATATATATACATATACAGTATTTCAATATGCCAACTGTTAAAATATTTTCGATCAATTCTGCATTAGTAAATTAAATATTATTCTCATTTAATTGTAGTCCTTTATTCTGTCTACTCCCATCTAGTGTTCAACTTTCAAAGTCCCACCCTGTCATGTTCTTTTAAGTAACACAAAACAAAAGCATTTTCTCATGGGGAAGATTCTTATAATTAATTCCAAAAATTTTATTTCAACTACATCTATACTCTTAGTCAGCTTGCAATTGTCCATAATCAAAGTTATAATCAGACTTTGGCTGTTTATTTTACACCAAAACCCAAGTTTTTTAAGTTATTAAATTTGTATTTAAAACTTCTTTTTGCTAAGGATCACCTGATATTTTCAGGCTTGTCAAGCCAAAGGTTCCTGATAATTGAAAAACAGTTAACAAGTAGTTTCTGAAGTTTTTGGAAAAGCAAGTGTGCAAACCCAGTATATTTTTGAAGGCGCAAACCATAGTTTGAACAAAAGATGGCTATTGCATTGTCCGTCACAGCTCTGAACTTATGGTATCTTACCTTCTCATGAGATGCAATTGTCTCTGAAGCACTTGTGAAGTGATCTCAAGTCCCCTCCTTGTCAGGAGAAGAGTTACAAAGAGTTGATAAATTTGTACGGTAATCATTTCAAAATAGTCATTGGCTCTCTTTTTAGCAGAGCAGTTTTTATACTTTCTTTCCTGGAAACATTTTGGAGATGTGTCCAATGTGTTTTGAATGTATTGTCTTTAATAATGGGTATTTAATTACTTTAGCTACAGAAAGAACAATATCCAACAGTACAATATATTGAACGCAACAGATTGTTGGGTCACTATAACAAAGCAGATCGTAATTTTTTTTCTCTCTTTGTCTTGATTGTCAGCACTGGAACTTCTCATGAACCATATTATATGTCTACTCAAAAAATAATTCTCCATTTAACTTTCTGATGTTCTGAAATAAATATTAAAGACAAAAGTTGTTTTCCATGTACAGTTAGCATGGCGTCTTATTCAATGTATTTGTTGATGCAGTTTCAACAATGTTCATTTTTTAAGATTAAACCCATTCAAATGCATTTCCTCTTATTTCATATACATTTGGTTTTGCATTCATTATATTTCTGTGCAAACCTGAATGTTATGCTATAATGAACGATTTCCTTGGAAACCATTCACTTCCTTAGTAACAGAGTAGAGCTTAACAGCAACGGAGAGATCTTGTCTCTCTTATTTAATTGATGTGAAAGTGTGCCAGGCAAATCATTCTGCAAAGGCAAAAAGGCCACGATAATTCAAACAATTAGTTTTGATGACTACATAGATATAAAAGATAGCACGGATATAGAATGCAGAAATATACTGATGCTATATTGCAACAACAGGAACCACAATTTCTAGAGCTTCTATTTTTACATTAGATGATGTTCTTAGAAGGAAATTAGTGTGTTAATGGTGATAAAATTCCAGCAAGAAAAATTGTCAAAGGAAATGGGGAAATTGAAAATAAAATAAAATAAAATTCTTAGCAATGAAATAATTGAAATTAAATAATTTCTCCCTAGGTGCTTTGCAAGAGATATACATATATATATTGGGACATACTGTACTGTATCTCTGAGGAGGTATACCTGGAATCATATTTGAAACAGATATCACAAAAATTTACTCTCTTTGGAAAGAAAATTTCCATCCACAGAAGACAGATTAAGGAATCACTTGAATTTCCTATTTGCAGTAAGGGGCAATTATGGCATACCTTTTGAGTGGTTACAAGACCTCTCCTATATGTAGAAGGTGACTGCAGAATGAGACTGCTTTATTGCTTGTGATTCTGCGCTAACCTCTTACAACCGCCAATGAGGAAATATAAATGATTCTTTCTTTTCTCCTGTGAGTAAAGGAAGAAGGATTTCCCCCTTCAGAGATCTTCTATAAATAACAGTTTACTCAATCCTAACCCCCCTCCAAAAAAGTCAACAAATGCCTAACCAGTCAAAACGGTGTCTTGCTTAGCACTGAAATGCCCTGTAGCATGTATAAAAGAAGAGTGATTCTTCAGCATAGACACACAAACACTGTCACATAATAATTATTGAAAATTCTCATGAAATTCCTGATTGCATCGCATAATAGCTCCATGCTTGGCAACCAAATAGCATTTCAAATGCCATAAGAAGACCCTGTTATTAAACTACAATATATGGACATATAGGATAAATGTATTTGTTAATTTTATATTATTTTTTTTATCATGAAGATTGGAGAAAAATAGTAAGATAATTTAAGATTGCTGAATTTAATGGAATCACTTTTGCATTTTTCATGAGACTAAATACACATTTCAAAAAAGATTAGTTTATTGATGACACCGTATTTGCAGCTTTCCAGTTCTACATTCACTACATGGAAAGTGAATGTTGGATTTGGGGAAGGAAGTGTGTCTTGAATTTGTATGGTAAACATGCCTGTGAGCATCTTTTTTATTTTTCATTATTTATTTTCCCAGACACACAATCACTTAAATGCTAAAATATTAAGCTTCAATGAAGATGCTTGAAGATAGTTTTATGCAGCCCCAAGATCATTTTTCCAATAACCCAATTTTATTTTCACCACTAAGGCTCAATGCAAACAGTAGTTGGATGCAAACTGATTGTTGGAAATCCTCTTGACACCTTGACTATTTATGAAAAGCCCATCATGTAAACTACACAGAAATAGCGCCGGTGGTCCTTACCTACCAGCGCCTTTTGCAGGGGACTCGGGGAGACAGCGGCCACATGGCGTAGCCGCCATCTTGGTTTTCGGCCGAGATCTCGCGAGATTTCGCGAGATCTCGGCTGAGGATCAGGCCAGGGTGGCCTGATCGATGACGTGTCCGGGCGGGGCCTGCCAGCCCTATAAAAGGGTGTGCAGGCCCGAGGCTTTTCCTTTTCGCCCGGACTCGCTTCCTAAGCAGACACTCGGCTGGGTGTCTGCTTTCAGCTGCCATTTTGGGTGGCCTCGTGGACGGCCGCCATTTTGGAGCCTGATCGAAGGCCTTTGGTGGCTTGCGGTTGCCTTTAAAGCGGCTAGGATCCGGCGGAAAGACCCCCTTTTATCATTCCTCTGCCTGGCGAGGCAGAGTTCATTGGAGCCCGTCCTCCTCGGTACCGAGGTGGACCGCTCCGTGGGCCTTGAGGGGAGGGGTGGTTTTACAGGGCTCGAGGGCCCATTCGCCTTCGGCTGGTGTGGCTTTCGTGGGGGGGGTGTTTGGCCCTACATCTCCTCGGGACCGAGGAGAGCAGCGTGGGTCAGTTTGGCCCCTTTGTCGGTAGCAGCTCCACTGCTACTTCTCTGCCTGCCTAGGCAGGGTCCACCAGTTTCCCCTTTGGGCTTGGGCCATTTTGGCTCCGGCTTCTTGTAAAATAAATAAATAAATAAATAAATAAATAAATAAATAGATAGATAGATAGATAGATAGATAAATAAATAAATAAATAATGAATTAATAAATTAATAAAACTAAAGTACTGTTTGGTCTTAATGGCCCCAAAGAGACAGAAGGCTCTGGCTCCACCGGCCCAGCCGGTAGTAAGGCCAAGGAGGGCGCTGAGGCCCTCGGCTCGAGCTCGAGCGAGCCAGGAAGAGGCTCAGAGTGGAGCCCCGATGGAGGGGAGGGGGTTCGTGCCCCCTGGGCCTAGTAATGACACGTCTTCCCTTTCTTGGGCCAGGGTCCTCGAACGGTTGGATGACCTCGAGCACTGGAGGTCTGGATCTGGCGTAGGAGGGGCCTCCACGTTGGCACCTGTGGCCCTTGGAAGAGATCCGGAGGAGGCAGCGGCCCAGTCCGGGCAGAGGGCCCAGCCCGGGCAGATGGCGGCATTGCCGGGCCCCGGGGGACCGGGGCTACCTTGGATGACTTCTACACCTTTCGGGGCAGGTGAGGTCGCACCACACTTGACATCCACTCTGCTCCTCCCTCTGCCCAGACAGGCCTTTGTCCCGCCGGGTTTTGGGAGTGGGGTCAATTTTTAGGGTCTCTGGCGGGCACCTATAGCCAGGTTTGGTCCCCGCCAGCTCCAGCTGCGGTTGCTCAGGCCCCTGTGACGGCTTTTCCATCGGTGGCCGGGGTGTCAGGGGCGGGGGGTTGGACCCCGCCGGCTCCGGCCGTGATAGCTCTGGCCCCCATGATGGCTTACTTGTCGGGGCCAGGGGTGCTGGCCGCTGGGGATTGGGGCTACCACGGTTTGGGATCCATTTGCCAGCATTAGGGCAGGGGCCATCCCGTGCGGGCTGCCAGCTACACCCCTGGGGTTCCACCTACATCCCTCGGTTAAGGAGGCTATCTGGAAAGGGGAATAGATGGACCTCTTTTCCATTCTGAATAGGGAGGTCCCAAAAAAGGACAAGGAGGGGGAAGTACAAAAAGACAAAGGTCAGTAAGTGTTTCAGCTCTTGGCTGTACGCTTATCTGACCTATGCCACCATAGTGCTCCAGAGGCAGCCGGCCAGGGCTGCCTCAATGCTTAAGTACATAGACCTGATAGCCAGGGCCCATTTTGAATACAAGGGCTCAATTTGGAGGCACTACGATAAAGCATTTAGGATGCGGGTGGCATTCAATCCCACTCTCCCCTGGGACATGGTAGTTCCCGACTTGTGGTTCCAAGCAACCTACATGTCTGGGAAAGAGGGCTGTGATAGAACAGACAGTGGGCACTTTATGGAGGAGGAGTCCCCAGCTTCCACCCCAGCTAAGGCCGCCACGGGGGGTGCGGCAAAGGGAGCCTCTCCCCCATGTCATGAATTTGCTGCGAAAGGGGCTTGTTTTCGCCCCTTTTGTAAATTCAGGCATGCGTGTGGGAACTGTGGGGGTACCCACACTGCTTCCATTTGTCCCAGGCCTAAAAAGGGGAAGGACAAGAAGGGAGGGGGTCAGGCGAAGCAACCCCCGCCTGCTGGGGGGAAAGGGGCCCAGCCCAATTAATCTTCCTGTACTTAAGGGTTGGTTAAAAAACTACCACCCTCGCTCAAGAGCGGATGCTCTCCTGCAAGGATTCTCTGAGGGATTTAGGATCCCTTATATGGGGGTTAGGAAAGCCTTCATGTCCGACAACCTTAGGTCAGTTGTGGGACATGAAGACATCGTTAGGGCGAAGATAAAAAAGGAGGTGGCCGAGGGCAGGGTTCTGGGGCCTTTCCCGGAGACGTCCTCCCCAAATCTTAGGGTGTCCCCATTAGGTGTGGTCCCCAAAAAGGCGAGTGGTGAATTTAGGTTGATTCACCATTTGTCTTTTCCAAAAGGGGAGTCAGTGAATGATTTCATTCCTTACGAACTTTGTTCAGTCCGGTACGCATCTTTTGATGCGGCCGTGGCCATGGTTAGGAAGTGTGGGGTTGGAGCCCTTATGGGAAAATGCGACATTAATTCGGCATTCCAGCTCCTCCCCATACACTCAGACGACTTCGAGCTCTTGGGCTTCCACTTCAAAGGTGGTTTTTATGTAGACAGAGCATTGCCGATGGGTTGCTCTGTCTCGTGCTCTCTTTTTGAGAGCTTTAGCACCTTCTTGGAGTGGGCGCTCAGGAGGCGCAGTGGTCTGGGTTCAGTTGTTCACTACCTTGACGATTTCTTGATGGCGGGGCCTGTGCGTTCAGAGCAATGCTTTGCTCTAATGCGAGACTTTGAAGCCCTTTGTGCTCAGTTGGGGGTGCCTTTAGCCACCGAGAAGACCGAGGGCCCTGCTACCAAGATTACCTTTCTTGGTATTGAATTGGACTCAGGAGCAATCTTCTAGATTGCCCCTGGACAAATTAGTCAAGATTCGGGGTAAACTCGATCTAGTGTTGGGCTGCAGGAAGGTCACCCTTCGGCAGCTGCAAGAATTAGCGGGGATTCTGAATTTTGCCTGCCGGGTCATTGTTCCTGGCAGGGCTTTTTCACGGAGGCTGTACAGTGCGATGAAGGGGCTCCGTTTGCCCCATCATCGTACCCGCTTAAGCGCTGGGGTCAGGGATGACCTGCGTGTATGGCGGGAGTTCTTAGAACGGTTTAATGGGTTGTCATTTTGGAGGCACGAGCTTCTTTTGGAAGCTGAGTTACAGTTGTGTTCAGACGCTGCGGGGACCTGTGGTTTCGGGGTGGTATTAGGTGACCAGTGCTGCTGGTCTGCTTGGCCTCCGGAATGGAGGGCCTCCCCCATGGTCAAGAGCTTTGGGGGGAGCAATTTAGGGACAAAACTGTGCACTTTTGGTGTGATAACTTGGCGGTTGTCCATGTTGTGAATGCCCTGTCCTCCAAGAGTGACAGGGTCATGCGGCTTCTCCGCCATTTTGTGCACAGGTCTTTGTCCCTAAACGCCTTATTTTTGGCTAGACATGTCCCCGGGTTAGATAACGGGATTGCTGACGCCTTGTCCCGTGGTCAGTTGTCCAGGTTTCGGACCCTGGCCCCGTGGGCCCGAGCGTCACCAGAGGCTTTTCCCGACCACCTTTGGAGCCTGGGCGGGCTCCCGAGCAGTGGAGAGAAGAGGCCTGCAGGGCTATGGCCCTCTCAGTGGCACCAGGCACCAGCATGCAGGTAAGGAATTTGGGGATTTCAGGCAGGATAGGGGTTACACCCATAGTTGGCCTGCCCCAGTGGAGCACCTGATGGAATTTTGTGTCCAGCTTAGGCAGCGTGGCCTTTCGGTTAGGACAATTAGGTCCAAGTTGGCCGGTCTCGCCTTTCTGTCCAAGGCGGGGGGGTTTAGGGACCTTTCTGGTGACTTCCGCATTCGGAAGATGCTGGAAGGCTGGGTGAGGGAGTGACAGGGGACCCCTTCGGATAGTCGCCAGGCTCTGACGGTGCAGCAGCTGTCGCTTATTAATCAAGCTTTGGACAGTCTGTGTGCCTCTCTGTACGAGGCCCATCTCTTTAGGGCAGCGACTTGTGTCATGTTTTTTGGAGCCCTGTGGGTCAGCGAGGCTATGGCCTCCTCGCAGGCTGACAAGTCGCTCCGCGCCTTCCAGTTAGCTGATCTGGAGTTCAGGGAAGGGGGTGTCTCCCTTTTGGTGAGACATTCCAAGACGGATCAGTTGCATAGAGGGGTTAGGATAGAACTTAGTGCGGCCACCGACCAGTCTGTGTGCCCGGTGGCCGCTCTTTCTCCTTTTTGTAGCCTGAGGGGACCGGGGCAGGGGTACCTTTTTAGGCATCAGGACGGTACCCCTTTGACCCGTTATCAATTCTGGGTTCTAGTGTCTAGGGCTATGGTCAAGATTGGCATTAACCCCGCCGGCTATGGAACACACTCCTTCTGTATCGGCGCTGCCACTAGCGCGGCACTTTCAGGTTTCCCGAGCCAGAGGATTCGGGAGATCGGCCGCTGGTGGTCAGCAGCATATTTGGGTTATGTGAGGCCTGCTGAGGGTCTAGGGCAGGGTCTTAGGCTAGGTAACCTCTCTGTGTCCTCTTCCAGGTAGCCATGCCAGTACGAGACCGACGGCGTTGCTTTGCGGCCACAGTATGATATTTTGGGCCGGCTGCTCAGCAGCAAAAAGCGCCGTGGGGACCCAGCTGTCTTTGAGTCGATGGGTCAACATCATCTGGATGGGGAGAAGAGGCATGCGGTGGAAAGGTCTTCTGCCACTGTTGCTGGGAGGGCGGCATCCCATTGCTGCGCCCAGATGGCTGGTCTTGCACTTCGGTGGCAATGAGCTGTGTATGCTTGGGGGGTCTGCCCTTGATCTGCCAGGCTTGCAAGGACCTGCGGTGGCTTCGCACTGTGTAGCCCACCACGCAAGTGGTATGGTCAGAGATCCTCCCGAGGATCACTTGGAGGGACGCCATTTCCCTTAGGGCCATTCACCGGGTTAGACGGAGAGTTAATAAGGCCCTGGGTCAGGTAGTCAGGGAGTTAGGTGGGGTTGTAGTGGCCCATCCCCACATCACAATAGATCAGCCATGGCTTTACCGGGCTGACGGTGTTCACCTGTCAGAACAGGGGAACACCATCTTCTTACAGGACCTGCAGCGGTCACTGCGTGAGCTGGTGCAGTTAGAGGGGGGAGTCGGGGGGCCAAGATAGAGATCTGACCCCTGCTCCGTGGCAGGTTAGGGGCGGAAAACTGGGTGGTGGTTTAGCAACTGCGTGTTCTCCGTTGGGCATCTTTGGGGATGATTGACAGGTTCTCTCCAAAGGCTTGTGGTATTGGCGACCTGAGCAGTTGGGGGGAACCTGTCTTTGGGTCCCGCCCATTTAATTCCCCTTTTAGGGGTTAGCCGGCGGGACCTCCCACATGCAAGTGCATGGCATGGTCTGCGGAGAGGGGCGGCATACAAATCTAAATAAATAATAATAATAATAAATAATGGTCTCAGGTGAGGGAGGGGTCCCTCACCTGGACTAGCATGGAGCTACGCCCAGAAGTTGCCCCGGAAGTTTATTCTACATCATTTTCCGCCCCGGAAGCAATTGTTTGACTCTGAGGGTCCTTGTTAATTATGCTGATTTAATTAATAAATTATGCAAATTTATTTTAATAAAAATGACCCAGTTTTAAATCCAGCTCTTGTGTCCGTGTCGTTACTCCGCCTCTCCTGCAATAGCGCCGGTGGTCCTTACCTACCGGTGCCTTTTGCAGGGGGCTCGGGGAGACAGCGGCCACATGGCATAGCCGCCATCTTGGTTTTTGGCTGAGATCTCGCGAGATCTCGCGAGATCTCGGGCGAGGATCAGGCCAGGGTGGCCTGATCAATGACGTGTCCGGGCGGGGCCTGCCAGCCCTATAAAAGGGTGTGCAGGCCCGAGGCTTTTCCTTTTCGACCGGACTCGCTTCCTAAGCAGACACCCACCCGCCCTCCCTATTTTACAGTGTGCTATTCTGGGTCGCCCTAGGGGGCCGAATAGGAATTTTTGGCGGTCTGGCCCCTGAGCCGTGACCGTTTTTTCACCTATTCCACACTGTGGAGACGGATGAAGCGGTTAGGGGGTGCTTGCACCTGTTTAGGTTAATTGGCTTACCTTTGGTCATTTGGGTAGGTAGGTTAGGGGCGGAAAACTGGGTGGTGGTTTAGCAACTGCGTGTTTTTCGTTGGGCATCTTTGGGGATGATTTACAGGTTCTCTCCAAAGGCTTGTGGTATTGGCGACCTGAGCAGTTGGGGGGAACCTGTCTTTGGGTCACGCCCATTTAATTCCCCTTTTAGGGGTTAGCCGGCGGGACCTCCCACATGCAAGTGCATGGCATGGTCTCAGGTGAGGGAGGGGTCCCTCACCTGGACTAGCATGGAGCTAGGCACAGAAGTTGCCCCGGAAGTTTATTCTACATCATTTTCCGCCCCGGAAGCAATTGTTTGACCCTGCGGGTCCTTGTTAGGGTCATAGTTAATTATGTTAATTATGCTGATTTAATTAATAAATTATGCAAATTTATTTTAATAAAAATGATCCAGTTTTAAATCCAGCTCTTGTGTCCGTGTCGTTACTCCGCCTCTCCTGCAATTAGATTTCATCTTAACTGAAATTAATATGAATATTGATCAATCCTACTGAAATTCCACAAGGGTTTATTCTTTGAGAATCTACAAGCACCAAATTATGAGTAATGCCAAATATAACACAATATTTTATACCTAATAGCTGCATCAAAAGCCAGATGCCTTACTTGAGATTTTATCAGCAAAACTCAAATATTCCCACATAGTTTTGGCAAGAAAGGAAGAATAAACACTCAAAATGATCTGATACATCTAGTTGATGTGACCATCACAGAAATTTACAGTGTTGTGTATAAAGAGAATTCACAAAAGAAAAAAAATCAATTTGGAAGCACAAAAATCTACTTAAAGTTAATGCATTAAAGATTCTCCCAAGGCATCAGTCAACTTTCATTTCATTTCAAATGTCATACTAGAGAATGTGATTCCAAGAGATAGCCCCCTTTACAGGAGATACAATTTTGGGTAATCCAGCAATATGATAGTCAGAAATGAAACTTCTACGAAAACAAGTTTTATATGTTTGGAACCAGAGCCGCCATCAGGAATTTTGGGGCCCCATACAGCCTAAGTGTCTGGGCCCCCCCGCCATTTTAAAACTACAATGAAATTCTAGTAAAATATTAACAATTCAAAGCAAAAAAAGCTTAATATTTTCATGAAAAATGGACCACTATAGTACCGCAAACTATCCTAAATACATTATCCAAGTTGTGCATTTGACTCCCATGCTGTGTTGCAAATACCATCAAGTTTAATTATAATTTCTCTACCAGTAAAACCGCCTGGATGATCTATTAGCAAGCTACTATCTCTTTGCCTTGGAATTCACAACACTGCATTCTTTCTTCTCAAGGTTGTTGCTATTAGAATTCAGGCACCAAAAAATAATTTGTTTCTTAAAAGTTGCTATGGAAAAAAGATTGATGCAGCAATCACTAAACAGCCCTCGATTCCCTGACTTTGTTAGCAAACTTTGTATTTGTAACCCAAAAAGGGCATTTGCAATTACTTGCATCACTGCCCTTAAGGGATAGCAGAAATTATAAATTCAAAATGACTGAAGTAGAAAGGCATTTTGAAGCAAGGAAGCAATAAAAACAGTATCTGCAATTGAGAGAAAGGCCACACCAAGGCATACAGGCAGGCTGT
This sequence comes from Erythrolamprus reginae, assembly GCF_031021105.1. NCBI lineage: Eukaryota > Metazoa > Chordata > Lepidosauria > Squamata > Dipsadidae > Erythrolamprus > Erythrolamprus reginae. The sequence goes on from NC_091953.1 coordinate 84,209,451, forward strand.
GCCTCAAACAAAGACCACCCATCTGTGTCCACCTCAGCCAAAGCTGACTTACTTTTCAAAACAGACCCCAGCACATCAAGAAAAAATTAGAGACTTCCATCCTGCAGCCCCAGGAAAGGCCAAATCACAAAGTCTCAGGAACTGCATTCATCAAAATCTGCATTAGCAAATCTTTTTTAAAAGGAGGCAAAACTCAGGAAATATAAGGGTTCCCATTAAGTTGCAATACAGGAATGATACTCCTCTCCACTCCTTTCTCCGCCCTAATCAATCCCCACCAAAGTTTCAGGATGGACACCCAGAACTTTCTTACTGCTTCAGGCATCATTTGATTAATGATGACAAAATGATGGGGTAGGGAGAAGTAAAAACAAGGTTCCTGCAGAGAAGCTGAAAAACCTCTTGCAATCCTCTCTTGCCAGTATGTGCAAGTTTTTTTTTTACATCAGTACATTTAAACCCACCTAACCAATTTCCATGACATTCTATATTGCTCAAAAAAAAAAAGAAGGAACACTTAAACAACAGAATATAACTCCAAGTAAGTCAAACTTCTGTGAAATCAAACTGTCCACTTAGGAAGCAACACTGATTGACAATCAATTCCATTTTGTTGTCAGCCCATTCAACTTTGTACAGTACAAAGTATTCAATGAGAATATTCCATTCATTCAGATCTAGGATGTGTTCTTTGAGTGTTCCCTTTATTTTTTTGAGCAGTGTAGTATCCAGTTGTCATTGGAAAGGGTTGACCATCACATGGTATAACTTATTTTGGACTGGAATGGGAAAAGTCAGAATTTGGGCCCTCAGGTTTCCTTCCAGCATGGGGGTGGTGCCCATTTTTATTTATTTATTTTGTCAAGTACGTATTGGTGGCATACAAAGAGATAACAATATATGCACAATATTAGTAAAAGAGAAACATTAAGACAGGGGACAGAAGGCACACTGGTGTACATATGCATGGCCCTTATTTTTGCCCAACTCCACTAACCTGAGTTTAAGCGGATCTCTGCCCCATTATGTCGATCCGAGTTGAGAGTGCCACAAAAACAAGTCAGAATGACCCCTTTTTAAGCCTAACCCGGTTGCACCAAAGAAACCGTTCACCCCGTTGCATTTTCAAGTTTCCCTCCCAGGCTTTCCTTTGAGCAGGAGCGAGGGAAGGGCGAACCCATCCCGTCTAAAACAACCCCGATCGGCTTCGACGCTTCTCAACGTGCCTCCCCCCCGACTGCAACTCTTAAAGCACGGCAGATGGACGCGGCAGAGGCAGGGAAACGTGACTGCGGGGGGGGGGAAGCCTTCTGCCGGAGGAGCTTTAACCGCCTGATCTGCAGGACTGATCTCCCTCAAACCCCAGCTCTGGTCTGTCAGTTGAGCTGACGCGCTTCTCCCGCCTGTTCTCGTGAATGGATGACACCTGGATTCTCTCCTCCTCCCCCCCAGCCAACTCCCCCACGCTTCTCCCTTTTAGCGTTGTTTGCTAAGTGGCGCTAAAGAACTCCTCGTCTCTCCCCACCCCAACCCCGTCCATCCGCGAGCCATGTGTTGGAAAGAGAGGAGGAGGAGGAAACCGAGACTGTTGACAACGGAAGGCAGGAGATACAACCTCCTACCTTCGCCACGCGCTTTACTTTATTCCAGGAGGACCGCGCTGCCAAAGGCTCCGTCGGGGCTTTGAGTCCTGCTTCGCGAGGGCCAGAGGGCGCGCGGAGTCCCGCTCCCATTGGTTAGGCAGGCAGCCGGCAAGAGAGGGCCGGTACTGCGCCTGTGCAAGGAGCTGCTGACTTGGCAGGGGAGGCGCAGGGAGGCCGGACGGCGGGCCCCCCTAATTGGTCAATTTGGCCGGGCCCGGGACACCACTCCCAGTAGTACCGGTCTATCGGCGGCCCTGTTTGGAACAATGTCCAAAATGGAGAAAAATGTAGAAATCTTAGAAATAATTTTGAGGATTATTATCTTCTCTCTTCTTGATCACAGTATATTTATAACTGATATGGTCATAAATTTGTCACATGGTAAAAGATCAATACACTTTTAAGTAGCATCTTGAGATTTTGCTAAATTGACTATAAACTGCTTGAGGTGGTCAAGTACAATCTAGCCTAATCTAGAGCCCTAAAATATGTCAGGAGTATGATTCTTAAACTCAGTAAATGGAGGCAAGTGCCCAAATTTCCTGGTTTCTAGTATCAGTCCCAAATATACAGTACTTCAATATATTTAACGTAAGCCATAATCTCTGCACTTCAATGCCATGATCCCTGTTCTATAAATGTATATTTATTTCATTTTAAAAAAAATAATGTATACTCAATGTATCTCTTCAAACCTTCACATTGCTGCTTTCTGACTATATTTAGTGATTCATTATTGGCGTATTTAATTATATTAGACTGCTTAATTATAGAAATATAATGTTGCAAAGAGCAAAATAAGAGTAGAGAATAATAATAATTAATCTATTAATTATCTGTAATGTCTACTTTTATTTTAATTCAATATTTAGGCACAATTTATATAGAATATTTAGGCAGAATTTATATTATCTCATTGGCTTCTAAATTCTGTAAATGTTCGTGCATATCTACTTCCCTCTGATATGTTTTTGATTCTTATAACACTGATACCATTATCTTTAGGTTTTCTTGAAACCCCTGTGATCTAGGAGGTTGTGTTGAATGTGGAAAAGTAGCCTGGGTAAAACCTTCTTTCATCTTTGAACCTTGTGGATACAATGGTAGTGTTCCTAAGAAACAGCTCAGTGCACTTCATGTTTGTTTGCTTTTGCCGAACATAGGCTTGGTTTGTAATAGAGAATCAAAATCAGTTTTTGAGGAATGAGCTAATTCTAATATGCTTGAATTGCTTTCTCTTGCTTTTGGTTTTCAAAATACAGTAGTCCCTCGCTATACCGCGCTTCACCTACTGCGGCTTCACTTCATTGTGGGTTTCTGAGGAAGCCGATCGGCAGATTTAAACAGCCCGCCGAACTCGATCGGCAGGTTTTTTTTAAAAAAAATAAAAATCTAAAATTGTAAATACTGTATTTAAATACTGTATCTAAAATAAATACTGTGTGGGAAGTGTTTATAAACACTTAAAACAATGAAAACTTACCAAACAATTACAATATAAATACTTAAATAAGTACTATCAGTCGATAAATTCCCCATCGCGGATTTCACCTATCGCGGCCAGGTCTGGAACGTAACACCAGCGATAGGTGAGGGACTACTGTAATAACTGAACTTTCTCCCTCAGTTGTTTACATCAGGATTTCTCAATCTTGGTAGCTTTAAGATGTGCAGGCTCCCAAAATTCCCCAGGGTGCTGAGGTTGAGGAATAAGAAGGTTGAGAAATGCTGGTTTATATAATAATAACCAAGGCATAGATTTTCAGTAAAAATATAACAAAACAAACAAACAGCTTATTCACATTCTTTAAAAAATCACTTTGCCTTCCTTTTCTGTTCACCTTTAGATCAATGCCTTAAACAGTGTTTCCCAACCTTGGCAACTTGGAGATATTTGGACTTCAACTCCCAGAATCCCCCAGCCAGTGAATGCTGGCTGGGGAATTCTGGGAGTTGAAGTCCAAATATCTTTTTTTAAAAATTGGTTTATTTACTAAATTAACAACAAACAAAAAATACAAAAAAGAAAACGTGCCCAACACCAATAAAAACCCCACCACAAGTCCAAATATCTTCAAGTTGCCAAGGTTGGGGAACACTGCCTTAAAAGAAGGGAAATGTGCAGGCTATTGTATATACTGGTAGTTCAATTATTATGTGATGAGGTTGTAGACAACTATATTGGAGTATCACAATCAGTGGCACAGTTAATAAATTCCTGTCTCTTCATGCTCAGATGAGTGCAATCCTAAAGTTCTCCCCCAACATTTCCCCAAAAGTGCTCAATTGGCACACTCAGTGCAAGATCTGACCTGCTGTCCTCATGTGACCCTGGGAGAACTGTCTCCTGGATCACACTAATTTATTTATAATTATTCAGTGGAAAGGACATTTATATTTATTAGTCAGGAACTTCTGCAATAGAGCTTAAGGTTTAAATTAATGGTGGTGTCTGTCATTATATACACTGAGAACTGTAACTGTGGGAATTATCTCTTTTGTATATTTGTGTGTAAGAGCAGGGACTCTCAGAACTGACTATCAAAACTGAAAACAGTTTCCCATCACCCTGAGGAGAGAAACACATGGAAATTGTGGAATACAGTACTGTAAATTCTAAAAAGCCCAACCCATTTTAAATTTGCTGTATAATGCCATTCTATTTGATGCACTTTGATTCTTCTGTGATACTAATTAAAACCCAAGGGAAAAATAGGGTTTGGTTATCGTTTTGGATGTTTTAGGCAAAAGCAACACAACCATTATAATATTAATACGCAAGAAGATAGACTTATTTATAAACTCATAAATAATGGTTAAATGAATGAGAGTTATTTGATATATGTGTTTCAAACTTCACACTTGCAAGATTTCATTTCCTTTTTCTTTTCAATTCCCAACAGTTCGAGGTTCTAGATTACCAAGAAGTCAGCTGAGTAAATTAATCTGTATGTGAAAACTCAGCTCCTTGAAATATTTCCTGGTAGCATTCAGGTACATAATATTACAATTATTATTAACATCCACAGACACAGCACAACACAACTCAAGCTCTTTATAACTGCACATTAAAATAATTTAATCCTATTCAGATGTTTTCTGTTTAGTCTATGCAAAATTCACTTGTCTTCAGCAGTAAAGGAGGAACTTCTTGTTCACCCTATGATCCTGCAATTTCTTAAGAGATGTGGATTTCAGATAAGTTTTGCTAATATTGTTATTTCATTTTTTATTTTATTATTATTTATTATTTGGATTTGTATGCCGCCCCTCTCCGAAAACTCGGGGCGGCTCACAACAAGTGAAAAGACAATCCAATACATAATCCAATTTAATTAAAATATTATAAATTTAAGAAAAACCCCTATACTAACATACACACACACAAGCATACCATATATAAATTCAACGTGCCCAGGGGAAGATGTTTAGTTTCCCCATGCCTGACGGCAAAGGTGGGTTTTGAGGAGTTTACGGAAGGCAGGAAGAGTAGGGGCAGTTCTGATCTCCGGGGGGAGTTGGTTCCAGAGAGTCGGTGCCGCCACAGAGAAGGCTCTCCCCCTGGGGCCCGCCAACCGACATTGTTTAGTTGACGGGACCCGGAGGAGGCCCACTCTGTGGGACCTAATCGGTCGCTGGGATTCGTGCGACAGAAGGCGGTCTCGGAGATATTCTGGTCCAGTGCCATGAAGGGCTTTAAAGGTCATAACCAACACTTTGAATTGTGACCGGAAACTGATCGGCAGCCAATGCAGACTGCGGAGTGGTGGTGAAACATGGGCATACCTGGGTAGGCCCATGACTGCTCTCGCAGCTGCATTCTGCACGATCTGAAGTTTCCGAACACTTTTCAAAGGTAGCCCCATGTAGAGAGCATTACAGTAGTCGAACCTCGAGGTGATGAGGGCATGAGTGACTGTGAGCAATGAGTCCCGGTCCAGATAGGGCCGCAACTGGTGCACCAGGCGGACCTGGGCAAACGCCCCCCTCGCCACAGCTGAAAGATGGTTCTCTAATGTGAGCTGTGGATCGAGGAGGATGCCCAAGTTGCGGACCCTCTCTGAGGGGGTCAGTAATTCCCCCCCAGGGTAATGGATGGACAGATGGGATTGTCCTTGGGAGGCAAAACCCACAGCCACTCCGTCTTATCCGGGTTGAGCTTGAGTCTGTTGACACCCATCCAGGCCCCAACAGCCTCCAGGCACCGGCACATCACTTCCACCGCTTCGTTGACTGGGCATGGGGTGGAGATGTAAAGCTGGGTATCATCGGCATATTGATGATACCTCACCCCATGTCCTTGGATGATCTCACCCAGCAGTTTCATGTAGATGTTAAATAGCAAGGGGGAGAGGACCGACCCCTGAGGTACTCCACAAGGGAGAGACCTCGGAGTCGACCTCTGACCCCCCACTAACACCGACTGCGACCGGCCAGAGAGGTAGGAGGAGAACCACTGAAGCACAGTGCCTCCCACCCCCAACCCCTCCAACCGGTGCAGAAGGATACCATGGTCGATGGTATCGAAAGCCGCTGAGAGATCGAGGAGCACCAGGACAGAGGATAAACCCCTGTCCCGGGCCCGCCAGAGATCATCCATCAACGCGACCAAAGCGGTTTCCGTGCTGTAACCGGGCCTGAAGCCCGACTGCTGGGGACCTAGATAATCGGCTTCTTCCAAGGACCGCTGGAGCTGGAGTGCCACCACCTTCTCGACAACCTTCCCCATGAAGGGAAGGTTGGAGACTGGACGATAGTTGTTGAGTATGGCTGGGTCCAGGGAAGGCTTCTTGAGGAGGGGGCGCACAAGCGCTTCTTTATAGAGTGATGGAAAAACTCCCCTCCCCAAGGAAGCGTTGGTAATCTCCTGGGCCCAGCTCCGTGTCACCTCCCTGCTGGCCGAGACCAACCAGGAGGGACACGGATCCAGTAAACAGGTGGCGGAACTCACAGCTCCAATGGCCTTGTCCACTTCATCAGGTGTCACCAGATCAAACTCTTCCCAGACAGGTGGACAAGTACGTGCCCCAGTCACCTCGACTGACTCATTGTCAGTCGACTCTGTTTTACAGCTTAGTAGTAGAGGTAAGACAGGAAATATTTAAAAATTCATATTGTACAAATTTGTTTGCTTCCTCATTAGTCCATTAGTTAGCAGGCCAGGAAGGATAAAAGGAAATTTCCAAGGGTGACATTTAAATTTTCCTCCTACCAGTTCTATGGGTGTGGCTTGGGGGGGGGGTCATGTGACTGGGTGGGCATGGCAAACTTGACATCTCTCATGACAAGATGGGGTGGCACCACCGCCCCAAGCCATACCCATAGAACCTACAGAAAAGTTTAGTCGTCTTCTAGCATTCAACCTGGCTGCTTCTCGCCTCCTCATATTTGCTCTGTATATATGAGCCCGAAAAGGAGAGAAGGAGTGAGTGGAAGGAGTGTTTGGGGGCCAGTCAATGGTGCAATTTACCGGTTCTTCGACCTATGCATAATCACTGTTTTTATAGAACCTCTCTGAACCTATTGAATTTCATCCCTGGAAATTTCCTCCTGTACTAGCACATAGAACTGCATCTACTACACAAATTGACTTCCAGTCTTTAGTCTGGAAATTATGATTGCTAAAATGCAATAATAATTTGTTTATTTTAAGAACATTACGTTAAAAATCTCATTAATTTTAATAGCATTTATGCATGACTCCTGAACTTCTGAGAATCAATGCGCTACAGAATATGATCCAAATAACAATGGAATCATTTTGCATTAAGGTTTTTTGCCTTTAAGATGGGGTTTTGCAAAATTTAATGCCAAGATTCAGTTGAATACAATCATTTTTATTTAGCACAATTTAATCCAATGGAAAACTTTCTTCTTTAGGTTGACATCTCATAAGCCTCAGCTAAGCAAAGAAGAAAAACATTGGTGTTGTTCTTTGTACAATGAACTGTTCTGAGTTTTCTAGCCTATTGAAAAGTGAGGAATTAAATAAATAAAAAGAAGGCAAGCCATGCAATTAGCTATATAAATAGCACACTATACATTCTACTCTATATATTCAGGTTACTGTTGCCCACGCATTTCACTAATACAGCATGCTGTTATTTCTGCTGCTACTGTTATTTTGAGATCTACTGAGCTGGATAAATCTGATTCTGAATATTCTACTAGAAAACGTTTGAAACACAACAAACATTTCAGAGAAGCTGAAATAATATTTAAAAAGCCTCATATTAGGCATATAACAGAACCCAAGTACCTAGGCAATCAGATACACAATAGGTTGATGTCTGAGAGTTAACCTCAGCACTAAAATGGGCAAAATTTCAGCAAGGAGTTCCTTAATCAGGTGGCATCGCACATGCTGTTTCCTTAGCTAAAAGCTTCATTCCTCCCACTCCATTTTTTTCTTTGAAAAACAAGGGAAGCAAACTAGTCCAACAGAAAAAGCTCCTCCTTCTCCTGCTGTATTTTCAGGAGCAAACAAAGCAAAGCAATATGTAATGAAAAGAGTGACTAAACCCTTTTTTCCAAGATTAATGTTGACAAAGTAGGAAGAATGATTTTATCACAATAGCTCCACAATATATGCCATTAGGATCTTCTTTTTTTCCTTTAGGCTGCCTGCAATCTTATTCCTACAGTTTTGAGAGTAAGCTTGACTGAACTCCATGAGCCTTTTTTGTGAGAAGAAAATCACAATGCTTGGTTGGGGTCAGAAGCAAAGAGAGCACCCACAGCATGATGTGTAAAGACTCCTAATTTATTTCTTATAATAAGATTAACATTCAAATTTGCTCCCTCAAATTTTCTGAGAGAAAAGTCTCTACATTGAAGCTTTTAGCATTCTGGCCTGTAACTATTGGCAATATGTTCTAGACCAGTGGTTCTCAATCTGTGGGTTGCGACCCCTTTGGGATCAAACAACCCTTTCACAGGGGTCACCTAAGACCATCAGAAAATACATATTTCCGATGGTCTTAGGAACTGAGACACCGCTCCTCTATCTGTCTCCAGGCAGGTCCACCCACATGCAAATAGACTACTGCAAAAAAAAAAAATCTGTACCATGGGAACTTCTGAGCATGCACAGAGGCCAAATTTCTGGGACTTGTTTTTGGCTTTTTTTTTTTTGCATTTTAAAAAAAATGGCACTGTGCATACGTGCAGAGTGCATGTGCACCCGCAAGGCACAGCCACACAACACAGGAGGTAGTGAACCAGCAGCGAGGTAAGTTAGAACCCACCCCTGAATTTTTCCTAATAATTTTATTATTTTATGGTTGGGGGTCACCCCAACAAGAGGAACTGTATTAAAGGGTCACAGCTTTAGGAAGGTTGAGAAACAGTGAAACAAGACTAAACTTATGCTGTCATCATTTGTCTTCAGCTCAAGACTGCATATTGAGGCAATTTGGTTTCTGTTACATTTACAGTAGAAAGGAAATGAGTGATGTGGCATGGGGTTTCTCCGGTATTATAGCTCCTTTCTTGCTTGCTATCTCAGTGCTCCTTTCCCATCAGAAAAAGAATAGCATGAGAGTATGCCATGGGAAAATCAGGGAATGATTGGAGACCTCTGGTTAAAATATCTCCTATTCTCCAACCATGCCATCAAGTAAAACAGCAGAAAATTTACATCAACAGTTACCTTTTCAATTGCTGTAACAAAGAGGGGGGGGGGAAACTCCACATTATAATTCTATTCCTTCTCCATTGTCCACTGCAAAACACATACTGAGCTTGTAAAACATTCCACCGATGAAAACATTTGATTGACAAATATATGGTGTCAAAATTATTGAACAGGCTAGATTTATTTATTTGTTTGTTTGACATATGCTGCCCTTCTCCGGAGACTCAGGGAGGCTCACAACATATAAAAATATAGAAACCAGTTCAGCAGTCCAATATTTAAAACAATCTAACCCCCCCCCCAAATTTAAAATCATACAACCCTACTCACTCACACCAGAATCATACTAAAGGTCTCTAGCCACGGTCATCCCTATTTTCAAAAAGGGTGATCCTAGCAATGTTGAAAATTATAGACCAATCTCCTTGACATGCGTCACTTGCAAAGTCATGGAATCTATCATTAACCAATCCATTACACTCCACCTTGAAACAAATAACCGACTTTCCAACAAACAATTCGGTTTCAGAAAAAAGAATATCCTGCAATCTGCAACTTTTACACTACAAAAACATATGGACAACCCAAATTGACCAGGGTAAATCAATTGATGCAATCTGCATAGATTTTTGCAAAGCCTTTGATTCAGTAGTTCATGACAAACGTCTTATGAAACTAAAATCCTATAGCATCTAAGGACCACTGCACAATTGGATACCAGCGTTCTTGTCAAACAGACAACAGGTGGTCAAAATAGGTAATGCCATATCTAATCCTGCTCCAGTTAACAGTGGTGTTCCCCAAGGCAGTGTCCTAGGACCTACTCTCTTTATACTCTACATAAATGATCTCTGTGACAATATTACAACCAACTGTGTTCTCTTTGCTGATGCTTTTAAGCTATTTAATACATCTGATAATACTACTACCCTTCAAAAGGACCTTGACCATGTAGCTGAATGGTCTAACAACTGGCAACTGCAAATCTCATCCAACAAATGCTCTGTCCTACACATTGGTAAAAAGAATCCGAATACTAAATACACACTTGGACAAACTGAACTCGCAGAAGACCCTCACTCAGTCAAAGATCTTGGAGTACTCATTTCCAATGACCTAAGTGCCAGAGCCCGCTGCAACAGCATTGCCAAAAAAGCACAGAGTCACAAACTTAATTCTACACAGCTTCTTCTCTAGAAGCACCGATCTACTAACCAGAGCATACAAAACATTTGTCAGATCAATTCTTGAATACAGCTCACCTGTATAGAATTCACACTGCATAACAGACATTAATACAATTGAAGGAGTCCAGAAATACTTCACAAGAAGAGTCCTCCACTCCTCCTCATGCAACAAATTACCTTACTCCTCCAGACTTCAATTACTATGTTTAGAAAATTTACAGCTACGCCGCCTCCGAACGGATTTAACTGTTGTTCATAATGTACTCCCTGTTAGCAACTACTTCACCTTTAACAACAACAACAACACAAGAGCATACAATAGATACAAACTAAATGTAAATCTCTCCAAACTAGAATGAAGAAAATACGATTTCAGCAATAGAGTTGTCAACACCTGGAATTCACTAGCGGACTCTGTTGTTTCTTCCCCCAATCCCAAAATCTTCAACCTTACATTATCTACAATAGACCTCTCCCCTTTTCTAAGAGGTCTGTAAGGGGCGTGCATAAGTGCACCTTTGTGCCTACTGTTCCTGTCCCAATGTCTTTTTTATCTTTTCTATCTCTACTTTATACTTATATTATGTTAAACATAGTACAATACAATACTATATTTGTATGACAAAATAAATAAATAAATAAATAAATAAATAAAATAAAGGCCGGGCTAGATGTTAAAGTTTAGCAGCCCAAGGCTGCCGGCAAAGGTAAATTATTAAAGCCTTCCAGAAGCCCATGAGAGTGGGGGCGGTACGAATCTCTGGAGGGAATTGGTTTCAAAGGGCCAGAGCTGCCACAGAGAAGGCTTTTCCCCTAGGCCCCGCCAAATGACATTGCCTGGCCAACAGGACCTGGAGAAGGCCATCTCTGTGGGCTCTGATTGGTCGCTGGGATACATGAGGCAGAAGATGGTCCCAGGGTAATAAGGGATATGTGGCTGTTTTTATAAATAACTCTTTTGTTAAAGGGTGTTGTCTAGACCAGGGGTAGGCAAAGTTGGCTCTTCTATGACTTGTGGATTTAATTCCTCAGCCAATCATGCTAGCTCAGGAATTCTGGGAGTTAGAAGACCCAAATTTGCCTACCCCTGGTCTAGATCAAAATACTCCTAGACAGGTGAAGAATGAGAAGTGCACCTAGTGGGACCAACACATGTAGAGAGTTTCCTACAATGAGCGATCATCCATCCTCTGGCTTTACTTTCTGGGCAATAGGGAAAGCAGGCCCTCTGCCTTTTCTTTAGAATCTATTGGTTTTGTATTAGTGCATTTTTTTTACAGGGGTGGTCTTCTTTCTAAGCATGATGTCTGATACACTATGCATCATGCATGCATAAGTGCACTATTGTGGCTACCGTCCCTGTCCTAATGTCCCCATTTATTTGTACCCATTTCATTTATTCACAAACATGTTTACACTTATATCTGTTATCTTATATATACTGGATAAACTAAATAAAATAAAAAATCCTGCCAAAGGCTGAGCAGAGAGGTGGGGTGGAGGAAACCCAACAAATGGGTGTAATGAATCAAGATCTGCTATAATACATCTAGGCTCTTTAGCAAGCCATGTTTGCTTTCAGAATATTTTGTGTAGAAGATATTGTCAGACAATTTTAGCTACTGAGAAGATACGTGGCCTTTCTCATATGAACTTAGCTTTGATTCTTCTCTGTTTTAAAGCATCTTTTCTTTGCTCTCCAGAAACTGGATTATTTATTTTCTACCTCTGTGGTTTGCATTTTAGATGCTGGAATCATTATTAAATATAATCACATTCTTACACAAGCAACATGGTCTTAATTTTGTTTTGCATAGATTGCCTCCTGAGTGGTATGTATGTGATATGTGTTACCTAGCAATAAGAATAATTCCTAACAGTGTGCTGCGTTTATCCCTTTTTTGCGAAAAACATATAACTCTCTTCATATTTAGCATGCTCAACATATATTTTATCAGACAAGAGTGTAACTGAGACATTGGGTCATCTTGCAAAAGCAATATTTGTTCTGGCAACGATTGGTGGCCTGCAACATTCTTTGATCAAGGTCACTTTCACTATTCACCCCATTCTTCAAACAAATGCTGAAAAAAAAATCCCAATGTGACTGATTAGACAGCATCCGAGATTAAAATTCTACTTATGGGCAAGAATATTTTATTATACTTTGATTAATCAGTTTGGAATTCTTGTTCTGTACTCAGAGTAACAAACACTGGACAATTACTACAGCTATTCTCTGACTTTAAATATTAATTAAAAGAAAATACAAATTCCCAGTTTTTTTTTAAATCACAATGACTGATAATAAAATTAACAGTTTTGAGGATTATTCACTTGCGTGGGAAGAATGTAAGTATTTTTTAAAAATCTTACTCTGTTTCAATTTATTATTAAGTGACTAGAAATGGACAGAATAAGATATACTGTATAGTTAGATTAAGGAATGTTGCTAATATTCATGGATTATTCTATGATTGAATGTGTAGGTTTATGCTATATAGCATCTGCTATGCCACAATAATACTTGGCCTATTCATATGGATATTTATAAAGAAAGCTGTTTAATTCCCATCCAAAAATCGTGCCTCTAAGATCAGTAGATACCATAGTCTTCTTTTTATTGTAATAAAATTTATTTCATGTGCATGTGATCGTTAGGCTTTATATGCACCAGCAATTTATACAATGGTAAAGTTAGAAAAAATGTACTGTATTTATAACTGTAAAAATTAGAACATTGCAATCTGTTTACATAAACAGTTTCTCATGAGATTGTGATTGTTTACAATTCAAATAAAGTATTGTCTTCTTATTATCTTTCCTAATTTGGTTATTTATCAATTTTACCACATTTTTTGGAATATAAGACGCACCAGAGTATAAGACGCAGCTTAGATTTTGAGGAGGAAAATAGGGCATCCTTAGTCTGATCAGTTTCAGCACATTATTTTATCCCCTAGTTAGGGCTTAAAATGTATTTGGAGAGAGTAATAATGCAAGAGCTTGCAAGCCAGTAAGAGCTGGGAACATTGTGAGAAGCTAGTTAGGGCTGGAAAGAAAAATTCTGAGCAAGTAGAGCAATGAAAAAAACTCTGCAAAGACTTAGGGCTTGGAAAACATTCTTTGCAGATAGTAACAATGAAAGAACCTGCAAGGTATTGTTACTATCTCCGAAGAATGTTTTGAAGAAAAGAACGCTTCAAAAAAAGCTGCATTCAGAGTATAAGACACACCTGAATTTTAGGAAGGAAAAAGGTGCGTCTTTACTCCAGAAATATGGTATATAGCCATCCATCTCACAGAAAATTACTCTGGGAGATGTACAATAATAAATGAATAACAAAAAATACATAAATTCCAAACAATGTGAGCCGCTCCGAGTCTCCAGAGAGGGGCGGCATACAAATCTAATAAATTAAATTAAATTAAATTGTTAACATTTTAAACAGACAGTATTTTAAAAATAAATACCATATATGGCTATAACATAGTGTTCAGCAATCTGAACCTGAACAAGAATGCAATGACTCATTTCTACTAATTGTATGATTTTTTAGGAAAGCTATGTGGAAAAGTGACATGTTTGGTAATAATCAACTAGAACAGTGATGGCAAACCAATGGCACACGTGCCACGGGAGGCATGCAGAGCCATATCTGCCGGCACGTGAGCCATTGCCCTAACTTAGCTCCAGTATGCATGTGAGTGCTATCCAACTGATTTTCAGCTCACACAGAGGCTGTAGAAGGACGTTTTCAGCTTCTGGAGAGTCTCGGGGGGCAGGGGAGAGCATTTTCCCTCTCCCCAGGGCTGTAGTGAAGCCTCTGGAGACTGGGGAGGGTGAAAAATAGGCCTACTGGGCCCTCTAGAAACCAGGAAATAATAATAATAATAATAATTATTATTATTATTATTTATTATTATTATTATTATTATTATTATTATTATTATTTATTAGATTTGTATGCCACCCCTCTCCGTAGACTCGGGGCGGCTCACAACAGTAATAATACAGTATATAACAAATCTAATAATTAAAAAATCACTAAAATCCCCTTATTAAAAAGAAACATATACACAAACATACCATGCATAAACTGTATAGGCCCGCGGGAGATGTCTCAGTTCCCCCATGCCTGGCGACAGAGGTGGGTTTTAAGAAGTTTACGAAAGGCAAGGAGGGTGGGGGCAGTTCTAATCTCCAGCCGGGGAGCTGGTTCCAGAGGGTCGGGGCCGCCACAGAGAAGGCTCTTCCCCTGGGTCCCGCCAGACGACATTGTTTAGTTGACGGGACCTGGAGAAGACCAACTCTGTGGGACCTAACCGGTCGCTGGGATTCGTATGGCAGAAGGCGGTCTCAGAGATCTTATGGTCTCCAGAGGGCCTCCAGGGGGGCAGGGAAGCTGTTGTCACCCTCCCCAGATATTGAATATGGGTGTGGGCACTCGTGCATGTGTGATAGCATGCATGCATGCGCTTTCGGCATCTGAGTAAAAAATGGTTCACCGTCACTGAATTAGAATGGTTCTTTCTTTGCAAAGAGTGGAAATAATCCTAAAACTAGACTACATATATATATCATTATGGTATTTTAATAATGGTAAAACATATCTTCGGAGTCTTCGGAGAGGGCCGGCATACAAATCCAAATAATAAATAAAATATCAGACAGTCCCCTTTACAGCTTTTGACTCATAAGCTAACTGTTATTTTTTAAAAAAATCTGCCAATCTTCATGCTACAGTAATTTAAAAGGTTTTGAGAAAGTTTTTTCCCCCTTGAAAAGTAATACATAAATGTTTTAAATAAATATTAAGCTATGCTTGCTTCAGTAGCACATATATTAAAATTAGAACAATACAGAGAACATTGGCATGGCCCTGCACAAGAATGACACACACATTCCATATTTTAAAAATTAAAATAAGTACTAAGACAGCTCTGATTCTGAAGATCTCTCAAGCAGAAAAATAGTGTTGTAGGATAACAGAATAAAAATACAAAAGTGTAGAATAGGGCATTTAAAATTATTTAGGCACTAAAAGAGTTAGCCTGCAGGGAAAGGGAGCAGTGTTTCCACACATGCAGCTTAGGAAGAAGTGATTAAGGAAGGAGATAAGATAGAAGCATATGAAGCATTTAAATAAAAACGTGGTTTGAAATTCCATCCAGCCTTCATAGCTTCAGAATCCATAGATTGAAACTAAACGTTTTTGATTTGATTCGTCCAAATCTGTCTGTCGTTGTTTTATATTCACAAATTAAAAAGAAGGATTTCAGCAGAATTTACAATTCAACCATACATTTCTTTATGCAAAAGTCCTTCTTTACATAATACATGCTTAAATGGTGGCAGTTACTGCTCTAAATTAAATGTCTTAGTGCTTATCAATTTTTATGTTTTTTAAAGTTATTAATTGCATTTATGAAGATATCTACAGATACTAATTAAGTGTGCAAAGTACTATAACTTAGTTACAGAAATTATTTTACTTCTGACAACTCAAAGGGGGTGGGGGTGTATTTTAACTCTAATTTTAACTTGAAGGAGGGAGGGGGTGAAGGTGAGTGTCAATGGTAGTGCTGAGGAATGATCGGAGGACTTGGATTTTTAGAATGGGACATCTGGGGGTGGGGGTCGATCCCCCCCTGTGGAGGGTTAAAATGGAGGCAGGGAGGGGCTTGACTATAACCCTTGGTTTGGTATGAATGGGATGGCAGGCCTGCCGGACAGTAGAAAGGCCGATGGGGGACGGAGGACTTGGGTGGGGGATCATGGTCTTGACTGGAGGGGCAGGAATGACAGGAGTCGAAGGGTAGGCTGCTCTCTTGCTGCTTGAAAGAGATATCTTGTTCCGGCCCTCCGAGCTATCCTATCCTATTCTGATAGATTAGATTTTGGGGTTTTTTTTTGTTAGGTTCGGTTATGTGTATTTTTTCTTTTTATATGTTGGTCTTGTGCATCTGTATATTTTGTATTTTGTATGTTGGTTTGTCTTAAACTCAATAAAAATTATTTTATTAAAAAAGGAAAAAAGAATAGAATAGAATGAGTTGGAAAAGACCTTGGAGGGCTTCTAACTCAGCCCCCTACTCAAGCAAAAGAACCTGTACCATTTTGTCTAGACCAGGAGTCCTCAAACTGAGCAACTTTAAGACTTATGAATTTTAACTCCCAGAATTCTCCAGCCAGCATAGCTGTTTGGAAAATTCTGGGAGTTGAAGTCCACAAGTCTTAAAGTTGCCAAGTTTGAAGACCTCTGGTCTAGACTCTTCTTAAAAACATCTATTGATGGAGCATCCATGATTTCTGAAGGCAAACTGTTCCACTTGTCTTCACTGTTAGGAAGTGTCTCCTTAATTCCAGTTTGTTTCTTTGATTAGTTTCCAATCGTCGGGGTTATTTGTTTGTTTAGTCTACATATTTGATAATATACATAACATTATTTAACCATCATGGAACACTTGTTACACAGCATCCAAGGGGTGGTCCCCTACTTCAATGACATGCTCATCTCAGGAGACTCAGAAAATCAATTGCTAGACCAGCTAAGGGGAGTATTACAAAGACAGGTGACTCAAAGTAAAAAAGGACAAGTGTAAGATTGCAGTCACCAGTGTGGCATTCTTAGGATTCCTGATCGAGGGGTCCAGTATTCGCCCCACGGGCATAAAAATTAAAGCTATAAACGAGGCACTAACCTCGTTGCTAATGATGTTCCCAGCTTTTACCACTTACAAGCTCTTTCATTGTTAATCTCTGCCAAGAATGTATTCCAAAACCTGTCTTTGTAAGTGTGTGTGTGGGGGGGTTCATTCCTTACTTGCTCCAGATATTTCTTTCCAGCCCTAACCAGGTGCCAGCCCTAATCAGGTGCCAGCCCTAATCAGGTGCCAGCTCTAGCCAGGTGCCATTAATGTACCCAAACCGTTACTCTCTGTGAAGAATGTTTTCAAGACCTAAGTCTTTGCAGGGTTTGTTTCATTACTCTAACTTGCTCTGAGTAAGTTTCTTTCAGCTCTTTCACTGTTACTCTCTGCAAATAATAATGTTTTCCAAGCCCTAAGTCTTTGCAGGGTTTTTTTCCATTGCTCTATTTGCAATGTAAGGAAGATCTGAGGAAGGTTACGCACCTGGGATCGGCTGGGGTGTGAGTTCAGATGGGGCCGGCTAGCTTTCCACCAGGTTCTTTTCTTTTAAAGAGAGAGAGAGGAAAGGAGGTGGGCAAATAACAAGCTTCTCTAGACAAAGAAATGTGTATCTCCCATCAATTGCAATGTAAAGACAGAGACAGAAAGAAAGACAGAATTACACTGCTATTAATGGGAGATAGACATTTCTTTCTCTAGAGAAGCTGGTTATTCACCCACCCCCTTTTCTCTCCCTCTCCCTCTCTATCTAAAAGAAAAGAACTTGGTGGAAAGCTAGCCGCCCCCACACTCCAGTTGATCCCAGGTGCATAGCCTTCATCAGATTTTCCTCAGCTGGGTTTGGCTTCCCACTTGTGGCTGCTATGTCTTCAGAGCCTAGAGCTGTCACGCAGTTGCAGAGTGATGCCAGCTCTAAGTCAAGCTACAGCAGAAGGGTGTGTGAATCTGAACCGTGGGGTGGGTGGGTATGTGAGGGGGAGAGAACCAGGAAGAGAGCCGAGTCTGGCATGACTATGGAGGAATTCTGGGAGTTGAAGTCCACAAGTCTTAAATCTGCAAGTTGGAAAAACCCCAAGTTAGAGGTTAGGAGTGCAAGGGTCTTCAAACCTGGCAAGTTTAAGGCTTGTGGACTTCAACTCCCATTTCTAAGCTAGCATGACTGGTGGAGGAATTCTGGGAATTGAAGTCCACAAGTCTTAAAGCTGTCAAGTTTGAAGTTTGTAAAAGGTGCACATGGTTTTAAAAAGTATTCTGCTACACTGGAATTTTATTAAACAATATAATACTACACCATTTGGTTCAGAATGCTTTTTTCCTTGTTTTCCTCCTCTAAAATCTAGGTGCGTCTTATAAACTAGTGCATCTTATACACTGAAAAATATGGTATAGACTGGTAACAAGTATGTTATTACTGGCCAATTCTTCCCAAAGCTCAGATGTATTGAATTACAGCTCCAATAATTGCCAATTGTAAGATCTTTGAGTATGCACATTGGGGATAGTGGAAACCCTAGTCTAGGATATTTTTGAATGATACAGTAAGAAATTCTGTTTTATTATATAGAAATAGTAGTACAGGTTTATTATATAGCCATACAAATTGGCAGCAAAGGCTGGTTACATACCCATACTTGTACCCATACCCATCACATAAAATTTACCTGTGCAATTATGAGGTTAGAGGTTTCAACTGTCACAGGAAACTCTCCTCAGAACAAAAAGAACCATAGATTATAACCATAGATCAGTGTTGGCAAACCTTTTCAGCACTGAGTGCCGAAAGGGGAGCGCAATCATGCGCATGTGCTGGAAACCAGAAGAGCAGCTGCCCAGTGTGCATACGTGCATTGGCCGCCTGGTCTTCTAGTTTCTGGCACGCGTGCACATGCAAAGATCAGCTGGTCAGTGTGCATGTATGCACTGGGAAGATGATCTTCTGGTTTCTAGTGCATACGTGCGCACTGGCGAACTGGTCCTTGCACACACATGTGTGCCAGAAACATGAAGACCAGGTGGCTGGTATGCATATATATACTGGAAACTGGAAGAACAGCTGCCCCAGCCATAGATGCACAGTTTCTAGTGCTCCCACGTGTGTGAAGACCAGCTGGCCGGCATGCCAGAACCTGGAAGAGCAACAAGCAACAGCTCACATGCCTGGAGAGATGGCTCTGCATGCCACTTCCAGCATGCATGCCATAGATTTACCATCACAGCCATACATGCAAACTGAACATTGCTGTCTACTGGCTGAATACCTCTGTAGTTGTTGCAATGCAAAATACATTCTATCATGTATTCCAACACATGTCAAATTTAGGAGGACTTGTATAAAAATGAATAGGGTTCCCCCCCCAGACCTCATTTCAGCCACAGATGATGATGATGATGATGATGATTTGCATTTTTACAGGAAAGCATTTTGCTGAACATTCCACCATATTAAAAAAAATAATTTAGGATAATGTATACAATCTTTCAAAACAAAGCTAGCTCAGTATACTCACAAATTACAACCTCAATAGTGAACCAAGAATTAAGGATATTGCTTGGATTACAGAAGTAGATGAACATATTTTCATCATACAATGAAATCTGTGTAGAATACCTGCCGGTGTCTTCATCCCCGGCACGTTTTGCGGCAGGGCCAGGGGACACGACCTCCGGCGAAGCCGCCATCTTGGGAAAGGCCGAGATCTCACGAGATTTCGCGAGATCTCAGCCAAATTCAGGAGGCTTCGGCCTTCCTGATCACGAGTCCAGGGCGGAGCCTGACAGCCCTATAAAAGAGCTGGGCAAGCACGAAAGCCTCCTTTTCGCCCTGGACTCGGCAAGCGAACACCCGGCTGGGCTTCGCTCTTCTCGGCGGCCATTTTAAGGCTGCCTCGTGGCGTCGGCCATTTCCTTGTGGAGGCCTCATTGGAGGCCTTTAACCGGTTTGGTGTCGGGGGTGGAGAGCTTGGGATCCTTCCCCTTGGGACCAAGGGGGAATTCTCCTGGGACCAGGGCCTTTCCTTTCCGGGCGGTTTTTTAAGGCATCCTTGGGTCCAGGGGGGTGCGGCCTAGTGGCTGGGTGAAGCCTTTGGGCCCTTAGGCTTGGAGGTTTAGGGGGAATCTTTTCCCTCCCACAGATCTTTGTGGGATACTGGGGATTCCTCCCCATTTTTTGGTTTAAATCTATTTTAGATTTAGTTTAATTTATTTTACCTCTATTTTTAACCCGATGGCTCCTAAAAGGCAGAAGCCTTCTGTGCCTTCTGTGGCCCGGCCCAGGAGGGCCTTGAGGCCTTCTGCCAGGGCCCGGTTGGTAGAAGAGGACTCCCAGACAGGGCCAGGGGCCAGGAGGGAGGGCAGGAGAAGAGGTCCCCTGGTTGCCGATGCTAATATGCCTGCTCATTCCTGGTCTAGGATCACCGAGAGGCTGGATGACCTGGATGCCCGTTGGAGGTCGGTGTATGGGCCAGGGGGTGCTACCCCAGCGGCCCCAGCGGCTCTTGGCGGACCACCGGTCGAACCAGCGGCCCAGACCGGGCAGATGACAGCATCACCCAGCTCAGTAGGAGCTAGGCCCTCCTGGATGGCTTCTACCCCAATGGGGGCAGGTGAGATCGCACGACACCCCACATTTCCACCGCTCCTCCCTTTGCCTGGTCAGGCCATTGTTCCCCCAGGTTTTGGGAGTGGGGTCAACACATTGGGTAGTGCAGCTGTCACTTGTAGCTAGGTTTGGGCTCCCCCCACTGTTACTGCAGTGGCTCAGATCCCTTCGACAGCCTCTGTGCCGGTGGCGGGGTCTGGGGACACGAGGGTGGCCACAGCCTGGGATCCTTTGGCCAGCATTAGGTCAGGTGCCATCCCCTGGGGGCTGCCCTCCACGCCTCTGGGATTTCACCTCCATCCCTCTGTCAGGGAAAGTATCTGGAAGGGGGAATATATCGATATTTTCTCCCTCCTTAACAGAGAAGTCCCCAAGAAAGAGAAAGAGGGGGAGGTGCAGGTGCAGGTGGACAAGCCTAAGAAGGTTAAGGTTAGCAGATGCTTCAGCTCTTGGCTGTATGCTTATCTGACTTACGCTTCCATAGTGATTCAGAGGGAGCCCGCTAGGGCCACCTCGATGTTTAAATATATCGATTTGATTGCCCGTGCTCATTTTGAGTACAAGGGTACGATTTGGCATCACTATGACAAGGCTTTTAGAATGAGGGTAGCATTTGATCCCATGTTCCCTTGGGATATGGTTGTCCCTGATCTGTGGTTTGCTACAACCCACATGTCGGGGAACGAGAATGGCGACCGCACGGACAGCGGCCACTTCATGGAGGAGGAGCCGGCGGCGGCCCCTCTGGTTAAGACGGCTATGGGGGACGCGGTGAAAGCGCCCCCCCCATGTCATGAATTTTCGGCAAAAGGGACGTGTTTTTGCCCCTTTTGCAAATTCAGGCATGCCTGTGGGAACTGTGGGGGCTCCCACTCCACCAACGTTTGTACTAGGCCCAAAAAGGGTAAGGATAGAAAAGGGTGGGGGTCAGGCTAAGCAACCCCCGCCCACTAGGGGAAAAGGGTCCCAGCCCTGGGAGTTTTGAAGGAATGGTTGGAGGATTACCACCCTCGCAGGAGAGCGGCTGCTCTCCTGCAGGGTTTCTTGGAGGGTTTTAGGATCCTGTATGTGGGGATCCGGAAGGCTTTCATGTCTGACAACCTTAGATCGGTTGTGGGGCAAGAAGACATTGTTAGAGCCAAAATCCAGAAGGAGGTGGCCGAGGGCAGGGTACTGGGACCTTTCCCGTGCCCGCCTTCACCAACTCTTCGGGTTTCCCCTTTAGGTGTGGTCCCCAAAAAGGCTAGTGGTGAATTTAGGTTGATTCACCACCTGTCTTTTCCAAAGGGTGAATCAGTGAATGATTTCATTCCTGATGAATTTTGTTCTGTCCGCTACGTGTCTTTCGATGCGACGGTAGCTATGGTGAGGAAGTGTGGGGTAGGAGCCCTTATGGGTAAATGCGACATTAAGTCGGAATTCCGGCTCCTCCCCATTCACCCAGACGATTTCGAGCTCCTGGGCTTCCATTTCGAGGGGGGGGGGTTATGTAGATAGAGCATTGCCAATGGGATGCTCCATATCTTGCTCTCTTTTTGAGAGCTTTAGCACCTTCTTGGAGTGGGCGTTCAGGAGGCGCACTGGTCTGGGCTCGATCGTTCACTACCTAGACGATTTCCTGTTGGCGGGGCCCGCGCGGTTGGAGCAATGTTTTGCTCTGATGCGGGCCTTTGAGGCCCTTTGCGCTCAGTTGGGGGTACCTTTGGCCCCTGAGAAGACCGAGGGCCCCGCTACCAGGATCACGTTTCTGGGTATCGAATTGGACTCAGAGGAGCAATCTTGCAGATTGCCCCTAGAAAAGCTGGTTAAGATTCGGGGTAAGCTTGACTCAGTATTAGGTAGTCGGAAGGTGACCCTTCATCAGCTACAGGAACTCGCCGGGCTTCTTAATTTTGCCTGCCGGGTAATTGCCCCTGGCAGAGCTTTTTCCCGGAGAGTATATACTGCGATGAAGGGGCTACGTTTGCCCCATCATCATACCCGCCTGAGCGCAGGAGTCAAAGACAACCTACGTGTATGGCGGGGTTTTCTGGCCCACTTCAATGGTCTGCCCTTTTGGAGGCACGAGGTTTTTTTGGAAGCTGAGTTGCAATTGTGCTCAGACGCTGCGGGGACCCGTGGGTTCGGGGTTATACTAGGTGACCAGTGGTGTCATTCTATGTGGCCTCCGGAATGGAGGGCCTCTCCCCTGGTCAAGGATTTGACCTTCCTAGAGCTCTTCCCATTGATAGTAGCTTTAGAGCTCTGGGGTGAGCAGTTTAGGGACAAAACCGTGCACTTCTGGTGTGACAACTTGGCAGTAGTCCATGTTGTAAATGCCCTGTCATCTAAGAATGACAGGGTCATGCGGCTTGTCCGCCATTTCGTGCACAGGTCATTGTCCCTAAACGCCCTGTTTCTGGCCCGACACGTCCCTGGTCACTGACGCCTTGTCCCGTGGTCAGTTGTCCAGGTTTCGGACCCTAGCTCTGTGGGCCCGCGTGTCACCAGAAGCCTTCCCCGACCACCTTTGGAGACTGGGCGGGCTCTCGAGCAGTGGAGAGCAGAAGCCAACAGGTCCATGGCCCTCTCGGTGGCTCCAAGCACCTTGAGGGCATACCAGCATGCAGGTAAGGAGTTTTGGGATTTCAGGCAAGTCAGGGGTTACCCCCATATTTGGCCGGCCCCAATAGATCACCTTATGGAGTTTTGCATGCAGCTTAGGCAATGTGGCCTTTCAGTTCGGACTATTAGGTCCAAGTTGGCAGGCCTCGCCTTTCTATCTAAGGCGGGTGGGTTTTTGGACCTCTCCGGTGACTTCCGCATTCGGAAGATGCTGGAAGGCTGGTTGAGGGAGCGACCAGGGACCCCTGTAGATAGCCGACAGGCCTTGACGGTGCAGCAGCTGTCGCTTATTAATCAAGCCTTAAACAGCTTGTGTGCATCCGTGTATGAGGCCCGCCTCTTTCAGGTGGCAGCTTGGGTAATGTTTTTTGGGGCCCTTCGTGTCAGCAAGGCTATGGCCTCCTCCCAGGCTGACAGGTCTCTCCGTGCCTTTCAGTTTTCCCTCTTGGTGAGGCAATCAAAAACCGATCAGCTAAGCAGGGGTGTTAGGATAGAGTTAACGGCTGCCACCGACCAGTCTGTGTGCCCGGTGGCGGCTCTTTCTCAATTCTGTAGTCTGATAGGAACGGGTCAGGGGTACCTTTCTAAACATCAGGACGGTACCTCTTTGACCCGCTATCCATTTTGGGTTTTAGTGCCCAGTGCTCTGGTCAGGATAGGTATTGACCCCGCCGGCTATGGAACGCATTCGTTCCGTATCAGCGCTGCCACTAGTGCGGCTGTGTCCGGTTTCCCGGCCCACAGGATCCGGGAGATCGGCCGCTGGCGGTCAGTGGCCTATTTAGGATATGTACGGCCAGCTGAGGGTCTAGGGCAAGATATCAGGCTAGGTAACCTCTCTTTGCCCTCTTCCAGATAGCCCCGTCAGTACGAGACCGACGGCGTTGCTTTGCGGCCACAGCATGGTATTTTGGGCCAGCCGCTCAGCAGCAAGAACCGCCGTGGGGACCCAGCTGTCATTGGGCCGATAGGTCAACATCGTATGGATGGGGAGAAGAGGCCTGCAGTGGGAAGGACTTCTCCCACTACTCCTGGGAGGGCGGCATCCAGTAGCTGCGCCCAGGTGGTTGGGCTTACACCTCGGTGGTAAGGACCTGTGTATGCTTGGGGGTCTACCTTTGATCTGCCAGACTCGCAAAGATCTGCGAATGCTTCCCACTATGTGGCCTACCACGCAAGTGGTTTGGTCTGAGATCCTCCCGAGGATCATTTGGAGGGACGCCATTTCCCTTAGGGCCATTCACCGGGTAAGAAGGAGAGTGAACAAGGCTCTGGGTAAGGTGGTCAAAGAGTTAGGTGGGGTTGTAGTGGCCCATCCCCACATCACCATAGATCAGCCATGGCTTTACCGGGCTGACGGTGTTCATCTGTCAGATCAGGGGAACACCATCTTCTTACAGGACCTGTAGCGGTCACTGCGCGAGCTGGTGCAGTTAGAGGGGGGAGTCGGGGGGCCAAGATAGAGATGTGACCCCCACTCCGTGGCAGTTTAGGGGCGGAAAACTGGGTGGTGGTTTAGCAACTGCGTGTTCTCCGTTGGGCATCTTTGGGGATGATTGACAGGTTCTCTCCAAAGGCTTGTGGTTCGAGCGACCTGAGCTATTGGGGGGAACCTGTCTTTGGGTCCCGCCCATTTAATTCCCCTTGTAGGGGTTAGCAGGCGGGACCTCCCACATGCAAGTGCATGGCAGGGTCTCAGGTGAGGGCGTGGTCCCTCACCTAGATCAGCATGGAGCTACGCCCATAAGTTGCCCTGGAAGTTTTTCTGACATCATTTTTCGCCCCGGAAGCAATTGTTTGACCCTGCGGGTCCTTGTTAGGGTTATAGCTAATTATGCTAATTTATGCTAATTTATTTAATTAAATTATGCAAATTTAATTAATAAAAATGACCCAGTTTTAAATCCAGCTCTTGTGTCGTGTTGTTACTCCGCCTCTTCTGCAAATACTGAAACTAGGCCTCTATCAAATTAATTATTTCTGCCCTTTTGGTAATACAGTACTAAAATTATTTGTTACATATATTTTAACAATTCCTTTCCCCATGTTTACTTTGATTTTGCTGAGAGATTGTTATTAAAAATAATTAATATTCCCAATACTCTTGGCACTGTGAATCCATTCAATCATCTATTAGCTTGCCTCTTAGTCAAGAATTACTTTGCAAGTATTAATAATTTTGTAATGTACTAAAACAATTTGAACTGTCCTTTTCTAGCATTTAGTTTCTACTGTCAAGTAATGAACAATGTTAACTCATCATCATGTACATTCCTTATTCATAGTACGGTAACTACTTTTTGTGATAATCTTTTGGTAATTGATTTCTTACAAATACTGATGATTATTTAACATTCACTGCTTTTATTTCAATGAGTTCACAAGTACTATGTTGTTGCATTGAGTATTATTTACCTTAGCAACAGAAGGTATTTTGTTTGTTTATTAGATTTATGTGGCCATCTATCTCATAACACAACTCTGGGAGCCTCACAGCAATAAAACCAATAACTACTGTATAAACTCAAAATCAAAAAATCAAAAAACAAAAACAAAAATCCAGTGCCTCAACCCTTCCTTTTGGATGCCCCACAACCAGCACCAGATATTCTCATTCTCTCCCAGTGCCTGAGTAAAAAGCTAGGTCTTGTAAGGCCTGTTGAAAGGATAGGAACTGCTTAAATCATTATAGGGACAGGTTTTATAAGGTAAGGGCAGCCAAGAAATGTCATGAAATGACAAGATTTCAGGAAAGGATCTGAAATGACATATTATACATTTATATTTGATGTGCTGGTTATAAGGAAAACCTGGAGACTTTTAATTGATTAGCAATCTGATAAATTATATATGTAGTCATTAGTCATAGTATGTGATGCAATATAAATGGCATGTTATCTACATCTTAACATTTCCCTTCAATTTATATTTGTTAATGCCTATTTTCTGGATAAATACAGCTTTGATGTCTTCTATATATCAAGGGTTTGTTGAGTTCTAAAGTAGTTGTTAGGAGGAAGTGAATTAAACTTCCATTTAAATTTCAATTTTATATTGTAATTATGTTTTTTAACTTGAAAGATGCAGACTTATCCTGTTCTTTTACAGAAAGCAAAATTGCTTTTTGAGGTTGCTACAACAGAGTAACCATGGCTAGGGAAATGGTTCTGTACCTTGTTCTCTCTGAAGGAAGGAATGAACAAATTTCTCAAGTTCAATATAAGAATTGTGATTTTTAGGTATTGTCAGATTAATCTAATGAATGATATAGAAAATTCAACCAGAGTTCAATTCTTTATTTGTTTAGGTATGATAGACAGAATCTTGCCAGGCTAAGTCCTTATTATTCTCACCTTAACCTAGAACAGTGATGGTGAACTTTTTTATCCCCAAGTGCTGAAAGCATGCATGCACTATCTTGCATGTGCATGTGCCCACACTCTTAATTCAATGCCCCTAGCACTCCTCCCCCTTGCACATGTGTATACAACCCCACCCTGCACTACTCTGTGCATGCACGCACAACACCCTCCTGCACTCCCCCACATTTTCCAATTTCCAGTGGGCCCAGTTGGCCCATTTTTCACCCTCCCCTGGCTCTAGAGGCTTTCTTGGAGCCTGGGGAGGGCAAAAATGCCTTCCTCCACTCATTCGAGCCCCTCTGAAGGCCAAAAGTGCCCTCCCAGAGCCCCTTAACAAGCAAAACATCAGCTGGCTTGCACGCACATGTGCACTGGAGTTGATCTAGGACAGTGGCTTGCATGCCAGCAAATATGGTTTCATGTGCCACCTGTGGCACGCATGCCATAGGTTCGCCATCACAGACTTAGAAGATTCAAGAGAGACTACCCCAACACTCTTCCTCTGTTTTTTATCAAGCTCCTAGATGTGTTGCCTCTGTCTCACATCCCATTCTGGAATGTACCGATACTCCCTCCTTCTTGGGAAACTGCTGGTTCACTGTACTTCATAGACCAGCTCCCCTTCCAAAGATGCATTCTATCCCAGGTGGCTTTGCAGATCCAGTTGTTTTTCTTCAATGAACTACACTTTTAATGACAACTATATTTACCAATAATTGGGTTCATTTCTTCCTTCTTAAAAAAGTAGCCACAACATATGGAATGGTTTTTCTAAGCTGTAAGGCTATAGAGCAAAAGAAAGAAACTCAATGTTTTGTCGGCTGATTTCTTCTTTTTCCTATTTTTCCCCCCCAGTCTGTTGCACAACCTCAAAATCTGATCAAGATGATTAGTAAAGGAGCATTTGAAGGAACATGAGAAACAGCAGGAAAGGAGAAAGTCAGTCTTTTCTTGTTTGTTCTGATGGGCCTACACTGGAATCATTTTTGTGCTAAAGAACCACTGAAGCAATGTTTGTACTAACTATAACTATTATTCAGAGGGAACATGGCAATGAATACAGTGTATTATCTATTGTTTTGAAAATATAAGCATAAGTTGCACCCCGATGCATACTGTAATTATGGAAGAAAGAATAGGCATTTCAAACCTTTTACCACCTATAGCATCACAGCTGTAGGCTCTAGTTGCTGCTGAGTTGTTTTTAAAGACCTCTAATTGCAAATCTCAACAGGTACAAAGTGTTATATTTAATGGCATGATGGTGCACAATTTTGATCATCACATGTTTGTACTGGAACATCACTTTTTAAAAAACCAGTAAACTGCTTTCTACCTCCTACATGTTTTAGGGGCACAATAGAGTTTTCTAGCAACTTTTTTTTTAAAAAACAACCCATTTTGGTGCCAATTTTTCCGAGTGAAGGGATTTCTTTCCTTCTTTTTCATTCAATGTCCTCCTGCCATTTCACCATCCTAGCCCCACTTCCAAACTGATAGAGAGGTGGGTTTTGCCTCTCTGTTCATCAGGGCATTCAGACTGTGAAAACATCTCTTTTAGGAAGTTAGTTTGTATTACAAAATGGAAACCATTTTTTTCTCCTCAGTAAAGTGTGGAAATTACCCTCTCCTCTAAAGACTACATGTGGAAAAACAAATATAGGGACAAGTTAGAGAGGGCATTGTATGTCTCAATTTTGTCTCATTAATAAACTTTACCACAAATATCTTAAATTGATGAAAAAAATCTATATGTATAAAAACAGAATCCACTGTCACATGCATATGCAAATATGACATTTTCACTTAATTGTACATATAAAATATGTTAGTTAGGAGGAAAAAAAGCTTCATTATAAGTTCCATTAGTAGATTCTGATTTCTTTCCCAAACACAGTCAGGAAATGGCTATTTTTCTCAAAGACTTAATTTTCACATAACTGGCTTAAAAAAACAAACACTTGGAAAGAGTAAATCAATTCAATGATTTTGCTCTTATATTGGTCAAGGTCAAAATGGTCCAGAGGAAAGCAAAGTTTTGTTTCAATAAGCAATTCATAGTTGGTGTCAGACCTGTCCCAGTTTGATTCCTTAGGGAAGTAAAACTCATGACTCCATGTGAAATGAAAAGGCACTTTTTACTAAGGAATACTGGTTGTAGTAGAGTCAAGCGGAATCTAAAATTCTTGCCTAACAACATGAAGCTTAAATTCCTAGTTTCCCCTAACCTTCCCACCATAGTCCATCCATGCATCCAGTACTGCTGATATGTAATGAGAAACTCTGAAGTGTTTGGGCTGGTAAAATTCCCGACTCAGGGCAGGTGGCCTTGAAGAAGCCAGCACCAATGAGAACCTGATTTCAGACGTCTTAGTTCCTCTTCAATTGTTAATTTTCCCCTCCCAATTTCCCATCATAAAAGTATACAGTGATCCCCCGCTCGTTGCGAGGGTTCCGTTCCAGGACCCCCCGCAACGAGCGGGTTTTCGCGAAGTAGCGCTGTGGAAGTAAAAACACCATCTGCGCATGTGCAGATGGTGTTTTTACTTCTGCAGCGCTAGCGAGGAGCCGAAGATTGGGGGCGGCGCGGCTGTTTTAAAACGTCGCCGCCGGCATGGGGGGCTTCCTAGCAGCCCCCCAAACCCGGGTTGGGGGTCCGGGGGGTGCTGGCAAGCCCCCCATGCTGGTGGCGACGTTTTAAAACAGCCGCGCCGCCCCCAATCTTCGGCTCCTCGCTAGCGGGCAGGCAGGCCGTTCGCTGGCGCTCCCTCTCGCCGCTTTGGAGCTGAGTCCTGAAGCGAATTCGCTTCAGGACTCAGCTCCAAAGCGGCGAGAGCTAGCGCCAGCGAACGGTTTGTCCGCGCTCCCTCTCGCCGCTTTGGAGCTGAGTCCTGAAGCGAATTCGGTTCAGGACTCAGCTCCAAAGCGGCGAGAGCTAGCGCCAGCGAACGGTTTGTCCGCGCTCCCTCTCGCTGCTTTGGAGCTGAGTCCTGAAGCGAATTCGCTTCAGGACTCAGCTCCAAAGCGGCGAGAGCTAGCGCCAGCGAACGGTTTGTCCGCGCTCCCTCTCGCCGCTTTGGAGCTGAGTCCTGAAGCGAATTCGCTTCAGGACTCAGCTCCAAAGCGGCGAGAATGAACGGGCGAAGGGCGGGCGGCAGCGAGGAGTTTGCGTGGGCGGTGGGGAAACTCCTTGCTGATGCCCGCTGCTCGCCCTCCCACCAGCAAGAGGGGGAAGACCCAGGGAAGCCGCCCAGCAGCTGATCTGCCGGGCGCCATCTACGCATGCGTGCCCATAGAAAAAAGGGCACGCATGCGCAGATGGTGTTTTGACTTCCGGGTTGAAAAATCGCAAATTACCCTGTTCGCAATGGTTGGGGACGCAATAACCGGGGTATTACTGTACAGCAACCTGACCATTTGACTGATGATTTTAAAAAAAAATTAATTGAGTTTTTTGAAACATAAAGCATAAACAAATACAGTACATACAAAAAGTATGATGCAATTCACCATACAAAAAGTTTACAGAAACTTGTGCATTTTGAAATAAAGTTATTTTTACATTACATGGAAACATAGAAGATTGATGGCAGAAAAAGACCTCATGATCCATCTAGTCTGCCCTTATACTATTTCCTGTATTTTATCTTAGGATGGATTTATCACAGGCATGTTTAAATTCAGTTACTGTGGATTTACCAACCACGTCTGCTGGAAGTTTGTTCCAAGCATCTACTACTCTTTCAGTAAAATAATATTTTCTCACGTTACTTCTAATCTTTCCCCCAACTAACCTCAGATTGTGCCCCCTTGTTCTTGTGTTCACTTTCCTATTAAAATTACCTTTTCTACATTTGTCCTCTTTTATTTTGTCTGGTTATTTTATTTCCGTTTTTTTTACTATCTATTTGTATAATTTCCCCCATACAGTATAATATTCACTTCCCTGTTTATTCTGCAATTCCATCGTAATTTTATTCATATTTGCGCATTCTAGTATCTTTCTGATTATCATCTGTTTTGTTGGTATATTTTCTTTTTTCAAATTTTGTGTGAAACTTAATCTTGCCGCTGTAAGTAAATGGATTATTAGGTATAAATTTGCCTTTTTATGATTCCCAATGATAATGCCTAGTAGGTATATTTCCTGTTTTAATTCTAGTTCATAATTTAGAATTTCTTTCAACCAATTTCTAATCAAGGCCCAAAATTTTACTGCTTCTGGGCACGTCCACCACATATGGTAGTACATGCCGTGTGGTGTTTTACATTTCCAATATTCACAGTTTAAATTAATGCAGACTTTTGCAAGTCTTGCCGGGGCGTAATGCCACCAGTAGAACATCTTATAAAGATTTTCTTTATAAGGTATAGATATTATCAGTTTGAAATTTTATTTCCATAGTTTCTCCCAATTTTTAGTTGTATGCTGTAACCAAAGTTGGTCATCCATGCTATCTTGTTTTCTTTCAAGTAATATTGTTTTTTCTGGACCTATTAAAATGTTATCTACATATTCCATATTCCATATTCTATTAAATCCCTCTTATATCTGCTTCCTATTTGATAATAAGATAACCAAACTAATACCTTTCCTTCCTTTTCCTCTCTACTCTTTAATGAATCTTTTGCATTGAGAAGTTCTTCATATTCTAGTTTTATCAATTACGTTGTGATATACTTGAGCTTCTATAGTCGATAACCATCTTGGTATTTCAGTATAATGTTTATTCTTTATCCTTCTCCATGTACCTAACAATATTTTCCTTATCATATGTGACTGAAATTGTGTATGTTTAGTTGTCCCTTTCTCCCATAAATGTGCATGCCACCCCTCTAGTATGTTATGAACTTCTATTGTTAAAATTCTCTCATTTTCTAGCTTTATCCATTCTCTTATTCATAGTAGGTTGACCACTTGATATGATCATTCTAGATTTGGGAGACCAACTCCTCGTTCTGGAGTCTTGTAGAGCTTTAAGTCTAATTCTAGGTTTTTTGTTATTCCATACGAATTTAGATATTAAACAGTTTAAATTTGTGAAAAATTGCTTTTCACAAGTGATCATCCACTAGAACTCCAAGGTCCCTCTCACAAATAGATTCTATTCCCTCATCTATGTCATTTATGAAGATATTGAAGAGTACTGAGCCTAAGACAGAGCCTTGTGATATCCCATTGCTTATTTCTCTCCATATGGATGTCGTACCATTAAGGACTATTCATTGAGTATGGTTTGTCAGCCAGCTACAGATTCATCTGGCGGTGATGTTGTGTAGTCCACATTTTTCTAGCTTACCAAGAAGTAGGTTGTGGTCTATTTCGTGAAATGCCTTTCTGAAATCTAAGTATACAGTACTATGTCCACAGCATTTCACTGGTCTACTAATTTAGTGCCCTTATCAAAGAATGAAATAAGATTAGTTTGGCACAATCTGTTTTTAACAAACCTATGCTGGCTACTAGTTATAACTTTATTTGCTTCTAGTTGTTTGCAGATCTGTTTTTTTTTTATCTTTTCAAGGGTCTTCCCAGTTATTGATGTTAGACTGATGGTTCTGTAGTTTCCTAGGTCTGTTATTTCTTCAATATTTTTTTTCAACAATTCAATATTCATCAAAGCCAATATACTTGTAATGGCGCTAAATCATTATGATTACAGGTTTGTTTGTTTTTTTAGTGTTTAGTGTTTAGTGTCTACTGTACCAATAATCTTTGCCTTTTTCCATTGTAGACAAGCATTTTCATTTTTCACTTCATTTGAGTGCAGAGGAGGCAAAGGGAAAAAAGACTGGCCTAAAGCTACTCAGAGGGTTCCAAGGTAAAATGAAACCCAAAGCTGCAAGCATTGCCACTCCTTTCTAAGAAGAAAACTCCCAGCACCTATCAGTTTGTCTCAAAAGTAACTGAAAAAGCTTTATTTTTCTCCTTCCTCTTTCATTCTCTCCAAACCGACAAACAGAAAGGCTGTTTTACAACAATCCTATTTTCAAGCTGTTTTCTTCTATTAATCAGTTGGGCAATCAGTGGGTCATTGTTGTGGTGCCTGTTACTCATTGTCATAGCAGGCTAATGACGCTATAAAATGCTTTGTATCTGCAATCTATTCCAAACTTTGTTTGCTTGCAGAAATGCAAGGTCTGCATAATTACAGTTAAGATATAGCTGAATTCAATACTGGATTAGCAACACCTTTGACTGTGGGTCTCCTCCGCCTCCACCTAATCATAATATAAACAAACATCTCCACAACTATTTCTTCATCTCATTCCCAGCCCACTGAGTGAGATAGGATTAACGTATCTCTTAGCTTCACTATTTAAAATTCTATAAAAGCTAACATGCATATTATTGCAAAGCCTTTGTATAATGGATTTTTAAAAAAATGCTTCTTGCTTGTTCAGAGTCCTTCCAGTTTTTTCCTAAAGTGGAAGAATTCTGGAACAAATTGGCCTTAAGGAACTTATTAAACTTCCTGCTTACATTTTCTGAATTCCGAAAAAGTTCAGTAGGCAAGCTCAGAGCCAAATATTATGGTTTTCAAAGTACTAGTCCAAGTTGAGAATAAATCTGGGTATTCATTGCATTAATGGTCATTTCAGTTTGTTTTTAATGGGAAGGTGGAACCAGCTGGGCTATTTTCTTCCTTGGATGCACTAGGTCAGTTTTGGGACTAGCAGATATATTTCCAAACATATTTGGAATTTTGAATGCCTAACTGCGGATATATTTCTAAAATGGCAGCCAGAGAGTGGGAGACTGTTGGCCATTGTATCTCACCTTTTCCTTCCATTTGAGGCATGTTGGCAATTCTGATTTTGATTTGATTTTCAAAACATGTACACCAAACTTAAACTTTCTTTTGTAAATAAAGTTTATATGAAAGGCCCAGTGCTGCATTCAACATATCTTGTTCTTGTTTGTTTATTTACTGTGCCTAGAATATAAAAATGTAAATAGATGTAGCAAAATTTTTGATTAATACAGAAAAAGCTGCTCAGCTTCTATTTTATTTTATTTTATTTTTTATTCAATTTTTATCCTGTCTTTATAATTGGTCAGCTCAAGTTAGCATATATGCCTAATATTTCTGCTTTCTATTTTTGGCGTTTTGTGAAGTGGGTATGGTGAAGATAAAATAACTGGCTCAAAGTCATCTAGCTTTTTTTCATTATCTAATATTCTACATTTTGATTCTATTCAGTAATTGCCAGCTAGTTTTATCATGAGTCCTATGCATTGGGAAAAGAAACGGAGTATAGTTACTTTTCTGTGAACATCTTGCATTGTTTAGGGACAAACACAATTATATTGAACATTTAGAATATAACAGTCCTTTCTGCCTTTATGAAAATGAGAGGTAGTGACAAGAGTTTCTGTCTCTCTACTGGACCATTGCATGTAGGTTGATGAGGGGCTTCATCTTGCTTTTTCTTTCTTTCTCTTTCTTCTGCAGAGAGAATATTCAATATTCGATATTAAGAGCCATGGTGGTGCAGTGGTTAGAATGTGGCACTGCAGGCTACTTCTGCTGACTGCTGACTACCAGCAGTTTGGCAGTTCAAGTCTCACTGGCTCAGGATTGACTCATTCTTCCAGTAAAATGAAGACATATATTGTTGGGGGAAATATGGTGAATCTGTAAACCATTTAGAGAGGGCTGTAAAGCATTGTGAAGTGGTATATAAGTCTAAGTGCTATTGCTATTGCTATTCTGTGCATTAATCCTGAGCAAAATCAGGTATGCAGAAATCTCCTCTAATTACAGATGTGGGCAGATCATGGACCAGAAGCACTCAGAGCATCTATTTCCAGATGTTTCCAAATTTTTTCTGCTTTAATCAGGTTGCAAAAATACAATTCACCTTTTTGTTTTGTCATATTTCAGACACCCATTTCGTTGTACCATACTCTCCCACAATTCCTCCCCCAGCAGATGTTTGTTTTCTGAAACTAGAGATTGAAATGGTTACCATTCATCTCACAAAACCTTTTATTGCTTTATCTCCTCAAAATACACCAATACTTTTTCAACAGGCCAGCCACTTGGTCCCATCCAATCTGGCAACATCGCATCATTTCATTTGTCAAGACCAATGGATAGATGGAGCAAGAGATAGAGAGGCAGACAGATAGATCTCTCCCTCTCCCTGCCATAAAAATGCTGCTGTTCAAATTAAAACAAACAAATAAGTAAGAATCAAACGTGACTATTTATTGTACATGGATTGCAATCCGTGCTTTGCCCTTTTCAATTTAAAACAATCAGGTTCTGAATTTTGTAAAAGGCGTTGCATAAGTTGAACAGATTGCACGGTGCAAGAAAATGGGTGGGTAGAAAGCAGCTGATTTAGTCCTACACTCTCCTCGTGCATATGTCATTTGAATGTCTCAATTGGCCTGTTATTTGTTTATTTATAATTTTTACTTTTCTCATTGGGACTTATGTTATTAACTTCCATACAAACATTTTCCTGCTATTGAAGAGAAATGTGGGGACCTGCATGTTTGTGGGAGAAATGCAATTGAAAAATTACATGGGTTGTAAAACTGAGCTTAAGTGGTCCAATTTATGTTCACCAGATTGAAGTCATCCAGGGTGCTAGTTATTATTTGCAATCCCAACATCAATGCCATTTAGAGCAGGGGTGTCTAACCTTTTGGACCTCAAGGATAAAATCATAATTTTAAATCCCTTGGACCACTAATATGATCTGACAAATGTGTTGTTGGGTGGGCATGGCTAGGTGGCCATGTCACAGGGTGGATGTGTCCAACTTGATGTCACTGACATCGAGGGGCACCTCGCCGGCCTCTATTCACTTCTCCCCTCCCAGCCACTCCTTGCTTGCCTGATTGGGCTCCTTAGGGCCCAATAGGAAGCAATTGTTGGGGCTAAGCAGCCATCATGAGAAAGAATTGGCAAAATAGTGGGCTCAATTCAAATTGGATCTGACTGAGAAGGAGGCTCAACAGAAGGACCTCACTGAGGACTACGAGCATAGGCTTTCAAAGCGGAAGGAAAACCTGCAGGAGTGCAAGGCCTGGTGGCTCAGTGGGCTGAGATGGTCAGTCAGTTCCAGGCCATGATACAGCACCACTGGAACAAGGCCCTCTCACTCTTTGCCGCCAGCAGCGCTTCCCTCCAGCCTTTGCCCAAAGCCCTGCACCAGGAGGCTGAAGTACACCCCAATTCATAATTTCTGCCTCTCTTTGACTCGCACAAAAAGATTCCAAAGGGGGAGAAACTCTGCAGCAACACAAGAGATCATTGCATATATCCAGCTCAGGGGCCGTAGTTTGAGGACCCCTGATTCAGTGCAATATAAAAAATACAAATAATTTTTCCGCAGACCACCAACATTTTCTGGTGAATCACCAGTGGTCCATGGATCACCAATTGGTGACCACTGATTTAGATATATTATCAAGTGCTGTGAGAATCAGAAAGGAGAAAGGACTGTTCGTTTCATGTCAAAAGCTGCTTCATTGTGCCTTATTTCTTTTCTTTTCATAAGATTCCATTCTTGGCATATTGTCTTATCAATGAAGACATACTGTTGTTCCTTTAATAACCCATTGATATTTGAAAGTATGTTGGCATGTGTGTGTGCTGTACAGGAGGAAATAATTTTTTTTTCCATGTTAGTGCATTCAAAGAAACAACAAATTCAGTAATTTGTAAAATGGATTTTGTATTATCTGGTTCCCCACCCCCAACTATTTTCCCTTTTTCAACAAGTAAGCTCTTTAGTAAATCCTCTAAAGCAATCAAATAACTATTAAATAGCTTCTTACTGGGTTTTAAAAGACTAGATAGATTAAAGCATCAGAAAATACAAGATGGACTCAAAGTGGATTCAGACATTAAGTGATTTTACCCAATAAATAAATACTTTATTATCATTGTATGTATATACACAATATACCCATACAACAAAATTCACATGACACCTAAAGACCAATTCCAACACAAATAACAATCCCAAAAAACATGCTCCACTCACCCCAAATTTACCACCCTGAACCACCCAAACATCTACATAACAGACCAAATAATACTGTCTAACAGCTCACTGATGGTGATGGGATGAAATTAATGGATTTAGTACTACAGTGGTACCTCGACCTAAGAACGCCTCTACTTAAGAACTTTTCTAGATAAGAACCGGGTGTTTAAGATTTTTTTGCCTCTTCTCAAGAATAATTTTCCACTCAAAACCTGAGCCTCACAAACTGTAACTGGAAAAGGCAGAGCGAAGCCTCTGTGGGGCCTCTCTAGGAATCTCCTGGGAATAAACAGGGCTGGAAAAGGCGGGGAGAAGCCTCCGTGGGGCCTCTCTAGGAATCGCCTGGGAGAAAACAGGGCCTCTACTGTCCCTGTAGTTTCCCCAATCACATGCAGTATTTGCTTTTACATTGATTCCTATGGGGAAAATTGCTTCTTCTTATAAACTTTTCTACTTAAGAACCTGGCCACGGAATGAATTAAGTTCGTAAGTAGAGGTACCACTGTACTCTGGAACAGTGCTAAACTTATGATTCAGAGTAGCTTGAAAATGGACTGAATAGAACAAGGCATAACTGTGAAGGGAAGCAGTTGTGAAATGAAGGAAGAAAAAAAATTATCTTCCTGATGTTATAAATGTCAGAAGAGGCTATCTGGGGATAAATAAGCATACTGCTTCCGTTTTACATAAATTTAATACTGGATTTTCATGTACTGATTATGAACTCCAAAGTAAATATATGTGAATCACTAAGGAAATCAGTGCGTGATTTTTTAAAAGACTCGAAATCATTTTGTTCCAATTCAATATATTTGTCAATGCTGACTTGCTCTGCACTTTCTCTTGCAGCCAGGCAACAGAAACTAGGTGTGGGGGGAGGGCGGGCGGAGGAATGATTGGAATGTATGGGTGGCTGTGAGGGAATTGAGGAATTTCTGTGCATCCATCTGTGGCCCGGGAGAATCTTGACACCTCAAGGTCAAATTATGAGAGTCTTCCGAGCTGAGCAGACTGTTTCTCAAAACAAAGCGATTGCACTGGATTGATGGACACTGAACAGTGGGTGGCACAGAGAGAAAAAGGGGGATTGTAACTATGCAGTTTGCATGTGAAAACTCAGAACTGCCTTTGCTTCTTACTCTGCCTATATAGCTCTATTAGTAAAGCTATACTCTTAATAAAATAATGTTCCAGGAGTTTCTTTTGCTGCATATGCCAGTGGGACAGTTGACATTAAGCCAGTTCTCATAGTAGTAGCCTATCTGGATCCCACCGGGAGGCCAATGACACAAAGATGTTGGTGACAGCCAAAAATTCAGAGGAGTGGAAGAAGTCAGAAGAAATCCTGGCTTGGGAAACTCCAGTGATGCTTTAAGCAGTAGCAGAGCACAGCTGGACAATGTGCATCTCAAACAGAAAATCCACTGGATAGTGAATGTAGGCAAGGCAGTGGAAGCCAAAGACCAATTGGATCCTGAGGGAGTCAACATGGTCCAAGGGAGCAGATGAAAAATGAGGCAAATGGCTGAGTGGGACAAACCAGCTGAGTGGAAGTTTCTGGTCACTGCCCACAGCCAATCAATGGAGCAGCTGAGAGAGAAGTTTGGCAGTTTGGAGATCTGGTCAGCTGCATCACCAGGGATCACAGTGGTGATAACTAGGATGGAAGAAGTGAAGCCACAAACAGTGCATAGTCTCCCTCTCCTGCTCCTATATGGAGTGCTATGGAGCGATGTACTCAGATGATGCAACCCAGGTTCATGCTGTGGCATCTAACCTAGAAGATAGTTGGTGTCTCTGCATGATGAGACTTCTCCAGAGCTGACTGACCTAGATGCCTTCATGCAAACTACAAGAGCAGTTTGAAGACCCTATGGCAGTTCAACACCTGGAAGCCTGCATCCACATCCTAAATGAGGACAAGTGGTCAGTGGCAGAGTACATCCAAGACTTCCACAGTCTGGCTAGCCTCCTGAGAGGCTGGCCTGAGTGCATGCTGGTTTGCCAATTTCGGGAAGGACTAAGCAAAGAGCTATATCATAACTGCCTAGCCCAGGCAGTGCCACATGACCTGCAAGCATGGTACCAAGTGGCCACTGAAGTGGAGATTGAGCTAATGGAGTACC
This sequence comes from Erythrolamprus reginae, assembly GCF_031021105.1. Taxonomy (NCBI): domain Eukaryota; kingdom Metazoa; phylum Chordata; class Lepidosauria; order Squamata; family Dipsadidae; genus Erythrolamprus; species Erythrolamprus reginae. The sequence goes on from NC_091953.1 coordinate 84,248,272, forward strand.
ATGAGCACACATGCAGGAAAGCTGGCCTCCCTGAGCACCTGAGAAATGACTGGTCCTCTGAGGAGGAACAGGGGGTGCACCTCTGATCAAAGGAGGAAAGCCTCACCAAATCTTGGGGTCTTGCTTCTGCTGTGGACAAGAGAGCCATTGAACTGCCCAGTGTGTCACATGATGATGAGCTATTGCTTCCCTACCTCTGAGCCAGCTGAAGAAGAGAAAACCTCCCACGAGCGGTGAGGAGATGGTGGGTCCGCCGCTCCTCTGAAACGACGGCATAATATCATCAGAAAATGTATTAATCCAGGATGGAATGTCCCGAAGGTTGTCTGCTGCTGCTGCTGTGTGTCCCCTATCTTGAAATTTGAGGCTAGAAACGTAATATCTCCGCCCTGCTGTAGAAGTGCCGAGAGAGACTGCGGCATGGAGAGGTAATCAGCTGAGACGCGGAAGATGGCGGTGGTACCTGATGCTAAATATGAACATCGGAGGGAAAATAGCAGTCGAAAAAGCGTGGAGCCATTGCCAAACTGAGCCTCCCGACCCGGCCCCGGTGAGTGAGAGTGGCCGGTACCGAGACGGTGGAGGCCAGGGGGTGTTGTAGGCACCGAGAAAGATCACGGCGTCGAGAGGTGACCAGCTGAGACGTGGAAGATGGCGGCGGTGCCTGGTGCAAAATACAAACATCGGAGAGAGGAAAGGAGTCGAGAAAACGTGGAGCGTGGAGCCACTGTTGAACTGAGCCTCCCCCCCAACCCCGGTGAGTGAGAGTGACCGGCGCCGAGGCGGTGGAGGCCAGGGGGTAACGGAGGCGACAGAGAGAAGTGGAGACCAACACTGAGATGGGAGTGACCTGTTACCAGTGGCGGAGGATAACTGCAAGTGGGGAACATCCAGGGACAACAACACCCCCCCCCGCTCCCCCCCCCCACATGGCACCAGTGGGTGAGAGTTGCTGGTGTCGAGGGGAGGTTAAAGTGGGATGGAAAGATTGTGGAGACTGATGGATCTGCTGGATATTGGAACAACAACGACAAAAATGATTAGAGGGGGTGAGAAAGATGGAATTGGTTGCTCGGGAACATTATGGCCAATTGGCCTAGGGACATTGCTAATACTAACTTTGTAAATGCCTATCATGGTTTGTCGTCTCCCTCCCCCCCATCCTCCTGATTGCTATGCACTATATAGAAGATCTGTGGCCCTAGTGGACTGACTGTAGAAGACAGCAGTTTTTAAGACCTTTTAAGACCTTAAGACCTTATAGAAGACCTACAAAAGACATTACACCTGGATTGATTGATTGACTGATGATTAACTAATATTAAGATCTGATTTTATGCTATCAATTATTAACTTATGAATTTTTTCTACTTTCTATTTTCTACTTATTTATTGTGATATATTTTATTAGTGTTTTTAACTATTATTAATTTAATTCTTTTTAAATATTATTGGGGGGTCTTTTAATTAATGGATGATTGGGGTAGATATAATATTGTGCATGGAGTGAATGATTGGTATGAGTGTGATGGTTGGGGTGGGTGGGAGTATGGTATGAATGAGATAATTGGAAATAGTATGAATGACGGATTTGGCCCACCTGATGCCGGAGAGGCAGGAGGAGAGGGGGTGCTAATCTCTGGGGTGACAGAGGGTCAGAATATCCCGGTGTTGCTGGGGAGAGGCAGATATGGCAGGGGCCACAGAGTTAGCCGTTCCAGGGGAACGAGGGATCATTGCTTAATAACGATCCCTTGTTCTGGCTCTGTGAGCTCAACCTTGGGTACTGGTGATGAATGTAATTCTGGCCCTGGGCTCAGATTGCTGCTGCTTAATGCCAGGTCGGTGGTAAATAAAGCTCTCCTCATCCGGGATTTAATCCTGGATGAGGAGGCCGACCTGGCATGTATTACTGAAACCTGGCTGGGCCCAGAGGGAGGAGTTCCTCTCTCTGAAATTTGCCCAGCCGGGTTTCAGATATGGCATCAACCTCGACCCCAGGGAAGGGGGGGAGGAGTGGCTATTATAGCCAGGGAGAGCCTTTGCCTACGTGGACTCATTGCTCCAGAGATTGCGGGTTGCGAGTCTCTCTTGATGAAGTTGGACTTAGGGGTTCAGGTGGGCTTGTTTCTCATGTAACTGCCTCACAGCTGCGTGTCAAAAGCCCTGCCTGTGCTCGAGGAGGTAGCCGGGTTGGCGGTGGAGTTCCCCGGACTTATTGTCTTGGGGGACTTCAACCTGCCGTCACTCAGCGAAGCCTCTGGACTGGCACAGGAGTTCATGGCCACCATGACAGCCATGGACCTGACTCAAGTAATACAGGGTCCGACTCATGAGGGAGTGCACGCACCCGACATGGTATTCCTCTCTGAGCAATTGAGCAATGGTCTGAAACTAAGGGGTTTAGAAGTATTGTCTTTGTCATGGTCAGACCATTTTCTACTACGGCTTGACTTCCTGGCTCCAATCCTTCCCCGCAGGGAGGCGGAACCAATTAAAATGTTCCACCCCAGACACCTGATGGACCCAGAGGGCTTTCAGACGGCGCTTGGGGTTATTCCAGATGCACTCGTCCACAGTTCGGCGGAGTCTCTTGCGGAAGCCTGGAACAAGGCTGCAGCAGAGGCTCTTGATCGGATTGCGCCTTTGCGACCTCTCTGTGGCGCTAGACCCTGTAGAGCTCCATGGTTCAACGAGGAGCTCTGGGAGTTGAAACGCCAGAAGAGACGTCTAGAGAAGCGATGGAGGAAGTGTAAGTCTGAATCCGACCGAACACTTGTAAGAGCTTTTATTAAGACTTACAAAGTGGCGCTCAAGGCGGCAAGATGCGCGTATCATGCCGCCTTGATTGCATCAGCGGAATCCTGCCCGGCCACTCTGTTTAGGGTGACCCGCTCCCTTCTTAACCAGAGGGGAGTTGGGGAGCCCTTACAGAGTAGTGCCGAGGATCTTAACACATTTTTCACTGATAAAATCGCTCAGATCCGGGCGGACCTCGACTCCAATTGGAAAACAGAGTCGGCTGACAACGAGTCAGTCGAGGTGACTGGGGCCCGTACTTGTCCACCTGTCTGGGAAGAGTTTGATCTGGTGACACCTGATGAAGTGGACAAGGCCATTGGAGCTGTGAGTTCCGCCACCTGTTTACTGGATCCGTGTCCCTCCTGGCTGGTTTCGGCCAGCAGGGAGGTGACACGGAGCTGGGTCCAGGAGATTGTCAACGCTTCCTTGGGGAGGGGATCCTTTCCATCATCCTATAAAGAGGCGCTTGTGCGCCCCCTCCTCAAGAAGCCTTCCCTGGACCCAGCCATACTACCATCCAGTCTCCAACCTTCCCTTTATGGGGAAGGTTGTCGAGAAGGTGGTGGCACTCCAGCTCCAACGGTCCTTGGAAGAAGCCGATTATCTAGGTCCCCAGCAGTTGGGTTTCAGGCCCAGTTACAGCACGGAAACTGCTTTGGTCGCGTTGATGGATGATCTCTGGCGGGCCCGGGACAGGGGTTTATCCTCTGTCCTGGTGCTTCTTGACCTCTCAGCGGCTTTTGATACCATCGACCATGGTATCCTTCTACACCGGCTGGAGGGGTTGGAGCTGGGAGGCACTGTTCTCCAGTGGTTCTCCTCCTACCTCTCTGGTCGGTCACAGTTGGTGTTAGTGGGGGGCCAGAGGTTGACCCCGAGGTCTCTCCCTTGTGGGGTGCCTCAGGGGTCGGTCCTCTCCCCCCTGCTATTTAATATCTACATGAAACCGCTGGGTGAGATCATTCAAGAGCATGGGGTGAGGTATCATCAGTACGCTGATGATACCCAGCTTTACATCTCCACCCCATGTCCAGTCAACGAAGCAGTGGAAATGATGTGCCGGTGTCTGGAGGCTGTTGGGGCCTGGATGGGTGTCAACAGACTCAAACTCAACCCGGATAAGACGGAGTGGCTGTGGGTTTTGCCTCCCAAGGACAATTCCATCTGTCCTTCCATTACCCTGGGGGGGGGAATTATTGACCCCCTCGGAGAGGGTCCGCAACTTGGATGTCCTCCTCGATCCACAGCTCACATTAGAGAACCATCTTTCAGCTGTGGTGAGGGGGGCATTTGCCCAGGTTCGCCTGGTGCACCAGTTGTGGCCCTATCTGGACCGGGACTCACTGCTCATAGTCACTCATGCCCTCATCACCTCGAGGTTCGACTACTGTAATGCTCTCTACATGGGGCTACCTTTGAAAAGTGTTCGGAAACTCCAGATCGTGCAGAATGCAGCTGCGAGAGCAGTCATGGGCTTACCTAGGTATGCCCATGTTTCACCAACACTCCGCAGTCTGCATTGGTTGCCGATCAATTTCCGGTCACAATTCAAAATGTTGGTTATGACCTTTAAAGCCCTTCATGGCACTGGACCAGAATATCTCCGAGACCGCCTGCTGCCGCACGAATCCCAGCGACCAATTAGGTCCCACAGAGTGGGCCTTCTCCGGGTCCCGTCAACTAAACAATGTCGGTTGGCGGGCCCCAGGGGAAGAGCCTTCTCTGTGGCGGCCCCGGCCCTCTGGAACCAACTCCCCCCGGAGATTAGAACTGCCCCTACTCTCCTTGCCTTTCGTAAGCTCCTTAAGACCCACCTTTGTCGTCAGGCATGGGGGAACTGAGACATCTCCCCTGGGCATATACAATTTATGAATGGTATGTCTGTCTGTATGTTTGTTTAGAAAATGGGGTTTTTAAAATATTTTTAAACAGTAATTTAGATTTGTTGTAAATTGTTTTCACTTTGTTGTGAGCCGCCCCGAATCTGCGGAGAGGGGCGGCATACAAATCTAAATAATAAATAAATAAATAAATAAAAGAGAAGATAGGCATGGCACAGCAGGTAATGGAGTTCTCTACCCAATCCAGCGAGAAGGAGGGAATTCTGACCCCCAACAAACTATCCCCAGTCTTCTATGAAAGCAACAGTGGGGGGGGGACAATGACCCAATGGTAAATGGCACTATCCTCTCTATTGGATGGAGGTTTTGATGTCCTCAGGAGTTAGGGTGGGAGGTTTCCTCATGATCCTACTGGACTCAGATGCTTGGTTAGCCCCCAGTTGGTAGAGATATAAATTATAGAAGTCTATAAGCACTCAAATAATACTTAAATTGTGAATGTCTATGATCTAAATTTGGAGTTTTGAAGGAACCCTGTTACTTTCTTCTAAAGATAGAGCAAAGTGGCCAGACTGCTTCACTTCGCAGCCTCTTCTAGATATTAAATGGAGGCTTTCGGGTGATGGGAAGTGCCTTATGGAAGCGATTCAACGATCTGTAGAGTCTCACCAACACTAATGGGCTACATTGAGAAAGGGGCAACTTGCACAGGCCTAATATCATACCCATTTTATTTTATTTTATTATAATAATAATAATAATAATAATATTATTATTATATTATTATTACTATTATTAATAGACTGAATTCTGAAGCATAACACACCAGACATCCTGATTGTGGAGAAAAAGAAAGTATGGATCATCGACATTGCAATCCCAGGAGACAGCAGAATTGAGGAGAAGCAGCTAGAGAAATTAGTGAAATACGAAGATCTAAAAATCCCAGGGACCTAACTGGTCGCTGGGATTCGTGTATAGACCCAACTCGTATGGAGGGCATATTGAGCTGCAACGACTCTGGCATAAGCCAGTGAAAGTGGTCGCAGTGGTACTTGGCATGCTGGGTGCAGTGCCAAAGGATCTCAGCGGACATTTGAAAACCATCGGAATTGACAAAATCTCCATCTGTCAATTGCAAAAGGCCACTTTATTGGGATCGGCAAACATAATTCGCCGCTACATCACGCAGTCCTAGGTGATTGGGAAGTACCCGACTGGTGATGAAATACGAAATCCAGCATAGTGATCTTGTTTGCTGTGTTGTATTGACATAATAATAATAATAATAATAATAATAATAATAATAATAATAATAATAATATTATTAGATTTGTATGCCGCCCCTCTCCGAAGACTCAGGGCGGCTCACAACAACAGTAAACAATGCAGTACAAATCCAATAATTAAAACTAAAGCTAAAAACCTACTTGTTGTGATTCAGTCTGAGGCTTCTCAGGGAACGGCTGGAACTCTGCCGGCGCCATGCTCAGAGGGGGAGGACGAGGAACAGGAGGAGGAGGAGGACCAGGCAGCCAGGGAAGAGGAATGTCAGGACGAGGAGGAGGGAGAACAGCCTGAGACCCCCGGGGGGGAGCTCTCCCCAGCGAGTAGCCTGGAATCCTTAGATGAGAACGCACAAGCCATCATCGATATGAGGCAGAGAAGGGCAGCACAAAGAAGGGGACAATTAGTCAGGTATTTCCATCCCTAATAGGCAACAGCTGGGTTTGGGTGTGGTTCTCCTCAGAAAGGTTGAAAAGACAGGCCCGCCCTTCCTGTATTGTGGAGAGTTATCTTTTGGGAGTCCTGTGACCTTGCTTCGATCCTTGGCGTCTCTGATTCTGGCTTGTGGCCTTGAAGGCTGAAAACTTGGGGGAGGCGTGGGTTTTATTATCTACAGTGGTGTGTGTGCCAGCAAGAAGCCTGTTGTATTGTCTGGCTGTCGTGACTCTTCTGTGAAGCTTCATAGCATTCCAGTTTGTAAGAACAGTTTTTGTTATCTGTGTTTGTTTTCAAAGATATAAAATGACTTTGCTTTTTACCAGCGTGTCTGGCTACTCTTTTTAGTTGGTGTTGACGTCTGGGGGAACCCAGACAGAACACCTACTATCATTTAAAAAACAGTCAATACTACCATAACCACACATAAATCTTACTAACAAAAAAGGGGATACATCAATTCTTATAGGTAGCTTGTTGTTATAACGAAATACCAAACACGCAACAGCTGTCATGCTATTCCTTGGAGTCCTTGGAGAGGAGCGGTGTATAAATCCAATAAAAAATAATAATAATAATAAATAAATAATACAGCAGATTCATTTTGACCATTTTCGGAAATGATAGTTGTTATGTCCCTAGCAACAGTAGGGGGAGATATTTGGAGGGAACAGCGTTACGTTCCCATTGGTTGGTTGCCGAGTATAAACAACCTGTCAAGTTGTGGTAAAAATCCTGTTCTGAGTTAACATTAATAAAGTTGAGTTGTACCTGCTTCAGCTGTCCGCTTGGTCACTACACTGGTGACGAGGTAATCCACACCCAGACGCTCAACCAGCACCACATTCCTGTAAACAAACGCTGGGTAATTAACAATGTCTACGCAGATAGTTTTTCCCCCTTTCAACCCTCAAGGGGAATCGTGGGAGGCATATCTTGCTCGTTTTGAGTGCTTTCTCATTTCTAATGACTATAAAGACCTTTCAGGTGATAGAAAACATGCATATTTTTTAAGTTTTTGCGGGACTGAGATGCTGGAAACCTCCCTCTCCCCTTTTGCTCCACGTTCTATCCATGATGTTCCCTGGGATGAATTCCTCACAACGCTTCAAAATCATTATGCCCCCCCGCCTTCTCGAAGCGCTAGGCGTTATTTGTTCTATCATCGGAACCAGTCAGAGGGAGAGACAATTAATCAGTATGTGGCTGCCCTCCATCACGCGGCTAAGTCTTGTGAATTTCAGGATTTAGACGATTATCTGCTTGATCGCTTAGTTTATGGGGTCAGAGATACCCGCCTGTGACGCCGTCTATTGACCATGACAGATTTAACATTTTCGGCTGCATTAAAGGAGGCACGAGCTGTGGAAATGTCCACTCAATCTTTGGCTGACATGGAATTACCGCCCGTCACAGCTGCCACGCACAGCACAGTCGCGTCACCTACATTACCCGCGGACATCGAGTCCAGTTTAAAGCAGGAGGAGGAAGAAGTGAACAGGCTGGCCAGTTTAACTAAAACCAGGCAATTACCACAGGGAGAGCCCCGCACCGCCGGAAGTTCGTGTATTACTTGCGGGGGTTGTGGCCGTGACCACCCCCGATCCAATTGCGGTTTCCGGGATGCTTATTGCCGCCGCTGTGGCAGGCAAGGGCATATTGCTCAAGTGTGCCGTTCCCGGAGGAATTCGTCCAACTTCCAGTCATTTCCTGGTTGGGAATCGTGTCCTCCGCAGCAGAGGGGGTGGCAAAGGGAGTCGTCTGGTCGCCGAGAGTTCTGCAACACCATCAAGGATTCATCAGTCGTTCCGCCAATCACCGATCCTCATACCCCGCCGGCGTCGGAGCTGCAGAGGGAGTTGTCGCCTGCTACAAAGATCACAGCGTTCTTGCGAGTGGGGGGTTCTTTGTGCCCAATAGAGATCGACACGGGATCGTCGGTTTCTCTGATGTCCTGGAGCACCATAAAACGACTTCCCCCCCCGTATGTCAAAAAGGCGTTTGGGGCCGTGTCCACTGTTTTTGAAGGACTACCAAGGACGCTTGATTCCTACTGTAGGAAAAGGTTACTTTCCGGTTCATTACAAGTCTTTTTGTGGGCCCCTCATAATAGTAGATGGCCCATTGACAAGTTTGCTAGGCCTGGACTGGTTCTCAGCGTTGGGGTTTACCATTACAGGTGTAAATGTTGTCACCAATAGTTCTATGTCCCAGCAGTTAGCCCAGGAGTTCCCCTCAGTTTTTGTTGGCATCTTGGGAAAGTATACAGGTATCCCAGTTTCACTGGCTGTTGATCCCTTGGTTCCACCGGTGCGTCTGAAGCCACGCTGTGTGCCACTGGCTATTAAGGGTAAAGTGGACACTGAACTTGATTGACTAATCAGCTTAGGAATATTGGAACCGGTGGACCAAGCCAAGTGGGAAACACCTTTGGTCATGGCCATAAAATCTGACGGGTCAGTACGATTATGTGGGGACTATAAGTGTACTGTTAATAGGGCACTTGCACATCACTCGTATCCAGTGCCTATGGTGGCACACTTGCTACACTCATTGGAGGGGGGCAGGGTTTTTGCGAAAATTGACCTGTCCAGGGCATATCAGCAGTCGGCTGTGGACCCTGAGACAGCGGATCTACAAACCATCATCACTCATCGGGGGGCATTTCGTTGCACGCAATTACAATTTGGAATTAGCTCCGCCCCCGGAATATTCCAAGGGCTCATGGAGCGGTTATTGTACGGAATTCCAGGGACTTTACCTTATTTCGATGACGTCATCTTGCCGCGTCATCCCACCCTGCCGTACAACGGGTACGGGCTGTCCTGAGTAAATTCCAAGAGGTGGGGTTAAGGGTGAAAACCGAAAAATGTACCTTTGCCTCACAGAGTATGGAGTTCCTGGGGTTCCTAATTGATGGTCAGGGAATCCACCCTACCCCAGCTAAGGTGCAGGCAATTACCGAAGCCCCCAAACCTAGGTCAAAAGCGGAATTGCAGTCATTCTTGGGTTGTTTAAACTTCTATGCGATGTTCCTGCCCCACAAGGCTTCTATCGTGGAGCCTCTTCATAGATTGCTAACTAAAGGGGTTCCTTGCCAGTGGGGGAAGCTCGATGCGGGCGCTTTTACGGCCATCAAAGAGTTGTTGGTGTCCCATGATGTCCTCATTCAGTACAGTCCAGAATTGCCACTCACCTTAGCCTGTGATGCCTCCCCCTATGACATCGGCGCTGTACTTAGCCATCTGTTGCCTTCAGGGAAAGAAGCCCCTATCGCATTCTACTCGAGGACCCTGGGCCGGCCAGAAAGGAATTATGGACAGCTGGATAAGGAAGCCTTAGCGTTGGTGGCAGCAGTTAAACGTTTCCACCATTACCTGTACGGCTGTAGTTTCCAATTAGTCAGAGACCATCAACCCCTACTGGGAATTCTGGCCGGGAACCGTCAAACCCCCAAGATTTTGTCCCCTCGCATGAATCGTTGGGTTATGTTTCTAGTGAATTACTCATATGAATTAATTTATCGGCCTGGGAGGAGTATTCCTCATGCTGATGCACTCAGCCGTTGCCCGCTGCCCGTTATTTTAATGGATCCAGCCCCTGTTTCCACAGTTCTAGCATCGACGCAGCCCCAATCAAGGTATCAGCCGCCACAATTATGCTGGAATCAGCTAAGGACCCAATCCTGTCTGTAATAACCTCCTGGATCATGCGGGGGTGGCCTCCTTCTTGTTTAAGTCCAAACCTGTTGCCTTATTGTGTCCGCAGAAAAGAACTGTCAGTACTACGTGGCTGCATTTTATGGGGAGCCAAGGTCGTGATTTCCGCGTCATTACAATCTAAGGTTTTGGAGTTGGTGCACATTGGCCACCCCGGGGTTGTGCGAATGAAAGCGTTGGCTAGGGGTTATATTTGGTGGCTGGGACTAGACAAGGCGATTGAACGGAAGGTCGCAAGTTGCCATCCGTGTCAACAGACCCGAGCAGCCCCTCCAGCCGCTTCACCTCTAGAATGGGAGAACCCCAATATGCCATGGTCCCGGTTGCACATCGATCTCACTGGGCCAGTAGCAGGAAGAATGTTGTTCATTGTTGTGGATGCGTACTCTAAGTGGTTAGAAGTGAAAATAATGCAGTCCACAACGACCAGTGAGATTATCAGAGTTTTATCAGCCATGTTTGCGACCCATGGATACCCGGACGTTATAGTTTCAGATAACGGTCTGCAATTTTCTTCTGGGGGGTTGGAGGCATACCTGGCTGGGTTGGGGGCCCACCATGCGAAGATAGACTCCTGGCACCCCACCAGCAATGGGTTGGCAGAACGGATGGTGCGCAGCACCAAGGATATGTTGGCCAGAATTACTCAAGGCACTTTGCAAGAGAGAGTGGATGAGCTATTGTTAGCACAGCACACTACACTGTGCGCCACCACCTCTAAGGCTCTGTCGGAGCTATTAATGGGGCGAAGGTTGCGAATTGTATTAGATTGGTTGCATCCTTTATACGCCAACCCCGGGCGACAGTTGACCAATGCTCATACTTTCCAGATTGGAGATCCAGTGTTCGCTCAGAATTTCATGGGGTCCCCGCGTTGGGTCGCGGGAACTATCACCCGTTCACGGGGCCCCGGTGCTTATACCATACTATTGCAGGATGGTAGGGAGTGGCATCGCCACGTGGATCAACTAAGGGGCTGGCATGTGGAATTAGGCCCAAAGGCAGAGGCGAACGATAGTGCGCTACTGAATAGCCCTCTTAGCGCTGAACTGGATGGCCCAGAAGGGAGCGAATTGGACCCAGCTCCACCCCAAGAAGCGATATTGCTTCCATGCGGAAGAAACCCACCAGAGCCGGTACAGGCAAAAGAATTATATCACTCTCCTCTAACTGTTGACAAGGAGGTCTTACCTATCACTGACAGTGAAGCCCCGGGGGGGGGGAGTTCTGGAACAACGCACAGTCACCTGCCCTTACTGCGTCGTACAGGTCGTCACCCCATTGTTCAGAGCGTGTCCGACGTAGACCGGCGTATCTGGAAAATTACGCCTGCGCCCCCTAGGGGAAAGGGGTGTTATGTCCCTAGCAACAGTAGGGGGAGCTATTTGGAGGGAACAGCGTTACGTTCCCATTGGTTGGTTGCCGAGTATAAATAACCTGTCAAGTTGTGGTAAAAATCCTGTTCTGAGTTAACGTTAATAAAGTTGAGTTGTACCTGCTTCAGCTGTCCGCTTGGTCACTACAATAGTAAGTAGACTTTACAAAATCTCTCAAAGAACAGTTATCCCAATTTGCTACAAATTGCTCTCTCACAGTGGCATATTCCTAACCCACAACAATACTTCATTTAATTATTTTTCTCCCCTTGCTTTGAATTATTTCAATTCAAGCTTACACACTAAGAATCCTTTGTCTTAACTGACAGATACAATAAGAAATTCAAAAGTATATAAAAAAAGAATAATGGTGAATTTATTTATATTTATTGATTTCCTGCTTTCACTGTTTTTACAAATAACTCAAGGTAGGAAGCATATCCAACATATCTTCTTCCTCTTATTTTGCCATAACAACCCTCGGGCTGAAAGTGTGACTGATCCCAAATCATCCAACTGGCTTTCGTTGTCAAATATATTTCTATAATTGAAGATATTTGAAAAAAATGTTATAAGATCACTGATTTATTTTGCTGAACTTTTATTGTTCTATGCTGTATTGCCTTTAAACATTTTAGTGGACTTTGCATGAGACTAGCCATATTGTTGTGTAGTGCACCAAACCCAAAGAACACATCGAGATTTATTGGTTTAGAGCAGACAAAATGACTAATCACTATTATAACGAAGCGCATTATATGATCCCTCTGACCACATAGTTAATTTATTGGATTGGCACCATTAAAATAAATAAATACATTTCTTCTCCCCTTTTTCACACCTGAATCAGGAATGAGATTAGAAGCTTCAGCTTCAAACTGAATGCATTTTATCCAAATGAGAAATCAGAAATAATTAGCTTTGGCTTCAGACCTGGATTTCATTAGACTGTCTGGTAAATGATCATAATTTTAATTTCCAACCAGACAAAGTGAGAACTGCTAAGATAATGTGAAAAGAGGGAGGAAAACCCAACCAAAGCTCATGTCATTTCATTCTGGTAATAAAATGTTGAAGAAAGTTAAGCTTCGTAACTAGACTCAAGTTATTTATTTGTTTGTTTGTTTGTTTATTTATTTATTTAATTTTTTCATTCATTCATTTGTTCGTTCGTTCGTTCATTCATTCATTCAAACATGTACAAGATAACATACTTCCAAAGAACTGAAGCCTCTGCTCTCCAATTGTTTGAATAGTTAACAAATCTATTCCCCACCCTTCCTTCTTTGTTAATAAGCAATAGACTGCTTGCACCAGATTATGTCGCTTGCCTTTGCACATATATACTCCATTTATCAACTTGAAAGAGAACAATTGCTTTGAAAGACAATTTCCCTATGCAGAGTAACAACGAGGATATATAAAGACTGCAACTCCCTATTTACAGAATCATATGATTAGCAGGGATTCATTCTGCACTGATCTTTTTATTGACCATTTTTATCTGTAAGGATTCTTATACCAACTCCTCAAATCTGGTATAACCAGCTGGTATTGCTGATATTATATAAAAACTCCCTCAAATGTTATGTGTTGAATCTTTCAATGACAAAGGAAGGCATTCTGGCAAAGAATGCTATAATATATTACTTTCGGAACAGCTTGGCCCATTCGCCAAATGGATTGTGTGAGGCTGGAGGGAGTTTGTAAGAGTAGTTTTAGGAAGATTTCACATTCCATAGCCTTTAAAAAGATACGTAATGTTTCTTTTAATTTAAAAGGTGGCAATCAAAGCAGCAAAATGTTCATATCTTTCTGCCCTGATTGCATCTGCGGAATCTCGCCCAGCCACCCTGTTTAGGATGACCCACTCCTTCCTTGAAACGGGGTGGAACAGACGAGCCCTTACAGGGTAGAACTGAGGAGGTTAATCAGTTTCTTGTAGATAAAGTTGTTCAGATTCGGACAGACCTAGACTCCGACTGGGCAGTATCAACTGAGATGACTGGGGCAAGTCTTAATCTGGTTGTGTAGGATGAATTTGAGCTGGCAGTGCCTGATGAAGTAGACAAGGCCATGGGAGCTGGGAGCTCCTCCATCTGTTTATTGGACCAGTGTCCCTCTTGGCTGGTCTCGGCCAGCAGGAAGGTGACATGAGGCTGGATCCAGGTGGTGGCCAACACTTCTTTGAGGGAAGGGTCCTTCCCACCTCCATTAAAGGAGGCAGTTGTGCGCCCTCTCCTCGGCCCATTTCTTCTGCAGCCAGCAAGGCTTTCCTGAAGGCCTCTGCAAATGATAACAGAGCTCCCGATCCATCCAGAGCTCCGTTATCAGCTAGAGAGGCCTTCAGGAAAGGCCTTTAGGAAAGGTTTCCGCAGCTGATTACAGAGCAAAATCTCACAATGGGACACTTGTGTGCGCAAGATTTTGACAATTTTTTCCTTCTGTGCATGTGTAGAAGCAAAAATTACCAAAATCTCTCTCATGCACATCCCCTCGCAAGATTTTGGCATGTTTTTGCTTCCTGGGCATGCGCAGAAGCAAAATTGTGCAAGGGGACATGCGCACATGCATGTGTATCACACACATGCATGCATGCAAGACTCCCCATGCTGCATGCATAGCACACCAGTAGCAGGAGATAGGAGCAATCCGCCCCTGCATGTTGGCCATAAGTTCGCCAATCGCCATCACTGCTCTAGGATTTCCAGATACAGGTGGAAAGGCAGGTGCTGGAAGTAGAGGTAGACAAAGACCAGAAGACTGTGGTAGTGATAGATGTAGTAGTGCCAAGTAACAGCAACAACAGGAAGTTAGAGTATGAGAAGCTGGTCTGTAGAAGGAACTGGAGAGGATGTGGAAAGTAAAGTCTGAAGTGGTTCCAGTGGTGCTATTCAGGTCAGGTTTGTGCTTCCTAAACTGGAAGAATGACTTTATCAGATGCCAGGAGGAACACCAGAGCTGTATGTCCAGAAGAGTGCAGCATTAGCTGGTTGGTGTGTGTGTGTGAGAGAGAGAGGGGGGGGAGGGAGGGAGGGGGAGAGAGCGAGAGAGGAAGAGGGAGGGAGAGAGAGAGAGATTCTTTGAACTTTGGAGGTTGTTTTTACAGGCAAATTAACATGACATTTCTTTTGACAGCTTATTTTTCATTGGTAAATAGATTAGATTTATGGTGCTTTTGCCTTGAGAACATATTGCACTGCACAGTCAATTAAGTTGCAAAGAGTCATCCCTAGGTTTCTGTTCAATTCATTAAAAAGTAAGTCACGCTTCCCTTCTGCCATTTCCCCATCCCCTTTTCTTATCAGCAACCAAATCCTGGTAGTTCTCATAAGATCTCAAGATGAGGGCATCCAGCCAAATGGATTTAAAGCAAACCATCAAATAAAAAAACCAGCCATATGCAAATGAGGATCTTTAGAGAAGCAATGCTCTGCAGAAAGAAAAGGGAAAAAAGACGATTATTTTCAGAAACAAGAAAGAAGGATGCAAGAAAAGAGAAACTAACGATGGGCAAGTCTTGCTAAAGAAACACACATTTGCAAGCCCTTTCCCAATATTCTGTTCTCCCAGCTCCCCTGCCCTCACCACCAAAAAGCAACAAGTCTAAGATGATTTGAAACAGAAGGAGGAAAAGGAAGGAAAAGCTCTGGTTGCTCACTCTTGATTGCACTTCCTGTTATGACCTCGCAAGAGTGTTTCAAAACCTCCTGAGGACTGCAAAAGTCCCGTGCTATCAGGAGAAAAATATGCTTGCTTACTAGCCACTATCTCTCTCAAGCCTAGCTAGCAATAGTTCTGCTTTGACTAATTCAGTTATTAAATCTTCTGTTTTGTCTCTCCTACTATACTTAATTATAGCCCCCCCCCCCAACAAATCTACTCAAAGAATCATTCAAACTTGACAGGTGTTTTTTAAGAGGTGCTTATTTAAAAACACTTGAAGATACAGTATGTGAAAATAAGGCTGATTCTCTTATTGGTTAAAAGTTATTGGTTAAAAGTTCTTTGGCAGGTTGACAGCAGTCTCTCAGCTCAGTTTAGTATCCAGTGTACAAGCAAAGTTTATCTGTTGTAGCAAAACTAAGAAAAACATTGGTGACCTCTTAAAGTTGTCATAACTCTCCTGGAGTAATCCATAAAAGTTCAGACCACTGCAAATTTGTTCTTGAAGATGCTAAACTAACCTCAATTACTTTTCCCCCATGGTTTTCTATGACTCTGAATCTCTTATCTGAGGCAGGAATTTCACTTCAAACTCTTAAGAGTCAACTAAACACTTGATGCAATATTTACTTTCCTAATATAATTTTTATTCTAGCATTCATGGAAGCAGTGAAACACTGTGGCAGAAACCATCAAGAATATTCGATCTGGGTAAAATTTGATACTAAGATAAAATAACATAAAGGAAAGATCCCTGATTAATGAGGCAGATCTGAAACTGAAAGAGCAAATCTATCTTCTAAAGATCTAGTACGTTTATCATTTTAATCCCATAACAAAGTTTATTTTTAAGAGCACTCAGAACAATACACTAACCAATCCACTCTAGCTTGAAAACTATATTTTTTCTTATAGCATGGTTCATAAATCATAGTGAACTCAAAATAAATAAGTCCCATTATTATATATAAGCTGTGTTTGTATAGGCCTGTTGTGATTTATAATTTATGGCTTGTGGAGGAAGTGCCTGTTGTGAACTATTTATTCAGCAATCTGTTCAATACTTGAAAGATACTGTACAAAAAAGTCATATGGTATTAGTAAAAGCAAACAAATTTACGACTTTGTTTCATGGTGAAAAATCATGAAGTCATATTGTGCATTCAAGCTGCAAAACACATTGGAAATGCAATTACATTTAGAGGATCATTCCAAAGCTTTTGGGAGGGAAGTTCCCAAAACTGATATTGTCCAACTGGGATGCTGAAAGCCTGCTCTGAATTATTGGAGAAAGGGGGAGCAGAAATACGTTCCACTTTCTTCCGCTTGAATGTCCTGATCATTTACTGACAGTCTTTGATTCCAGTCAGTTGACCTAGTCCAATCTGAGAGCAGTGATAGAAAATAACTAGAAAAGCTTCCTGACCCTGTCACCATCTAGATGTGATGAGTTATACATTTCATCATCTACAACTACTGGACATAGATAAAGCTCAACCCATCTAGATGAAAGCATATTGGCAAAGGCAGAAATAAAGTAAATTATTATGGCCAACTAGAAAGCCCTGAAGTTATGGTTAAAATTGCAGCAGGCCAGTTTGAGCTTTGGTTGCTTCAAATACTTGTGAAACTCTCTGGTACCCTGAAGGAAATGACTGTAATACTCCACAGACCAAAGCTCACAGACCAAAGCTCACAATGTTCTTCTTGCTTAACAGCAGTTTGGTGTGGTCAGCCTCTTTTCTTGGGGGAGTAAATGAGACTCTACAGGATACCACATATGTTGCAGGGAAAGAACTCCTCCCTTGGGCAGGTTGCCAGCACTTGCTGCAACTGCAGCTATCAGCTTCTGGTCTAAAGATGAGCACTAAAGTGAGTGAGACACCAATCTGGCAAGAATATTCTTGAGGCTCTACCCCAAAAGAAGAGATCTCTGAAATGCTGAACTCTTTACAGTTATGACCACCTCACTGAAATACTGAATGATAAGGAGATTTTAGAAATGTTCAACCTAGAAAGGAACAGCTATTGTGAAATATGCCATTAAAAAGGCAGTGAAAAGTTCCCCATATAATTTGATAATCTGAAATGTAGCATTCCTTTCGATTCACATAACTATGAATATTATCTCTTCTGGGACTGGTTTTATTCAAATGCTTCAATGCTTCAAACAGATGATTAATCTCTGAAGAGGAAGTTCATGTGTGGAGAAACATAAGGGAAGAAAGAGCTATATTCAGTTATAATCCCAGTTAACAGTTCCTCTTTTCTTTTTAACTAAGCTTTTGATATACTTCAACATGATTTAGTTATAATTTTTTATCATTAAATGGAAAGTACCAACAACAGTGAAAATCCTGGTGGATGTAGTGTCAGAAAAACAATCCACATAGCAAACATGATGTCAGAAAAGTTACAAAACCCCTACCATACTACAGCTAGTAAAGGGCAGCGCCGGACTTACCCGGCAGGCAGGCTTTGCTGGAGGGACCGGGAGACACGGTCCCTCATGGCGGCCGCCATTTTGGATCCCGGGCGAAGTCTCGCGATGCGAGACTTCGCTCGGGAGATCAGGGCCTGATTGGCCAGGCCCTGATTGGTCCGGGCGGGGCCTGCTTGCCCTATATAAGGGCGAGCAGGCCCGGGGCTCTCCCTTTTCGCCCGGACTGATCTCCTGAGCAGACGTTCGGTCGTTCTGCTCCGGCGGCCATTTTGTTTGGCGACCTCGTGCGAGGCGCCATTTTGTGGCCTGTGTTGTGGCGAAAAGCCTGTTACAGCTTCAGCGGAGCCAGCATCGGCTGGGCTCCGCTCCGGTTTGGAGCCTCATTGTTCCTTTTAGAGGGAGGGAGGTGCTGGCTTCTGGTGGCCTCGCGGGCCCGCGGGGGTCGCTGGGTGGCTTGAGGCCTGGGATAAAGGCCTGGTGTTGGGCCTTGTCGCCCATTGAGAGGGGGGATTAGCTTCCTGGGTGGGTTTGCACTACTGAGGCCTGCTGTTTCGGGCAGGCCTTGTTCAAGTGGTGCAGGGCCCGTTGGGGGAGGGCTTGGTCCCGCCCTATTCTTTCTTGTGTAAAATCAGATTTTGTTGGTATGGCCCCTAAAAAGCGGCCAGCTAAGGCCCTCCCGGCCCAACCTGTGGTGCGGCCTAGGAGGGCTGCCAGGCCGTCTGCCCGGGCTCGGGCGGCGGCAGAGGGGCCCCCGGGGGGGATCCCGGTGGGGGGGGTGGTAGGGTTTATGCCCACAGTCCCTCAACCCGAGGTGTCCCCTTCTCTCTCCTGGGCCAGGGTACTGGAGCGGCTCGATGAGTTGGAGAGGTGGCGGTCGGGGGCAGGCCCAGAGGGGCTTTCCTCGGCTGCCACCGCAGCATGGGGCGCAGACCCCGAAGAGGAGTCGGCCCCAGCAGGGCAAGTGGCCCACGACGTGCAGATGGCGGGCACCGGACAGACGGGCAGCACCGGGCAGACGGGCCACGCTGGGCAGATGGCCCAGCCTGGGCAGTGGTCATCGTTCCAGGGCCCAACCAGGATGGGCCCACCGTGGATGGCTTCTACCCCTTACGGGGCAGGTGAGGTTGCACCACATGTAGGCACATCACCGCTCCTGCCCATCCAGGGTCCCGGGTTCATCCCGCCAGCTTTGGGGGGTGGCAACAGCTTCATGGGGTCTGCTGCAGGCACCTGTGGTCAGGTCTGGTCCCCGCCGGCTCCGCCAGTGGGGGCGCCGGGGGTACCTGTCCCACCTGGGGCGGGGGTGGGGGGTTGGATCCCTCCTCCACCGGCCATTATGCCACCGGTCCCATTCATGTATCCACCGGGGCTTGGGGTGCTGGGCTCGGGGGCCACCACGGTGTGGGACCCGTTCGCCAGCATCAAGCCTGGGGCCATCCCTTGTGGGTTGCCCGCGACACCTTTAGGGTACCATCTTCACCCGTCAGTTAAGGAGGCAATCTGGCGGGGGGAGTACGTTGACCTTTTCTCCATTTTGAACAGGGAGGTCCCTAAACAGGACAAGGAGGTGGTCCCTGGGGAGAAGGTTAAAAAGACAAAGGTCACGAAATGCTTCAGCTCGTGGCTGTATGCCTTTCTGACCTTTGCGTCGGTGGTCATTCAGAGGCAGCCGGGTAGGGCTGCTGCCTTGCTGAAGTACATCGACCTTATAGCGAGGGCCCATTTTGAATATGGGGGCACCATATGGAGGCATTACGACAAGGGGTTCAGGATGCGTATTGCCCATGACCCCTACTTGCCTTGGGATATGGTGGTACCGGACCTGTGGTTCCAGGCCATGCATATGTCAGGGAAGGAGGGCTGTGATAGGACCGATAGCGGTCACTTTATGGAAGAGGAGCCTGCGACGCCCGCGCCGGCCAAGGCCGTGGCGGGTGCCGTTGGAAAAGGGGCCTCTTTAGTGTGTCACGAGTTCGCTGCAAAGGGGGCGTGTTTCCGCCCCATTTGCAGGTTTCGTCACGCCTGCGGAAGTTGTGGGGGAAACCATTCCGCAGCCGTGTGCCCCCGCCCCAAGAAGGGGATTGAAAAGAAAGGCTCGGGTCTCCCAAAGCCTCCCCCACCTGCTGGGGGAAAAGGGGCCCAGCCCAATTAATTTAGTGGTGCTTGAGGGTTGGTTGGGCGACTACCACCCTCGCTCGAGAGCGGCCGCTCTCTTGCTAGGTTTTTCAGAGGGATTTAGGATCCCTTACCAGGGTGTTAGGAAGGCCTTCATGTCTGACAACCTTAGGTCGGTTGTTGGTCATGAAGACATTGTTAGGGAGAAGATTGGGAAGGAGGTTGCCGAAGGCAGGGTCCTCGGGCCCTTCTCGGAGCTGCCATTCCCGAATCTTCGGGTGTCTCCCTTAGGTGTGGTCCCCAAAAAGGCGAGTGGTGAATTTAGGTTGATTCACCATTTGTCTTTTCCAAAAGGGGAGTCAGTGAATGATTTCATTCCTGACGAGTTGTGTTCAGTCCGGTATGCATCCTTTGATGCAGCCGTGACTATGGTTAGGAAGTGTGGGGTGGGAGCCCTTATGGGTAAATGCGACATTAAGTCGGCATTCCGGCTCCTCCCCATACACCCAGACGACTTTGAGCTGTTGGGCTTCCATTTTGAGGGGGGTTATTACGTGGACAGAGCTTTGCCCATGGGGTGCTCTGTCTCGTGCTCGCTTTTCGAGAGTTTTAGCACCTTCTTGGAGTGGGCGCTCAGGAGGCAAAGTGGTCTGGGTACGGTCGTTCACTACCTTGATGATTTCCTGTTGGCGGGGCCTGCGCATTCAGAGCAATGTTTTGCTTTGATGCGGGACTTCGAAGCCCTTTGTGCTCAATTAGGGGTGCCTTTAGCCTCTGAGAAGACCGAAGGCCCCGCCACCAGGATTACCTTTCTGGGTATTGAATTGGACTCAGAGGAGCAATCTTCTAGATTGCCCCTGGAGAAGTTGGTTAAGATTAAGCGGAAGCTTGATGAGGTCCTGGGCTGCCGGAAGGTGACCCTACGGCAGCTTCAGGAATTGGCAGGCATTCTTAATTTTGCCTGTCGGGTAGTTGTTCCTGGAAGGGCTTTTTCCAGGAGGTTGTATGATGCGATGAAGGGGCTCCGTTTGCCCCATCATCGTACCCGCCTTTGCGCTGGGGTCAGGGCTGACCTCGGCGTGTGGCGGGATTTTTTGGATAGATTTAATGGGTTGTCTTTCTGGAGGCACGAGCTTCTGTTGGAAGCTGAGTTGCAGCTCTGCTCTGACGCCGCGGGGACTTGTGGTTTCGGGGTAGTGTTAGGTGACCAGTGGTGCTGGTCGGCATGGCCTCCGGAATGGAGTGCCTCTTCGTTGGTTAAGGACCTGACGTTCTTGGAGCTCTTCCCCTTAATAGTGGCCTTAGAGCTTTGGGGGGAGCAGTTTAGGGACAAGACCGTGCACTTTTGGTGTGACAACCTAGCGGTTGTCCATGTGGTGAATGCCCTGTCCTCAAAGAGCGACAGGGTCATGCGGCTTGTCCGCCATTTTGTGCACAGGTCCTTGTCTCTAAACGCATTGTTTTTGGCTAAGCATGTCCCCGGGTTAGATAACGGGGTTGCTGATGCCTTGTCCCGTGGTCAGTTGTCCAGGTTTCGGACCCTGGCCCCGTGGGCCCGAGAATTGCCAGAAGCGTTCCCCAGCCACCTCTGGAGTCTGGGAGGGATCCAGAGTGGTGGAGAGGCGAGGCATCCCGGGCAATCTCCTTGTCTGTAGCGCCCGGCACCCTCAGGGCATACCAGCGTGCAGGTAAGGAGTTTGGGGAGTTTAGGCAGGGCAGGGGTTACCAGCTTAGTTGGCCTGTCCCTGTAGAGCATTTGGCCAAGTTTTGCGTCCAACTTAGGCAGCGTGGCCTGTCAGTTAGGACAATCCGGTCCCAGTTAGCCGGCCTCGCCTTTCTGTCCAAGGCGGGGGGGTTTGCAGATCTTTCGGGTGACTTTCGCATCCGGAAGATGCTGGAGGGCTGGCTTAGGGAGCAAGCGGGGGCCCCAGGTGACACTCGTCAGCCCCTGACGGTGGAGCAGCTGTCATCAATCAACGTGGTTTTTGGCAGTCTGTGTTCCTCATTGTACGAGGCCCGTCTTTTCAGGGCAGCGGCTTGTGTCATGTTCTTTGGGGCCCTTCGGGTCAGCGAGGCCATGGCTTCGTCTCAGGCTGACACTTCGCTCCGGGCCTTCCAGTTCGCTGATCTGGCCTTTAGACAAGGGGGGGTGTCCCTTGTAGTGAGAAGGTCTAAAACGGATCAGCTACGCAGAGGGGTTACCTTACAACTTAGTGCGGCCACCGACCAGTCGGTGTGTCCGGTGGCTGCCCTACGGCTTTATTGTGGTATGAGGGGGTCAGGTCAGGGGTACCTGTTTAGGCATTGTGACGGTACCCCTCTGACCCGTTTCCAATTCTGGGCTTTAGTATCTAGGGCGATGGCCCAGGTGGGCATGGATCCCGCCGGTTATGGAACGCATTCGTTCCGTATCGGCGCCGCCACTAGCGCGGCACTTTCTGGTTTCCCGGCCCATCGGATTCGGGAGATCGGCCGCTGGCGGTCAGCGGCATATTTGGGTTATGTTAGGCCCGCTGAGGATCCCAGGCAGGGCTTAGGCTAGGTAACCTCTCTGTGTCTGTGTCCTCTTGCAGGTCCCCAGGCTAACACGAAACCGACGGCGCTGCTGTGTGGCCACAGCATGATTTTCTGGGCCGGCCGCGCGGCAGCCAGGAGCGCCATCGGGACCCACCTGTCCCTGGGGCGGTGGGTCAACGTTACCTGGATGGGCCGGAGAGGTATGCGGTGGGAGGGTCTCCTACCGGCGTTGCTGGGCGGTCAGCATTCTGTGGCTGCGCCCGGCAATATGGGGGGCGGCTCCTGGAGTCGCGCCCAAAGGGGTCTGGGTGGGCAGCGTCCTGTGGCCGCACCCAGGTGGCTGTTATTGCACTTAGGTGGCAATGACCTGTGCATACTGGGAGGCCTGGCGCTGCTCATCCAGGCACGCGAAGACCTGCGAAGGCTTCGTGAGGTCTGGCCCACCACGCAAGTGGTGTGGTCAGAAATATTACCTAGGCTTGTGTGGAGGGATGCCTCTTCCCTTAGGGCCATTCACCGGGCTAGGCGACGGGTGAATAGGGCTATGGGTAAAACGGTTAGAGAATTGGGTGGAGTGGTAATACCTCATCCCCTTATATCAATAGACCAGCCATGGCTCTACCGTGATGATGGCGTTCACCTGTCTGAGCAGGGGAACGCCATCTTCTTACAGGACCTGCAGCAGTCTCTGCGTGAGCTGGCGCAGCTAGAGGGGGGAGTCGGGGGGCCAAGATAGAGATCTGACCCCCGCTCCTGTGGCAGGTTAGGGGCGGAAAATTGGGTGGTTTAGCAACCGCGCGTTCTCCCTTGGGCATCTTTGGGGATGATTGACAGGTTCTCCGCAAGCTCATGGAGGGAGTTTCTGCCTGAGCAGCTGGGGGGAACCTGTCTTTGGGTCCTGCACCTTTAATTCCCCGATTCGGGTTAGCCGGTGGGACCCCCCTCATGCACAGCATGGCAGAAAAGGTCACAGGTGACGGCCTGGCCCTCACCTGGACCTTGCATCGAGATACGCCCATGAGTTGCCCAGGAATGTTTGCTGGCATAACGTCATTTCCGCCCCGGAAGTATTTGTTTGACCCTGCAGGTCCATTTCCGGGTCATAGTTGTTTATGCTAATTTATGCAAAATATTTGAATAAATTATGCAAATTTATGTTAATAAAAATGACCCAATTTTAAATCCAGCTCTGGTGTCCGTGTCGTTACTCCGTCTCTCCAGCAAGGGCAGCGCCGGACTTACCCGGCAGGCAGGCTTTGCTGGAGGGACCGGGAGACACGGTCCCTCATGGCGGCCGCCATTTTGGATCCCGGGCGAAGTCTCGCAATGCGAGACTTCGCTCGGGAGATCAGGGCCTGATTGGCCAGGCCCTGATTGGTCCGGGCGGGGCCTGCTTGCCCTATATAAGGGCGAGCAGGCCCGGGGCTCTCCCTTTTCGCCCGGACTGATCTCCTGAGCAGACACCCGCCCGCCCTCCACTATTTTGCAGTGTGCTTCGGGGTCGCCCTTAGGGGGCCGAATGGGAATTTTTTGCAGTTCTGCCTCTTAGCCGAGCTGTTTTTTCGCCCATTCCACACTGGGGTGATGGATGTGCGGTTAGGGGGTGCTTGCATTAATTAGGTTAATTGGCTTACCTTTGGTCATTTGGGTAGGCAGGTTAGGGGCGGAAAATTGGGTGGTTTAGCAACCGCGCGTTCTCCCTTGGGCATCTTTGGGGATGATTGACAGGTTCTCCGCAAGCTCATGGAGGGAGTTTCTGCCTGAGCAGCTGGGGGGAACCTGTCTTTGGGTCCTGCACCTTTAATTCCCCGATTCGGGTTAGCCGGTGGGACCCCCCTCATGCACAGCATGGCAGAAAAGGTCACAGGTGACGGCCTGGCCCTCACCTGGACCTTGCATCGAGATACGCCCATGAGTTGCCCAGGAATGTTTGCTGGCATAACGTCATTTCCGCCCCGGAAGTATTTGTTTGACCCTGCAGGTCCATTTCCGGGTCATAGTTGTTTATGCTAATTTATGCAAAATATTTGAATAAATTATGCAAATTTATGTTAATAAAAATGACCCAATTTTAAATCCAGCTCTGGTGTCCGTGTCGTTACTCCGTCTCTCCAGCAAAGCTGCATTGCACATTTTTGTGGATTTGTTTAATTAGTGCCACAGTTGTTAGGAACTCTCTTTTATTGGTTATATTCTTTTTATTCATACTGTAGCAACATAAACATACTTGTTGGTTTTTCTAGAATTACAGAGGCTATAAGAGATTTAAAAATAGTGACTTTCTCCTCTGGTTTCAAGGGCATTAAAGTTTTCACAGAAGAAGTAGAAGTAAATGTTTCCTGAGACTTTCTCTCCCAATGCTTAAATTGTGCAATGAGTAATTGTTATAACTTTTTTGTTTTGAAACTATTTATGTAACAATTACTGTACATGTTCAGAATGATCACTGGCTATCTTTTTTTCCATGTACTGTAAATCCTCATTCATGCAATAATTTTTCAGAGCACTTCTTATGTAGGAATTTGCATTAAAATCAAGTCAAAGAAATAATTAATGTTTATTTGTTTTAAAATAACCTGCATACTTCTCACTGAACTCTTATTCCTCTTTTCTTAGTCAGCTACAGGTCATTGCAAGGCTATTTCAGAATACAAAATTCTGTTCAGTTCCTTTTTATTTTGAGTCATTCTAGAAAATCATGATGATCCCGTGACCCCATCTATATGACACAGGAATGATGATAGGAAGAAAAGAATTCACAACTCTCAACTGAATACAATTTTGTGATTCATTTAACCTTGCATGGCACTACAAAGCTAAGAATAAAACATGTCATTCTGAAACTGGATTTTATTTAGTTCCATATTCTTAATAAAGCTGTGGCAACATAAACATGCTAGATTTACTGGGCAGGATTATTTAATGAATGATTTAGGTAACTCTAAACTCAAGACCAACTGATCCCTTCCTAATGTAACTAGCTACAGTATTTAATCTGTTCTCAGATGGCAAAGAAATTTATTACCCCTGTATCTTATTGGCTGGGACTAAGGATATGGCAATGAGAAGAGAACTATTAGGAGAAGAACATACTATATACCTCAGTATGTACCTTTATATTCACTTACTGTATGTAATATTGACTAAGTCAAATTCATTTTTAAGCATGGCAGACTGTAAAAGGCATTTCAACTTTTCTTAAATAAAAACATTGGAAAAACACAAATGGACACACAAATTAAAAATACGCATCACTATAATACTGTAGTTGAAACCAGACACAGAAGATTCACCTAAAGGGAAAATTAAGTGTTGAAATGAATTACAATATTGAAAACTATCCTTAGCTGTAATTCTTATGATGTGCTAGACTGTCTGGTACAGAAATATCTTTACTCTGCGTAGAATTGGCATCACAGTTGGAAGCATACAGTCCTCTGTGCAAACAACATTCCCTAACTGCTTAAAAGGATCTTTAAAGTCACCATCAACTTAATTTCACTTACAGTCAGAAAGGACCAATGTGAAAAAAAGTTGGCGCAATGATAAGAACTATTGGGACATTTTTCAGGGTAGAAGATTATCACTTTAGGTTCCTAATCTTTGGAAATGGACCACAGGCTGACTATTAATGTTGTGTATGGAGTTCCATACCCCAAATTTGCATGCCGGTTGCAGATTGACTAAAGCGCAACCAGCAAATTCAAAGGACTGTCAAAGCTGCATCTTCAAGGCAGCCGCTTTATAAACAGCTATCCTTGGAACGTGGCTCATTTTCTGGTTAACACTACACTACTGCTTGCTCTTTGCTCATAAAGAAATTGTAGATACAGTGTCTCATGTCTTCTTTTGCCTGATCTAACATTGGCAACAAGGGTACTGAAGAACAACACCACGTGGCACAGCAGCCATCTTTAAAATCAACCAGCATCTAGAACATCTACACAGCAAGAAGAGAAATGGCTTCACAGATCGAACCAGAACCTGCATTCTTCAATCCAAAAAAGGAATCCTGGAAGACCTCCATGTCACAATTCCATACATTCCTTTAAGCAAGCAACCTACACGACACACCCGACAATAGGAAGAGGGCTCTCTTTCTCACATACTGCAGCACGGACATTTAAAACGTAGCCCAGACGCCCAGAAGACATTGAGGCTATAGCCTGGTCAACACTACAAGCAAGGCTAACAGCCCACTATAGCCAGCAGCCCCACCAATGGTGAGTAGGAAAATTTTTTACCACCAGAGGCTAAGAAAGGGGTAATCAATAAATGACTTTGTCACAAGCCTTAGAGAGATAGCAATGAAATGCCTTCAAGATCACAGGGATATACCACCGGGATGGCATGGATGGAGAAGACCTGATGGTACAGTTCCATGATGTCTTCTCCAAAGACCTAGGGAAATACAAAGGGAAGCCCATTTCATTCAACCTAGACCCCAATGTTAAGCCAGTAAGGTTTAAGCTGCGAAGAGTGCCACTACCATTGTTACCAAAGGTAGATGCACAACTGGATAAACTGATAACCCAGAGCATCCTTAAGCCAGTTGACCACATGACACGGTGACGGGAACCCCCCAAAGTTACCTCCATGAAACCAGATGGCACCATTCGTATCTGTCAGAACTACCGGGCCACTTTGAACAAGGCATTACAGCCACATCCCTACTCAGTATCAGTTGCCCAGCACCTATTACCTTTGTTGGAGAGTGGCAAGATGTTTGCAAAGTTAGATCTGGCTCAGGCTTACCAGCAGCTTCCAGTCGATGATAAAACTGTGGAAGCCCAGACAGTTGTGTACTCTGGGGGGAAAAGGTGATTATACCTAGTAAACTAAGGAAGCAAATAATGGAAACACTCCATGAGGGATACCCAGGCATGGTGAGGATGAAAACCCTGGTGAGGGATTTTCTGTGATGGCCCAATTTGGACAGAGACATAGAGGAATGGGTCGCCACATGCAATCCATGTCAACAGTCAAGAGGAGCACCACCCAAAACCACAACAGCGGAATGGGATGCGGCAAGGGGGGGCATGGTCTAGGATTCCCATAGACTTTGCTGGACCAATACAAGGACAGTAATTCCTAATCGTTGTAGACGTATATTTCAGATGGCTGGAGGTGGTCCCCATGGCATCTATAACAACAAGTGCCACCATCAGAGCACTTTGAAGACTGATGCCACTCATGTCATCCCAGATATACCAGTCTCCGATAATGGGCCATAACTCACATGGAGACATATTTAGTGGGATTGGGCATACGGCACACATTGGTCTCACCCTGTCCGGCAAGCAATGGATGGCCTGAATGACAAAAGAGGCATTAGGTAGATCGGGGCCAGGGAACTGGCAGGATTGAGTAGCCAGTTCCTGCTTGCACAACATATAACACCTTGCGTGTCTACAAATAAAAGCTGTGATGGGCCACAAACTGATGGGCCACAAATTCCGGTCACAACTCAACAGACTATACCCAGCCTATGCCCTGGATACAACCAGGGACCCCTAACAACCCAAGCAGAATCTGAGAGTTGGGGAGAAAGTATTCTCAAAAAACTATGATGGCAGGATGTAATGACAAAAGGCGACCATTATGGAACAAATGGGGCCAAAATTATATAATTGCAACTAGAGGACGGCAGGAAATGGAGGACACATATTGATTAGCTCTGATGGAGACAAGAGACATCCACGCTGCGCCAAGCTGAGTCCAGTCACCCCAGGCACCAACAACAATCAGGGTCTTCGCTTCACACAAAACGGGAAACCAACAACCCAGCAACAACCTGCCACTTGACGGTTGCAACAAGAGACCTACCTGGCTTTCACCAAGACTCTAGTGACCCCTGGGAGGAACCAGTTGAAGACCCGGAGGACCTGGAGGCTGGTGGTGGTGTAGCAGTTTTGACGCCAAGAGGATATTTCCAGATCCTTATAGGACTCACCGGAGGAGCTGCAGCAGAGCTGACCTTGGAGGCAGGAGCTGATTTGTGCAAGTCCAGTAGAGAAGCGAGGCAACTAATCTACTTACATGACTATTTCACATGGATTAATGATGGATGGATGACCTCAGACTCAGGGGGAGGGGTGTTGTCTACGAAATTCCATACCCCAAATTTGCATGCCAGTCATGGATTGGCTAAAGCGCGACTGGCAAATTCAAAGGACTGTCAAAACAGCAGCTCCCCTTGGAGCTCGGGTCATTTTCTGGTTACTGCTACAGCTTGCTTTTTGCTAATAAAGAAATAGTAGCTACAGTGTCTCATGTCCTTTTTTTGCCTGATTTAAGAATTAATTATTAGTACAATGCATTTCATGTAACAAATCTATTTATAGTAGTTGAACTGCTATATTTTCTTCTAATGGAAATTTCCAAAAGTATTTTTGGAGGGAAAAAAACTATGGAAAGAATTTTACTTTAAACAACTGCAAATTGTCTTGGAGGGTGTTTATAATATAACTGTATAGCTTTTTTAAAAAAGTACTATGAAACTAAAATCTGATCTTATTTTTCATAGTTGTATTGTACATGTGCACACATCACTGATTAATTTATTGTTCTATAAATATGGGTTATATGTACAATTGATTAAATGTAATCCTTCCTATCAAAATTTTGTATCATCATTTCAATTTTTCTTACTTGTTGTTTAAGTGTTCCCTTTATTTTTTTGAGCAGTGTATACACACACACACACACACACACACACACACACACGCATACAGTGAAGGGCTACCAAAATCATTACTACCACACTGGCTGTGGCTAATGCAGGATGCCCTGCATTTTCTTGCAACTTCTTTCAGTGCAAATTGAGTTCCCTGGGGTGAAGCTCCATTTTTGCTACCCCACTGCATTGCCCCTCATCTGGGCAGCAGCCCATCCCTGTATATATATATATATATATATACAGTGTTCCCTTGAATTTCACAGGTTCGACATTCACAAAAAGTCTATACTACGGTTTTTCAAAAAATATTAATTAAAAATACTTTGCAGGTTTTTTGTACACCATGGTTTTTCCCGCCTCATACTTCATCACCAAACTTTCATCCGCCATCTGCCATTGCTGATTGGCTGAAATCTTGGCCAATCAGTATTGTTATCGCCAAACTTTTGTCTGCCATTGCTTATTAGTTGAAATCTCGGCCAATCAGCGGTGTTATCTCGGTGTGCATTATTTGTGAATAGTTTTACAACTATTAAAATTATTATAAAGACATGCCCAAGATGCCTCCTAAACATTCTGCACAGAGTGTAGGCAGCGAAAGTAAAAAGACTAGGAAGATGCTAATGATTAAACAGAAGATTGAACTGTTAGATATGTTAAAAGAGGGTCGCTCATATGCGGAAGTTGGCCACCGTTATGGAATAAACGAATCGAGTGTGAGATGCATTCGAAAGGATGAAAAGAAGATAAGACAAACTGCTGTGATCACATTCAACAAGGAAGCAAAAAGGATGGTGACGCCTAGTAATAAATAGATTATGAAAATGGAAGCTGCTTTGTCCGTATGGGTACAAGACTGCCGTAAAAAGAACATTGCATTGAATACCAACACGATACGGACAAAGGCAAAACAATGCTACAACCATTTGGCGAAGAAAGAAGGAGGGGATGCAGCTGAAGAAGATGTTGATGATGGCGCCGATGACTTAGATGACCCCCAGCCATCAACATCAACTGCTTCTCCGACCACATCCGCATTTACGGCAAGTAAGGGCTGTTTTGATAATTTTCAAAGGCACTATGGTCTGAGGAGCATGTCATTGCATGCCTCGGCGGATAAACGTGCAGCCAAAGAGTATGTCCATGGCACGTTTAAGGAGATAATCGAAGAAGGGGCCTACTGTCCAGAACAGGTTTTAACATGGACAAACCGGGTCTGTTCTGGAAGAGGATACCATCGCGCACTCTCTTAATGAAAGAGGAAGTCAAAGCCTCTGGTTTTAAGGCTCAGAAGATTGGGTAACTTTGATTATGTGTGGAAATGCGGCCGGCTTCACGATCAAGCCAGGTCTCATTTATAAGTCCCGAAATCCCAGAGCCTTAAAGAACGGAAATAAGAATGCATTGCCAGTGTACTGGATGTATAATCCTGGCAAAGAATTTTAATTTTTTTCTCTCCAATCACAATACAGTAAAAAAAAAAATACCAACACCATCCAATTGCTTTACAATAGATCAATTTAACAAATTATGGTATGCAAACCCAATACTACCTCCTTCACTTTCGACATCTGGATAAAAAAATAGCTGCTCAATTTTCTTATGTTATACATGTCACGCTGTGGATTGACAGCCTCCAAAGACATTGAGAAACATCCAGTAGTTAGATAGTTAACTCTGTTTATTAATGTAGCTCCTCCTTTGTGATGTAACTGCTTTGCTCACATCCTCCTCCTTGCAGGAAGAAGAAGCTCTCTAGCTTCTGAGCATCTCCATTACGCTTTACATTCACTAGCAATGTAGATGTCCATTTTATGTCTCTTCAGACAAACTTTATTTTTCTACTTTTACTAATAAAAGTTTAGTTCATTCGAACATGCTTTGTTTGTACTTTAATAGCCATCTCCTCCGGAAGGTCCTGGCTCAGTCCTAGCGGGCTGAGCACCTTGCAAAGGTAAGGACCCTCTAAATCCAACAATACAAGTATGCTATTAGCTAAAAGACCTTTTAAGCTGTTCAAAATTTTTAATATCTCAAGATGATTAGGCTGTAATATTTTGAATTTCTCCAAACCTCTTCCATGTCAATTTTCATGTATAGTCAATAACCTTTAAAAAAAATAATTACGCCTATTAATAAGGAATCCCTAAAAAAATATTAAAAAAACCTTACAGTAATAAAATCAAGGGGGAAAAATAAACCAAGTGATATCACATAATGCATAATCCTAAATCATGGATTACGAAAGCCCTCACGCAGGACTGGTTTCCTCAGTGCTTTATCCTGCAGGTGAAGGATTATCTGGCCAACAAAGGGCTCAATTTCAAAGTATAGTGATCCCTCGATTTTCGCAGGGGTTACGTTCCAAGACCTCCCGCGAAAATCGATTTTCCGCGATGTAGCGGCGCGGAAGTAAAAACACCATCTGCGCATGCGCGCCCTTTTTCCATGGCCGCGCAAGGGCTTGAAGTTGGAGGCGGGGAGCGATGAAAGGCTGGCAATAATTGCTTTTAATGTCGGCCACCCACCCAGCGCCTCCGGCCTCCTCGACGCTACCCCCCGCCCGCCCGATTCGCCCCTCTCACCAGCTTTCTTGGGGCACGACTCCTCCTGCAGCAGCGCTGGCGGCAACGGCTTCTCGGCTTTTAGAATGCCCGCCTCCTTCCTTCCTTCCTTCCCTCCTTCCTTCCTTCCCTCCTTCCTTCCTTCCCTCCTTCCCTCCTTCCCTCCCTCCTTCCTTCCCTCCTTCCTTCCCTCCTTCCCTCCCTCCTTCCATCCTTCCTTCCCTCCCTCCCTCCTTCCTTCCTTCCTTCCCTCCCTCCTTCCTTCCATCCCTCCTTCCCTCCTTCCTTCCTTCCCTCCCTCCTTCCTTCCCTCCTTCCCTCCCTCCTTCCCTCCCTCCTTCCCTCCTTCCCTCCTTCCCTCCCTCCTTCCTTCCCTCCTTCCTTCCCTCCTTCCCTCCCTCCTTCCTTCCCTCCCTCCCTCCTTCCTTCCCTCCTTCCTTCCCTCCTTCCTTCCTTCCCTCCTTCCCTCCCTCCTTCCTTCCCTCCCACCTGTGTTTGAATTTCATTCACTCAGTCATTCATTCATTCATTCATTCTTCTGTATGCCACTCAGTCCCAACACTTTTAACCCATAAAGTACCATTTCCCATCCCCTTAATTACCATTTCCCCTTCTCATTACTACCTGTACCTGTACACATTGAATAAGACACTTAGTCATCCTGATACTAAATGATAACAATATTTATTTACATTTTTTGGGGGGGGGGTTAGCATAACTAGGATAACTCGGGATCTTCTTCTATCACCATTTCTACAATGGACGCTGCAGGTGATGGTGTGACAGACCTCTTGGTTTTCGTGACAAACATAGTTATGGGCAGTTGTTGGTGCAGTTTCTTTTTCTGGGCTAACATGGCTCTGTATGGTGCAAAGGTGTTGTCAAGGGAGGCCTTAAAGTGTATAGAGCGAGTCATGTTGGGATCCCAAAGTTCCACCATGCGTTGGAGATGTGCAGCAGCTCTGTTCAGTTCTGCAAGCCACTGAAGCGTTAGGCCAACATCTTCTTCTTCCTCAGCTTGTTCAGCTTCCTCTTCCTCCTCTTCTTCACTCGCTGACCTGGTCAGCTCCTCCAGATCTTTGTCTGTCAGCGGTAGGCCATGCTCATCAAGCAACCCATGGACTTCATCTGGTGTCATGTCAATGAAGCCTTCTCCACCCAGTGCCTGTGCCAGCTTCACAGATTTCTGGACTGCAGCATGTTGAATTTCTTCGGGAGCAAATCCCTTGTAATCATGCACCACTTCTGGCCACAATTTCTTCCAGCAGGCATTCATTGTCTGTGACTTCATATCCATTAAGGCATTCTGAATGTTCTTCAGACACGATGCGATCGTGTACTGATGCCAGTAGCCCTTCAATGTGAAGCTTTCATCAGCGTCCATTGCTTCCACGAGGCTTGCAAGGGAATTGCGCGTGTACAGTGCCTTAAATGCGTGGATAACACCTTGATCCATCGGCTGGATAAGCGATGTGGTGTTTGGTGGCAAGAATTCGACTTGCACCCCAGCATGTTCATGTGCCAGGTCATCATGGCCTCCAGCATTGTCCATTAGGAGAAGCACTTTGAAATTGAGTCCTTTGCCAGCAAAATAATCGTTCACCTGTGGGATGAAGCACTGATGAAACCAGTCCCGCGTGAGGGGTTTTGTAATCCATGCTTTAGGATTATGCATCCAGTACACTGGCAATGCATTCTTATTTCTGTTCTTGAGGGCTCTTGGATTTCGTGACTTATAAATTAGCCCTGGCTTCATCAAAAAGCCTGCTGCATTCCCACACATGATCAAAGTTACCCGATCTTTCTGGGCCTTAAAGCCAGGGGCTTTGGCTTCATCTTGCATCAAGAAAGTCCGTGAAGGCATCCTCTTCCAGAACAGGCCTGTTTCGTCCATGTTGAACACCTGTTCTGGAAGGTAGCCCCCTTCTTCAATTAGGTCTTTAAACGTGCCCTGGACGTACTTTTCGGCTGCACCTGTATCTGCTGAGGCAGCTTCTCCGTGCATTGACACACTCTTCAGGCCATAGTGCCGTTGAAATTTCTTGAACCACCCTTTGCTTGCTGTGAATGTGTATGGGGCCGAAGAAGCAGAAGATGTTGATCGCTGGGGGTCTTCAGAGTCATCAGCACCTTCACCAGCACCTTAATCTGCAGAGAATGACAGGAAAGGGAGAGAGAAGTGACTCTTGAATGAAAGCATACAGTACTGTATGGTAAAAGCACTTAAATAATGACAGAATAAAAAACCCCAGCCCTCACCTGCGTTTCCCTCATCTGCATTGCCTCCTTCTGTGTTTGCAAGACGGGTGTAGAGTTGCTGTGCCTTTGTCCGTATGGTGTTGGTATCCAAAGCAATGCTCTTTTTACGGCAGTCTTGTACCCACACGGACAAAGCAGCTTCCATCTTCATAAGGCGTTTGTTTCTAGGCGTCACCATTCTTTTTGCAGCCTTGTTGAATGTTATCAGAGAAGTTTGCCTTATCTTCTTTTCGTCTTTCCGAATGTATCGCACACTCGATTCGTTGATCCCATAATGCCGACCAACATCTGCATAAGAGCGTCCCTTTTTCAGCATGTCCAAAAGTTCAATTTTCTCCTTAATTGTCAGAATCTTCCTGCTCTTTTTAGCGTTGCCGCCTCCGCTCCGCATGCAACGTTTAGGAGCCATCTTCCAACAAGTCTTAACAAGTTCCAAAAGTTCCAAAGCACGCTGGCCAAACAACACTGATTGGCCGAGATTTCTGTCCATCAGCAGTCGGGCGAAATTTTTGCAATGACCACGCTGATTGGTTGAGATTTCGGTGCATCAGCGTTGCCGGGCAAACTTTTTGCAATGGCAAAGCTGATTGGCCGAGATTTCAGCCAATCAGCAATGGCAGACGTTAGTTTGGTGATGACGTATGACGTCATCGGGTGGGAAAAACCGTGGTATAGAAAAAAACCTGCGGGCTATTTTTAAATTATTATTTTTTGAAAAACCGTGGTATAACCGTTTCGTGAAGATCGAGACCGCGAAAATCGAGGGATCACTGTACTTCTCCTAATAGACAATGCTGGAGGCCATGATGACCTGGCGCATGAGCATGATGGGGTCCAAGTCGAATTCTTGCCACCAAACACCACATCACTTATTCAGCCGATAGATCAAGGTGTTATCCACGCGTTTAAGGTGCTGTACATGCGCAATTCCCTTGGAAGCCTCATCAAAGCAATGGACGCTGATGAAAACTTCACATTGAAGGGGTACTGGCGTGACTACATGCCTGAAGAACACTCAAAATGTCTTAATGGATATGAAAAAAACAGACAATGAATGCCTGCTGGAAGAAATTGTGGCCAGAAGTGGTGCAAGATTACAAGGGATTCGCTCCCAAAGAAATTCAACATACTGCAGTCCATAAATCTGTGAAGCTGGCACAGTTACTGGGTGGAGAAGGCTTCAGTGACATGACGGCCAATGAAGTCAATATTATTATTATTATTATTATTATTATTATTATTATTATTATTATTATTATTATTATTATTATTATTATTTATTAAATTTGTATGCCGCCCCTCTCTGCAGACTCGGGGTGGCTTGATAATAGTTTGCTTGATAAGCATGGCCTACCACTGACAAAGATCTGGAGGAGCTGACCAAGTCAGCGAGTGAAGAAGAGGAAGAAGCTGAACAACAAACTGAGGAAGAAGAAGAGGTCGGCCTAATGCTTGAATGGCACCGAAGTGCTGCACATCTCCAACAGATTCTTGAATGTTGGGGTCCCAACATGACTCATTCTATACAATTTAAGGCCTCCCTTGACAACATCGCTACACTTTACAGAGCCATGTTAGCCCAGAAAAAGAAAATGCGCCAACAACTACCCATAACTATGTTCATTATGAAAATCAAGAGGTCTGTCACGCCATCACCTTTGCCTTCAGCGTCCATTGCAGAAGATGCACACCTGATGATTGAAGATCATTAATTATGTTAATAATTATTGTTAATAAGTAATTATGTTAATAAATATCAGGATCAATAAGTATCTTCTTCAATGGTGAGTACCAGTAATAATGGTGAGTAATAATCTAAAGGTTATTAAGGGAATGGGAAATTGTAATTTAGGGGTTTAAAGTGTTAGGGGATGTCCTGCGATACTGTTCATATCCAAAAATAGTATAATTACTTCCGCGTTTCTACTTCACAGAAATTTGACTTTCGTGGGCATACAACCACCACCCAGAAGCCAAACTACAGCAGTGCCCCCAACTGTTGCAGCCCCTCTGACATGCACACAAAGCAAACTGACAAACACCTTAGACACATGACCAGACCACAAACTCGCAGCCAAACCAAAATTGTTACACCCCAGACACACATTACAAAACAGCTAAGTAGCCTGCAAGCTCCAACTACTCAGGATATCACCCCCCCAATCCACAAACATCAACTAATCAGCATACATCAATTACATCAATGACCCCAGGTGTTACCCCACTGACTCACCAGGACGTTCCAACACAGCTGCTGAGCCATCACTGCACACCCACCCACCAGTGTTTATAGAGGAAAGGCAGCTCAGGTCTCGCTGTGTTTGCCCTAGCACAAGGACAAAAGCACCAGCCTGAAGATGACGAGTGGGACCTCGTCGAAACGTCACCAGAAATCTCTGAATCCTACACGGGAAGAAACCCGAATATGCCAAGACCTTCATACTTCTACCTGTGAAAATCGGAATACTGTGTCAAGTTCTGGTCACCATAGTACAAAAAAGATGTTCAGACTTTAGAAACAGTGCAGAGAAGACCAACAAAGATGAGAAGGGACAGGGATAGGTTCCAACTTACATCGCTGCTGGTTTGCTTCCTCTCGCGCCACATGGGTGTGCCTCACATGCACGTGTGCATGCACAGTGCAAAAACCCAGATTTTTTTTTTAAAAAACAGCCATAAGCAAAATGGTGATGCATGCACAGAGCTGGACACTTGCCTTTTGCGCATGTGCAGAATAAAAAAGATTAAATAAAAGATTAAAAAATCTGTCTCCAACAGTATAGCAACTTGCTGCCTCCAAGAGTATAGCCTGATTATAGGCTATTATATGATGAGCCATTGGCTATCTTATCCTCAGATCATAGTCTTAATTATATTTAAAGCCCACCATTAATTAATAGACTTCACATTAGGGTGAAATAACCAAATCATGGTTTAATGGGTCCTATGTTATGTACCATGTCTCCCTGGAATTCTCCATATACTTACAAGAAGAGGATGAAAACCTCTCTCTGCCCACTTTTCCTGCTACACACAAGATATTATTTTACATGTTTTCTCCATTTGTTAAGTGAAGGGTTTTCAAATATTGTGCCCTAATCCTAATCCTCTCTTTTATCAATTGTACTGTTTTCATAATGTCATTTTAGTGTCCTTTTCTTTTATACCAGCATTGAGTTGCTACCGGTATTGTACGGTTCTATGAATCAGTACTGGCAGTGGCGGGAGGCTCCGCCTACCCATCCTGGACACTCCTGCGCAGAAGCATCGTGACTGCGCGCAATCATGCATGCCAACCACTAGTGATGGGATTTAGAACCCATCACGGTTTTATTCCTCTTACTGTTTAAATATCCAGAAATGAGGTAAAGTTCATTCAGGCATGTATTTTTGCAGTCTAATCTTATGGACTGTGCTAAGGAATAAACTGGACAGAAACAAAAACACAGTCCTTGCCCTGATCTTCTTGCAGAAAAGGTAACATTACATTTTAATTAAACTCCCCAAAGCAAGATGAGAGTACCATCTAATGATACGTCCAGTGAAGGGCTACCAAAATTTTTACTACCACACTGTGGGCGTGGCTTATGCAGACGCCCTGTATTTTCTTGCAACATCTTTCAGTGCCAATTGGGTGCTCTGGGGTGGAGCTCCATTTCGCTACCCCACTGTGTTCCACCCCGTCTGGACAGTAGCCCACCTCTGGATACGTCCTAAATCCAAGGAGCTTTATTTCTTCATAATCCCCCCCCCCACATTTAATGCAGCCTCTGCAATCTAAAAACAATTCTATTAGAACTTTCTCTTTTGAAATCAGAGTGTAAGCTGTATTCCATGTTCTTGCTTGACAATGGTAGGTATTCATTTGCTTTGCAAAAAGAGAACACACTGAGTTAGTAGTTTTGTTCACAGGCCGAGCCTGTCATATCTGGAGTTAAAGCAAAAGGAAGCAGCTGCTCAGAAGTATTTGTATCTTCAAAGCAGGAAAAAACAGTTCCGTTTTCCCTCTAGTTTTTCAGAATGCTGCTCCATGGTTGTCTTCATTGTTATAAGCAATGGAATTCTCCAGCATTGCTATGATCTGCATTACAATTTGCCTGCCTCTTTTTTTTTTTTTTACAATCTCAAATTCTTGAGTAATGAGAACATTTTGGCTGCCTTCCAAAATGAAGTTTGAAATCTCTCTTCCACCCCCTCCTGACTAAATGTTTTGGTCTCTTTTGACCAGCATAGAGGGGAAATGAAACTGTGAGAGTGAAAATAGTTATTTGAAAATGAAGATTTTGGAGCCTCTGAATGAAGGGACTCAGATAAATCTGCAACACAATTAAGCTGCTGCCAAATGATACAGAACATAGGCTTTTCCCCCTTTCCCTCCGCTGGGGAAAACCCCCCACATTGAGCCGCCCCGAGTCTGCGGAGAGGGGCGGCATACAAATCTGATTAATAATAAAATAATAAAATGTATGATTTATTAGAAACTAACCACTAAAGTAATACAATTAATTCAACAGTGGGAAGTATGAGAGGTTATCTATATAATTTTACCACAGGTATTTTTTCTGGCCTGGTTTACTTCCATAGCTTTTAGCTCTTGATACTTTGACATTTAGCAGAAACGGGAAGTTGCTTGATATTGAGTCAGACCATTGATTTCGATGTAACTCAGCACTGTCTTCATGGAGAGAGAGCTTTTGTGCAGAATTTCAGCCAAGAGTCTTTTCAGACTTCTCTAATGATAAAAGGAATTGAAGTGGAGACCCTTGACACACAAAACATGTATTCTGGTTCTATCACTGAGTCATGACTATTCCTCCGTTACTTATCCTTCTGCTGATTTTGAAAGAGTTTCGCAATTTTTATCTTTCAGTTTCAACAAGCCTTTATAACTAGAGGTCCTTGGAATAAGGCACATATTGTAACCCAGTTTATCTTCATAAAGTGTCTCCAATCTTTTCTTGCTCTTTAAAACTTATTTTAGAAACATCCACTATTAAAAAATAAAGTGTAATTCCAAAATTATAAACAAAATTGGCCAGTCAAAACGAAGGTTTATTATTACTTTATCTGTCTAGGTTTTACAAAAAATGCAGTTGCAACTGGCTCAAGAAGTCCTGGGTTGTAAACTCGTAATATAAGAAGGTAATGTAAAAATTAATAAAGAGAATTGTATTATTTGAGATATGTATCCTCTAAGCATTTTTATCCTGACTTTCATGTATGCTTTTGCTTATTTTCTCTTGCAATTATATTTGGGACTTTGTATTTTAGGGGTCGGTCCAGGGGCAGGCTACCATTACCAGCCCTACCAGAACAGGCCGGTAATGGCCCCCACCTCCTGCTCACATATGAGATTTCTAGGTTTTTTTCGCTTCTGCGCATGCAGAACCTGGAAATAGGCAAAAACAAAATAAGTGGCCGTTTGCTGCTGCCCGTTCGCCCTCTGCCTGCTCCCCCCCTGCCTGCTCTGCCACGCTGCTGCCCGCTCGCCACTGTTTGCCCCCTGTGCTTCTCACAGTAGCTTCCTCCCTCACCACCTGCTCTGCCACACCGATGCCCACCGTGCTGTGTTGCGAAAGGCCCACCTGGCCCTTACCTTGCTCCAGTGACCTCCTGCAGGGGCACCGAGAGCACGCAGGCTGGGTGGCCTTGAGCTCCGGCCATGTGGCCTGCTCTGTGCTCTCCTGCACCGCAGGCATCTCTCTCTTCTGTGGCGCGAAAGAGCAGATGCATGGCCAGAGCCTGGGCAAGCTGCTTTTGCCAGCTGCTGCTCTAGGCGCTGCAGTGAGATTCCAGCTGTTGCGCATGTGCAGCAGCCTAAATCTCACGCGTGGACGTCCTACCAGCAGCAAACATTGCTGGTTTCTTTGCTTCTGCGCATATGTGGAAGCAAAAAAATGGTAACTTTTTACCAGAATCGCTCTGGTTCTGCAAGCACAGCTTGTGCACACCTGGTGGCAATGGAGCAAGGCTACATGCTCCATTTCCACCACCAGAACAGTGTTTCTGACCATTCTGGGTCTTGCCCACCACTGGGTCTGGCAACTGTGAAAATACAGTTGCAACTGAAAGAGAGGAATACTTGAATACCATGATGTGTACCGGGGTGGGTTCCAAATATTTTTACTACCACCCTGTGAGTATGGCTTGTTTTGTGGGTGAGGCTTGATAGTTATGTGACAGTGGGTATGGCTTCATGATCATGTGACTGGGTGAAAGTGGTTTGGCAGTCATGTGACTGGGTGGGGAATTGCTGGGTGATCATGTGATTGGGTGGGCATGGACAACTTTATGTCACTCACATCAAGGGTTCGGTTAGGATGCCTGGCCTCTCCTCGCTTCAAAGGCCTCAATGAGATACAATTTCCCTGTCTATCTACTGCTACTGAAATCCAAAATATACTTTTTAATCCTATGTATATATGTCACATGTGTACATACATATTACAGGCACACAGAAAGATACATTATGTACTATGTATACTGTATGTGTATATATGTACACACACACACACCTCTTCTAAAACTACATGTTCAACTTCACTTACTGCATTTGGAAAAACACACCCAGAGTCCACTTTCTGCCACACATTTAACCATAATTTCTGTATATTAGAACACTACACATTAATAGAGTTGAAAGGGACTGTTAGGTCATCGAGTCCAACCCCCTGCCTGAGCAGGAAACCCTACAGCACCCCAGCCAAATGGAAGTCCAATCTCCTCTTGAAGGTGTCCAGAGTTGGGGAGTTCACCACCTCCCCTGGCAGGCAGTTCCATTGG
Source organism: Erythrolamprus reginae (assembly GCF_031021105.1). NCBI lineage: Eukaryota > Metazoa > Chordata > Lepidosauria > Squamata > Dipsadidae > Erythrolamprus > Erythrolamprus reginae. The sequence goes on from NC_091953.1 coordinate 84,288,758, forward strand.
TTGATCGCTCTGACTGTCAGGAAGTTCTTCCTTATTTCCAGGTTGAATCTCTCCTTGGTCAGCTTCCAACCATTGTTCCTCGTCCGGCCCTCTGGTGCCCTGGGGAATAAAGAGACCCCCTCCTCACCGTGGCAACCCCTCAAGTATCTGTAAACTGCTATCATGTCCCCTCTAGACCTTCTTTTTTCTAGGCTGTCCATGCCCAGTTCTCTCAATCTCTCTTCGTAAGTCTTGGTTTCGAGTCCCCTAATCATTTTGGTTGCTCTTTTTTGCACCTTCTCCAGAGTTTCGATGTCTTTTTTGTAGTGAGGTGACCAAAATTGGATGCAGTACTCCAGGTGGGGTCTGACCAGGGCATAGTAGAGTGGTATTAGTACTTCCCTGGTCTTGGAGCGTATTCCTCTGTTGATGCAGCTTAGGATTGAGTTGGCTTTTTTGGCTGCTGCTGCACATTGCTGACTCATGTTTAGTTGATTGTCCACCAAGACTCCAAGATCTCTTTCGCAGTCACTACTGCTGAGTGGGGTATCTCCCAGGCTGTATGTATGTCTAGGGTTCTTTTTGCCGAGGTGGAGGACTCTGCATTTGTCGGTGTTGAACCTCATTTTGTTGGTATGGGCCCACTGTGATAGTCTGTCTAGGTCTTCTTGTACTCTGAGCCTGTCCTCAAGGGTGTTGGCTACCCCTGCCAGCTTGGTGTCATCTGCAAATTTTATTAGTTCCCCTTTTATTCCCTCGTCCAGGTTGTTGATGAAGATGTTAAAGAGTACAGGACCCAGGACAGAGCCCTGTGGTACTCTACTGTCTACTTTTTTCCATGTGGATTTGGTGCCGTTGAGGACAACTCGTTGGGTGCGGTTGGTCAGCCAACTGTTTATCCATCTACATGTGTAGTAATCTACTCCATTTTTTTCTAGTTTGTGGATTAGGAGATTGTGGTCGACTTTATTGAAAGCCTTACTGAAGTCCAAGTATATGAGGTCCACTGAGTTGCATTGGTCAACTGACTTGGTTATGGTGTTGAAAAATGATATGAGATTGGTTTGGCATGATTTGTTTCTGATGAATCCGTGCTGGCTATTGGATATGATCTTGTTTGTTTCTAGGAAGTGGGTAAGTTGTTTTTTGATTATTTTCTCCAGTATTTTTCCAGGTATAGAGGTCAGACTGATTGGTCTGTAGTTACCTGGGTCGGTCTTTTTGCCTTTTTTGTGGATGGGGACTACGTCAGCTCGCTTCCAGTCTTCCGGTGATCCAGGATATTTGGTAGATGAGGAGGAGTGGTTCCGCTATGGTGTCTGCCAATTCTTTTAGGACTTTGGGGTGAAGTCCGTCTGGCCCTGGTGATTTGTATTCGTTGAGTTCCCTCAGGTAGTCCCTCACTGTGCTTTTGTCTATGTTGAGTTCGGTTCTGGGGCAGTTTGTTGCAGTTAAATTGCAGATTGGTTGGAGGGAGGTTCCCTTTTGTGTGAAGACTGATGCAAAGTAGGCATTGAGTAGCTGTGCTTGGTCATTGCTGTCTGTGATTTCTCTACCCTCTTCGTTTTTTAGTGTGACGATTGTTTCTTTGATTTTCTTCTTATTGTTGATGTGTTGGAAGAATCTTTTTTTGTTGTCTTTGACTTCCGCTGCAAGGTGTTGTTCATATTGTGCCTTTGCTGTTTTTATTTTTTGTTTGCAGGAACTGGCTGTTTGCTGATATTCCGCTTTGGTTATGAGTCCTTCTTTCCATTGTTTGTACTTAGCTTTTTTCCTTTTATGTCATCTGCGAGGGCTTTGTTTAGCCATGCAGGTTTAGTTTTGGTTTTCCTGTTTTTCCTTTTCATGGGGATTGCGTTGTTTTGGGCGTCTATGATGCTGTTTTTTAGGATCACCCAGGCTTCCTGAGTGGTTTTTCCTTCTAAGAGTTCATTCCAGGGGCATTGTTCAAGGTTCGCTCTGAGCTTGTTAAAGTCCGCTTTTCTGAAGTCTGGGACTGTAGTGGTGTTGGGTATAGTAGCTAGTGATTGCACTATGTTGAATTTGAGGATGACGTGGTCGCTCTCTCCCAGTTTCCCTTCTTCTTCTGTTCCCTCTATTGTTTCTTCCCTGTTTGTTAGTATTAGGTCTAATATAGCATTCCCTCTGGTTCCTGTTTCAACTTTTTGGGTTAGAAAGTTGTCACCTAGACTGGAAAGAAATTTGGCAGACTTTCCGCTTGGTGCTGAGTTAGTTTTCCAGTTGATGTCTGGGTAGTTGAAGTCCCCCGTTATTGTCGTGCTGTGTTTGTTGCATATGTCTGTTAGTTGGCATGTGAAGAGGTCGTCCATTGTGTCTGTTTGATTGGGTGGTCTGTAGTATACTCCAATTGTGGTGTTGCTCTTTTTTTCTTTTATGTTGACCCATATGATTTCTAGGGGGTTATCATCTTTGGTTGGATGTAGTTCTGTGGCAGTGTAGTGGTCTTTGATGTATAGTGCAACACCTCCTCCTTTCTTGTTTGACCTGTTCTTCTTGAAGAGGTTGTAACCCATTATCTGTGTGTTCCAGGCGTGCGTTTCGTCCCACCAGGTTTCTGTGATTCCAATTAGATCGTATTGGCCCTCGTGTATTGATAATTCCAGTTCATCCTGTTTGTTTCCCAAGCTTTGTGCGTTTGTGTACAGGCATTTTAGATGTTTGTGTTTGTTTGCAGGTAGAAATTTTTTATTCTCAGGTTTGTTTGTAGGCTTGTCCCGTTCCCCTTCCTTGTTTTGTTCAGTGTTTTGTCGTATAGTTTGGTCACCCTCCCCTCTCAGAGCTAGTTTAAAGCCCTCCTGACGAGTTGGGCTAGTCGGTTGCCTAGGAGGTTCTTCCCTGCTCTAGTGAGGTGTAGCCCGTTGCTTGCTAGAAGCCCTTCTTGAAGATAGTGCAGGCCATGGTCGAGGAAGCCAAAGTTCTTATGGCGACACCATCCTTTAAGCCAGTGATTTATCTGCAGGATTTTGCGTTCTCTGGCGGGGTGTCGTCCTCTAGTGGGGAGGATGGAAGAAAAAACAACCTGAGCACCTGTTTTTCTGATTGTGTTGCCCAAGTGGTCATAGTCTTTCATAATTTGGTTCATGTCTTTCCCTGTGTCGTTGATTCCCGCATGAATCACCAATAGTGGGTAGTAGTCCGTGGGTTTGAGTATTTTGGTGAGGTTATTTTGAGTATTTTGGTGAGATGTTCTTCCCTAGCTTGCACATCACTGATAGAGTCAGGAAATGTCATGGATTGAGTAAAATGCAGTGAAACCTATTTAACAACGCTCTTGCTTAGAAACCAAAATCTTGGGCTCAATTGTGGTCATAAGCCAAGGACTATCTCTGCCTTCCTCTGCATAGCAGCCTAGTCCTAGTAAACCCCTTCTCCTTTCTGGCAATTTTCCTCTCTGTTTGAGGCAATGAAATAATCCAAACAATGTAAAGTTTCTTGCTGTTGCACGAGGTTGGACTAGAAGATCTCTGAGATATCTTCTAGCCCAAAATTGCTGTGCTGTTTCAAAGTGTCTTCTGAAGCCACATCTAGTGGCAGGGTGTATGGTGCATCCTTCCTCTTCTTCCTTTCTCTGTCCCTCTCTCTCTCCTCTCCCTTCCTTTCTCTTCCTTTCTCTTCTTTTTTTCTTGCTTTCTTTCTTATCTTGTTGTCTCCTTCCCTCCCTTCCCTTTCTCCCTTCCTGTGAAGAACCATAGAAGATCTTTGGTAGCAGGAAGGAAAGCCAGACATTTTGAAATTGAGCACATCCCTATTGATCATCTGGCATTCTTATAGCGCCACTGTTGATTAGTTTAATCTGAGCAAGCATACCTAACAGCACTTTTAATGAGCTCTCAACTCAAACTCAGTGCACAAGGGGATCTCCAAACGGTGAGGATGATGTGTGAGTAAAAGGGTTTACCCTTCCCTTCTTCTCTCCCTACCTTTCCCCTTCCTGTGAAGAACCACAGAAAGTCTTGGGTAGCAGGAAAAAAACTCAGACATTTTGAAACTAAGACCATACCCTTGAATCATCTGGCATTCTTAGAGCTCCACTGTTGATTAGCTTAGTCTGATGATAGCTTAGCAGCCACTTACAATAAGCTCTCAACTCAAACTCCATGCATATGGGGATCCCCAAACAGTAAGGATGAAGTAAGTGAGTAAAAGAGTTTATCCTCCCTCCCTCCCTCTTTCTTTCTTTCTTTCTTTCTTTCTTTCTTTCTTTCTTTCTTTTTCCTTTCCTCTCCTCTCCTTTCCTTTCCTTTCTTTTTCTTTCTCCCTTGAAGGCCCCTCCACACCCTGTTTGGGGCCCAGCCAGCTTCCTATAGCCCCCCGGGAGCCAAAAGGTGCACAGGGGACCCTGGAAGCGCAGGGGTGGGTTCTATCTTATCTCACTGCTTGTTAGGTTCCTCCTGCACCATGTGGCAAAAACAAAAAACAAAACCCAAATGCAAAAAACAGATGGCAACTGCATGCACAGTGCTGGAATTTGGCGTCTGTGCATGCTCAGAAGGAAATTACTTTTTTTTAAAAAATGTAAAAAGAAAAAAGATGGTAGGGCCCGTGGACTGACATTGATAGATCCGGTTGCTACTGATTTGGGCAAACTGGTGCAAACTGGGAGGAACCCACCCAGATGTGTACTGTTAATTAGTTAATTTTTATGATATGTGGTATTTCTAAGTACTTCCATCTTCTATGGAGCTAAAAAAATATGCTGAATGCATAATAAATAACTGTCAAGGTTGCTTGTTTAAAGAAATTTCCATACACTGGTAGTTCTGCAGCATTGCCAGGAACATCCTTACACTGAAAAAAATCTTCCCATAGGTCAGAAGAGGATAACTATAGGAACTTGACGAATATGGGTACAGCAACATTCATCATAAACTTGAATGAAGCAACTAGAAATCTCCAGATTGTAATCAGAATGTAATCTCTAATGTGGCAGAAGAAGAAAGTTGTTGCATATGTAGATATTAATTATTCCATAACTATGTCCATGTAGTTACTAGAAGTTGAGCTCAAGGAACAGCATCAATATGTTTTAATGTCATATTAATGATATTTCTATTATGATTATCTTTAAATGAAATTAATCAAAATGGATTTTTATCCTTGCTCTATCCACTTTTTGGAATATGGCCTATGTGTTCAATGTAAAGTAATTTAAAAATCAAGTGCCAAATTCACTTAGTATGCTATTATACTCAAAAGGTATTGTGGCTAAATAGGCCCTTATCCGAGATAAAATCATCATCAATCTGATCACTTAAAAAATAAAAATAGCTGACTTATGTATCAGAGGATATTTATTTATTTATTTATTTTGTCCAATACATAATACACATTGAAGAGAATAGATATGTAGTAATATAATAAAGAAAAGAATGAACATATTTGAAAGGAAGAAAAGATAAATGAGATAAGGAGAGACAATTGGACAGGGGACGGAAGGCACACTGGTGCACTTATGCACGCCCCTTACTGACCTCTAAGGAACTTGGAGAGGTCAATCGTGGATAGTCTAAGGGAAAAATGTTGAGGGTTAGGGGTTGACACTACTGAGTCAGGTAATGAGTTCCATGCTTCAACAACTGGGTTGCTGAAGTCATATTTTTTCAGTCAAGTTTGGAGCGGTTAATATTAAGTTTGAATTTGTTGCGTGCTCTTGTGTTGTTGCGATTGAAGCTGAAGTAGTCATTGACAAGTAGAACGTTGCAGCATATGATCTTGTGGGCAATACTTAGATTGTGTTTTAGGCGACGTTATTCTAAGCTTTCTAGACCTAGGATTGATAGTCTGCTTTCGTAGGGTATTATGTTTCAAGTGGAGGAGTGAAGGTCTCTTCTGGTGAAGTATCTTTGGATATTTTCAAGGGTGTTGATGTCTGAGATGTGGTATGGGTTCCAGACAGATGAACTGTATTAAAGGATGGGTCTGGCAAACGTTTTGTAGGCTCTGGTGAGTAGTGTGAGATTGCCAGAGCAGAAGCTGCGTAGGATCAGTCTTCGGAGTCTTCGGAGAGGGGCGGCATACAAATCTAAGTAATAAATAAATAAATAAATAAATAAATCAGGTTAACAACTCTACAAGCCTTTTTGGCGATATTGTTGCAGTGGGCTTTGGCACTTAGATCATTTGATATTAGTATTCCAAGGTCTTTTACTGAGTGGGGGTATATTTGCCAACTGCATATACAGTGATCCCCCGGTTATTGCGTCCCCGACCATTGCGAACAGGGTAATTTGCGATTTTTGAACCCGGAAGTCAAAACACCATCTGCGCATGCGGCTCTGATCGTTTTAAAGCAGGCGCGCCGTTCTCCGCTGACTCCTAAAGCGGGGAAGTTCGCCAGGAGTCAGCGGAGAATGGCGCGCCTGTTTTAAAACGATCGGAGCTTTCCAATGAGTCCCGAAGACAAACGTCAAACTTCCGCGTTTGTCTTCGGGACTCATTGGAAAGCCGCACGGGTGTTTTAAAACGTCGCCGCCGACATGGGGGGCTTGCTAGCACCCCCCGAAACCCGGGTTGGGGGTTCGGGGGGGTGCTAGCGAGCCCCCCATGTCAGCGGCGACGTTTTAAAACACCCGCGCGGCTTTCCAATGAGTCCCGAAGACAAACGCGGAAGTTTGACGTTTGTCTTCGGGACTCATTGGAAAGCCGCGCGGGTGTTTTAAAACGTCGCCGCCGACATGGGGGGCTTGCTAGCACCCCCCCAAACCCGGGTTGGGGGTTCGGGGGGGTGCTAGCGAGCCCCCCATGTCGGCGGCGATGTTTTAAAACAGCCGCGCCGCCCCCAATCTTCGGCTCCTCGCTAGCGCTGCGGAAGTTAAAAACACCATCTGCACATGCGCAGATGGTGTTTTTACTTCCGCAGCGCTACTTCGCGAAAACCCGCTCGTTGCGGGGGGTCCTGGAACGGAACCCTCGCAACGAGCGGGGGATCACTGTATATAGAAAATAATCAGGCAATCCAGGGGTTTTGATATATACAGTGGTACCTCAAGATACAAACTTAATTGGTTCCAGGGGGAGGTTCGTAAGATGAAAGGTTCGTAAGATGAAACATTGTTTCCCATAGGAAACAATGTAAAGTCAATTAATCCGTGCAACAACAACAAAAACCCCACAAAAAACCGCTGCCGCCTGGCTGTCACCTTTTAAAACAGCCGGGGGGCTTCCCAGCAGCCTCCCAAACCCGGAAGTTTGGCAAAATTTCAGGGTTTGGGAGGCTGCTGGGAAGCCCCGCAGTCCGGCTGTCACCTTTTAAAATAGCCGGGAGGCTTCCCAGAAGCCTCCTGAACACCAACGCCAAACCCTCCATGCACTTCGCCCTGAATGCCTCCTGGCTCAAGCCCGCCTTTGGGTTTTCGGCTGGGGGGGGAGCAGGAGGACCTTCCTAACTCCCTCCTCCCCAAGCCGAAAACCCAAAGGCGGTCTGCTGCCGCCCGCCTGAGCCAGGAGGCATTCAGGGCGTGGAGAAACGCCGGTGGCTTCAGCTTCCCATTCCTCCATGCATTTCGCCCTGAATGCCTCCTGGCCGCCTGGCAGAGCGCTCGCAGCCAGCGGGCAGCAGCGGTGGCGGCGGGGGACAAAAGGCAGGCCAGCGCCCGGCTCATGCCTCTCCGGAGCCGCCGACCGAGTGGAGCAGCGGCGCGGGGAAGGAGAGAGAGAGAAGCAGGCGGCGGCGGCGGCGGGGCAGGGGGACAAAAGGCAGGCCAGTGCCCGGCTCCTGCCTCTCCGGAGCCGCCGACCGAGCGGATCGATCTTCTGCTGGCCACGGGCGAAGGGTGGGGAAGCCTCTTGCACCAGCTGCTACAGCCGCTGGCTTCCCCGCCCTTCGCCGGCAGAAGATCGCTCCGCATGGTCGGCGGCTGCCCAGAATCATTACCCCCTCCCCCATTCGGATTTCCCCCCTCCCCGCCCCGGGGGCTGGGCTGGGAGGGGCGGGAAAAAGAGAAAGAAGGCGGCGCTCCCCGCCCGGCCACGATGGTCCCTTCCTTACGGCTCATGTTGGCTGACGGGGAAGGGGCAGCGAAGTCGGTGCCGAGGCACCCTAAGCCCACCGGTGACCGCCAAAGGGTTGGCGAAGGGAGGATGCTGCGGCGACCCGGCCAAGCCTATGGACGCGCCTCCCGCCGCTCTGCCCAATCACAAAGCCAAAGGAGGCACGGGAGGCGGTGAATGTCCTGTCCTCCGACCAGTCAAGCGAAGCAAGGCGGGGCTTGGCGGGGAATGTTGGGGGGGGAGTGAAGAAAATTGAAACAGATTACAAAAAGCTCGGTGGTGGTGATGGCACTCCTTCCAGGAAAATGCCTCCGGGGGGGCTGGGCTGGGCGTTTTCCTGGAAGGAGTGCCATCCACCACCGAGCTTTTCGTAATCTGTTTCAATTTTCTTCACTCCCCCCCAACATTCCCCGCCTTGCTTCGCTTGACTGGTCGGAGGACATGACATTCACCGCCTCCCGTGCTTCCTTCGGCTTTGCGATTGGGCAGAGCGGCGGGAGGCGCGTCCATAGGCTTGGCCGGGTCGCCGCAGCACTCTCCTTTCGCCAACCCTTTGGCGGTCACTGGTGGGGTTAGGCTGCCTCGGCACCGACTCCCCCTCCCCAGAATTGTTACCCCTCCCCCGTTCGGATCTCTCCCACTCCCCGCCCGGGGGGGCTGGGCTGGGAGGGGCGGGAAAAAGAGAAAGAAGGCGGCGCTCCCCGCCCGGCCACGATGGTCCCTTCCTTACGGTTCATGTTGGCTGATGGGGAAGGGGCAGTGAAGTTGGTCGCCCAATCGTCTCCTGCCTCCCGCGCTGATGTTCCCCGCCACGCCCGGTGGCACAGGGGCGAGAGGTGGGAGGCAAATCTCTGCATCTCCAGCCCCTTTCGGCCGAGCCCCCCCTGGCCAAGCACCCAGCGAGACGGGGCGGGCAGCGACTGGGTGCGGCGGCGGTGGCGGCGAGGGTGTGTCCGACTCGGGGCTGGAGACGCAGAGATTTGCCTCCCACCTCTCGCTCCTGTGCCGCCGGCGCGTCATTTTCCCTCCCAGACAAAAAAGCCGGCCTTTGGGGATGAAGGGGCGTGCTCAGCTCTGTGTCTCCAGCCCCTTTCGGCCGAGCCCACCCGGCCAAGCAGCCAGGGAAGCCGAGCAGGGCTTGGGGTGGAACATCGGCGCGGGAGGCAGGAGCAGCAGCACCGCCGCCGTCACCGCCATGCCCGGCTCGGCTTCCCTGGCTGCTGGAGATGCAGAGATTTGCCTCCTGCCCCTCGCCTCGCGTTCGGCGTTCGGAGGCTCCTGGGAAGCCGCGCGGCTGTTTTAAAAGGTGACAGCCGGGCTGGGGGGCTTCCCAGCACCCCCCGAACCCGGAAGTTCGGCAAAAGTTCGGGGTTCGGGAGGTTGCTGGGAAGCCCCCCAGTCCGGCTGTCACCTTTTAAAACAGCCGGGCGGCTTTCCAGGAGCCTCCCAAAGCCGAACGCCAAACCCGAACTTCCGCGTTCGGCGTTCGGAGGCTCCTGGGAAGCAGCGCGGCTGTTTTAAAAGGTGACAGCTGGGCTGGGGGGCTTCCCAGCAACACCCCGAACCCCGAACCCGGAAGTTCGGCAAAAGTTCGTGGTTCGGGAGGTTGCTGGGAAGCCCCCCCAGCCCGGCTGTCACCTTTTAAAACAGCCGCGTGACTTTCCAGGAGCCTCCCGAAGCCGAACGCCAAACCCGAACCCGAAGTTCGGGTTTGGCGTTCGTAACTTGAAAAAAGTTCGTAAGAAGAGGCAAATTTTTTCTGAACCCCGGGTTCGTATCACGAGTTGTTCGTAAGACGAGGGGTTCGTATCTTGAGGTACCACTGTAGTTTTAGGCAATATGTGCAATTGTTTTAACAGCTGCACTAATATGCTAAAAAAAGGGGAAGGTAGTGACTTCATTTTTCCTTTCTTATGTGAATCCATTTATTATATCCTAAAGAACACATATGGGAAACAGTGTTTCCTTTTCTTCTCACCCCATGCAGTTCCTTCATTCATATGATTTTGTTACAAACTTTTATTTATGTTGAGGAAATTGTATGAAATGAGGTCTCAATGGAGTTTTTGTTTTTTATACACAATGCATATCGGGGTTGGGAGGGACCCTGGGGGGGTCATCTAGTCTAATTCCCTGCGTGGACAGAAAACCCTATACCCCATACCATACCATACCTATAACAACCAGACAAATGATTGTTGAATCTCTTCTTTAAAACCTCTAGTGTTGGAGCACCCACAACCTGGAGGCAAATCATTCCATTAATGTCACTTTATTCTGGGTTGATTTTCTCCTTGGTTAGTTTCCATCCATTGCTTTCCATGCATCCCAAGCATGCTGTCTTCAAAAACTAAACAACTGTTTTTGACTTATTGATGACTACAGCACCTTATTTTAGAAAGTGAACCCATTGTTGTAAAAAGATGCAGACAATATCAGTGTATAAATATTAGCTTTACAATACATATTGGACCATTTGTATTAAGATTCTTCATGAATTGGCCCCTAAAAATATTTCATAGACCTAGAAGTAGGCAAGCAAGGTAGAGGAATGCTCTAGATCAGTGTTTCCCAACCTTTTGACATATGTGTACTCCTTCTATAATTTTCGCTTAGTACACCTCGTAAAAAAAAAAGGATATATTTTAATAACAATCAAAATATATTTATTTACCATATTTATTTTTTGGTACATACACACAATAATAATAAATGAAAAATAAAATTATTCATAATAAAATATAAATAAAAGTTATATTATAAATAACATTTATTTGGAAAATGAGAAGGATGAAATTGTTTGTGCTGAGATGACAGATTGTCATAATTTGGTTCCCTGGTTGTTAATTTTAATCTGAGATGCGGTTCCATGTCCAATAGTCTGTTCCTTTTTTTTGACTTAATGTCTACAAATGCTGAAAAAGCAACTTCACATAAATATGAAGTTGGAAAAGGCAAGATATATTTCAGAACTTTTTCTGAACGCGTACCCCCACCAAACTTTTCCCGTACCCCTGGGGATACGCGTACCACACTTTGGGAAACACTGCTCTTGATAATTGATTGATTATATGCTGTCAAATATTGGCATCCTCATAGATACTATAATTTTTGTGGTCCTCAAATCTGAATAGAACCACTACATTAACCCTATGCAGTCGTTCAGGTTGCAGGACTTATAAATGGGGTCTATACAGGTTTGCTTTCTGTATTCCTATCTATCCTTTGTTGGTGGAAAAATGTGAGTCATTTTCTATTACTTGGATGCAGGTATAAAAATCTATCATCATAAACCCAGAAAAAAATGTTTTTCTAAGAAACGTGTATGGCCACCTATTCACAGCAATAATAAAGTACAGTATTACTACTGATCATATAAAGCTTTTTTGTGCATCAAAACAGTCATAAATAGAGCTGCTACTTAGACTAGCTGATTCCACAACAGAAAATCGGGATGTTGGAAATACTGTAGTTACATATTTGGTAGATTTATATCCTGCCTTTCTTCCAAAAGCTGAACCGCAGGGAGCCTGATGACCTGCAAGAGACTGAGCCAAAATCACCCAGTATGCCTCATGACTAAGGGTGCAGTTATTTATATTTTTGGCTTATAGTTTGGCAGTACAAATATTATTAGTACTATACTGTAGCCAGACTCTACTTTCTAACCAAAACAGGCAAGATATGCATTTACCAGTAAATTTCTTTCCTGTCTAGATAAATGTAGCAGTTCAGTTAAGAATTTTCAGAAGCCCAATCTTTGCCTGATGGAGATTTTAATCTGATAAATCAACACACCATGTAGAACTGTAATATTTGGAAAATAAAAGAACAGGGGAGAGTGAACAATTTTTAGGACCTCCAGGACCTAATTCCAAACAAAAGTCCCTAGAAAATAAATCAAATAATAAGGTAAGGAGTGATGGGAGGGAAGAAAAATCCAAACACTAACAGAAGATATAGGAATCCTACATAGAGTCAGACGTAATGATCTCAAATGCCTTTATACTAATGCTAAAGGCAAAAGTACTAAAGACAAAAATCTCCCAGAATGCATATGGATTAATATAAAAGGGAAAAAAAGAATGACATTGCCATAGATATACACTCAGGCCACCCAACCAAGCAACAACAACAAAAAAGATATACTTTTTACCAATTAACAAATATATGTAGGAAACACACTACAGTAGTAAATGGGGTATTTCAATTACCCTGACATTAACTGGAAGACTAATTCTGCATCAAGTGAGAGATCAAACAGGTTCCTAACCAACCCAAATGACAACTTTGTTGTCCAAAAAGTAGAGGAGGGAACTAGAGGGATAGCCATACTGGACTTAATTCTTAGTAACAGAGAAGAAGAAATGATAGAAGGAATTGAAATTACAGGAAACCTGGGTGAGAGTTACCATGTCATATTGGAATTCAATATAATGCAAACATAAGCAATAGAATATCATCATACCAGAGTCTTAGCTTTTAAAATTTTAACAAACTCAGAGAAAGCTTGGAAAAGATTCCTTGGATGAAAATCTTAAAGGGAAAAATAACATAAGAAGCTTTGGAATCTCTGAAAAATATGATCATAAAAACCCAGTCTAGCACAATACTACTGGAAAAGAAAAACAACAAATCCTGGAAGAAACCAGAGTGATTGTGCAAAGATCTCTCCGATAATCTGAAAGACAAAAAGGATAAGCATAAAACAATGGAAAGAAGGGCACATAACTAAAGCAGAATATCAGCAGTTAGACAGAATCTTCAAAGATGAAGTCAGGAAAGCAAAGACTTAGAATGAACAAATGATTTGCAACAAAAGTCAAAGGTAATTTTTAAAAATTCATCTTATAAATAAGAAAAAAGACAAGGAAACAGCCAATCCTTTAAAGAGAGAGGATTGCAAGAAAGTAACAGGCAGTAGAGAGAAAGCAGGGCTTTTAAATTCATTCTTTGCATCAGTCTTCACACAAAAAGAATAGGTCAACCTACCAAAAGCATTACCGCTAAAGACAGACTAGAAATAAAAATTTAAAATATGCAAGAACATAGTTAGAGAATACCTGTCTGATTTTGATGAATATAAATCCCCGGGACCTGATGCATTACATCACAGAATTCTGAAGAAGGTGGCAGGTGTCATCTCAGAACCATTATACCATCTCTATCAAAAATCTTGGAGCATCAGGGCGGACTGGAAAAGAGTTGATGTGATTCCCATATTCAAAAAAGCGGGGGGGGGGGGGGGGGGGAAATAGACCCGGGAAACTATAGACCAATCAGCCTAACATCAATACTTGGGAAGATACTGGAAAAGATAACAAATAAACATATCTGCAAAAATCTAAAAATAAATTAAATTATAACTATTTATTTATTCATTCATTCGTTCATTTATTTCATCAAGCATGTTCTAGATAACAGATAAAAGAAGATGACAGTAGGATAGGGACAGTAGGCACAATGGTGCGCTTATGCATGCGCTTATACACCCCTAGAAGTCAGCACAGGTTTTTAAAAAACAAATCATGCCAAACCAACCTTTTTTCATTCTTTGACAAATTGACTAAATTAGTAGATCAGCAAAAAGCTGTTGACATAGACTTCAGTAAGGCATTTGACAAAGTAGACCACAACCTAATTCTTGGTAAGAGAGAATAAAGTGGGATAGATAGCATCACTACCAGATGGATTTGTAACTGGCTGACAAACTGTACTCAAGAAATAACCCTTAATGTACTATATCTATGTGGAGGAAAATAAGCAGTGGGGCACCACATGATTCTGTCTCAGGCCCAGTACTCTTCAATATCTTTATAAATTACTTAGATGAGAGAATAGAAGAGGAACTCATTAAATTTATAGAAGACACTAAGCTGGTAGAAATAGCCAACACTCTAGATCAGTGATGATAGTGTGAAAAATTACAATGAACAAAATCTGGGTCATTCAATATGGTTGTTTGTGTTGGGCAGTGGGCGAGTACATAATATTTTTGCTATATAAAAGAGAAATTTGAGGGTATGGCTAGCTGATGAGGCCAAAATAAGGCCAAAATAGATACATCCTAGTCTCCCTTAATTTTCAAATTCAGCCAAAACATGTGACATATACAGAATATAGTTTGTCAGCTATTAATAAATTAACTGCCTTGGAAATGGCCCTGGGTTGGCCCAAGAGGCAAAAAAGGAGTTGTGATGTTCCTTCAATATACCAAGGTGATTCAACACAAAAATATGTAACCCTTCCCTGGTACAGAGCTGAAGGGATTGGATACTGTAGCCAGAGGTTAATTCTCTGCCTTACAAGACAACGGTTGCAGGTTCAAGTCCCAGTGAGGGTATGGCTAGCTGATGAGGCCAAAATAAGGCTGAAATAGATCTATCCTAGTCTCCCTTAATTTTCAAATTCAGCCAAAACATGTGACACACACACACACACACACACACACAATATATATAATTTAGGTAAAGTATATAACAAACTAAATTGTGTCACAGAGAAAAGAACCTCTTTTCTCACCACTGGATTTCATTTTGTTAGATAGGATCCAGTTTTCAAGTTGGTAGGAAAGAAGCTTCAGTCTTTTTATATATAAAACCTAACAATCTGCTGTGGTCAGCAGCGGAGAAATAGGTATTGTGCAGGATACTGAGAAAGGATGTAATTTATTTCTTCTCCAATAAGCAATGGGTGGAAGGCAGCCATCTCTCACCCCCATCTCATCTCTTGGAGACATTTAGGTGCATAATATGGTATCATTTCGATCCAGCCCAAAAACAATATGAATGGATATTTATCTTGAATTTAGGGTATTGCACACGCACCAACACAAAAAAAAGACAATCGTTTGGAGAGGCATAATTAGCAGGCATGAAGCCGAAGAAAAGGGCAGGCTAAGAGGAAACATCATTGGACAAATGAAGAGACAGAGATGAGAGAGGACAAGAGAGGCAAGGAGACTAAAAGGGAAACTAGTGGAAATCTTTAAGAGGAACATTGGACCACACTCCTTCCCTTCCCCCATGCATGTGCACCCCAGTACTTCCCCCACGTATGCGGACAATCCTCCTGTCCCTGCGCATGCACACAGGCCTCATTGAAGCCTGGGACAGGCAAACCAGAAGTTCAGAGAAATGCACTTTCAGCTTGCCGTTGTGCTGTTTTTTTGCATTCCAGAGGGTTCAGGGAAGCTTTCTGAAGCCTCGGAGTGCAAAAAACAGCACAATGGGCAAGCAGGAAGTTCGGAAATGCACTTCTGATTTGCAGTTGTGCTATTTTGTGCACTCTGGAAGGTTCAGGAAAGCTTCCTGAAGCATCCAGACAGCAAAACGGCCTTTCCCAAGGCCAAAAATTAGCTGGCCAGTGCAGGCATGTGCGCTGGAACTGACATAGGATAACATCTCACGTGAAGTATTAATACTACTCTAAAAAGCCTTAGTAAGACTGCACCTAGAATACTGCATCCAGGTAACCACACTATATAAAAAAGGATGTTGAGACTCTTGAAAGAGTGCAGAGAAAAGCAACAAAGATGCTTAGGGGTATGGAGGTTAGAACGTCTGAAGAACTGATGGAGGAATTGGAGTCTAATTAAGAGAAGAACCAGGAGTGACATGATAGCAGTGTTCTAATATTTGTGGGGCTGTCATAGAGAGGAGGGGGTCAATCTATGTTCCAAAGCACCCGAAGGCCAGACAAGGAATAATGAATGGAAATTGATGAAGGAGAATTCAGCCTAGAAATAAGGAGAAATTTTCTGTCAGTGAGAACACTCATCCGATGGAACAGCTTGCCTTCAGAAGTTATGGGTGCTTCATCACTGGAGGCTTTCAAGAAGAGACCTTTTGAAATGGTATAGGAATAATGATATCTTGATCATGGAATAATGATACCCTGATGACCTGTCAAATTTACTCAAATGCATATTTTTTTTGTTTAATTTCATTAGGGTTTTTTTTAAAGCTAAACAATTGTATTGAAAACATGAGAGAGACCTACGGAGTATTTCTCTCTCTTTTCTAGATTGAGTAGGATATTTCCAGGAACAATCATTATTCAGCTGGCAATGAACTGAATTATGATTTCTTGCCATTTCCTGTTGATCAAAGGGAGGAAGCACTGATTGGCCCATGGCATTCTTCCCAGCATTCCAAGGGTGATAGGGTGAAGGCAAAGAATTTGGTTAACTTCAAAACAATTTGGAGGAACTGGAGAGTTGAAATGGAGAGACACAGAATTTTATTTTGTCTCTCTCCTAAAAGAAAACCCTTCCAATTAATTACATAGTATTATTATCATATAATAAACAAAGGTTTCATATTCATCCTTCTAATTAATCACCAATATTTGTATAAGCTTTTATAACTTCTGCCACCAAAAGAACCCCTTCTTTCAGGCAGATTTTGCCTTAGAAGGCCTTTTAAATTTCCTGAAGAACTGGTTCACAAGCTGCCTCTTTCTCACCCACCCCCATGTGATTTTTGCTATTTTTTCTGGATCATTTCCTGTGCTTGCAGCAGCTTAAAGGAAGAGAAATTACCCTTGTGTGCCCAACAACATAGAATTTAGCATGGCTTTAGTTATTTTAAGTAATTCAGTAAGAAATCTGCTAATATTGTTATTTTTCTTCTTTCTCAAATATTTTTTTTATCCCTAAGGATGGAAAAGGCTTTGGTCTTTTCAAAGGAATTTTGCTTCTCCAAATTTTATATTGGTTTCTAATCTCAAGGAGTACAGTTGGTACAAAATATACAAAATACTAACTGTAATTTCATTTGCCCTAAAAACATAAGGTATTAATTTTTATGTTTCCGTAAGGCTTAGTAATATTATCTGCAAGACATTACAACGGATGGAGAAGCATCCCTTGCAATTGGTTAATTGTTTAAAAAGAACTATTGCAACCTGAAAAGTATCCCACTATTTTACAACATATAAGCATAAGAAAAAGTATGTACCATTTAAAGCAAGCATTTTCTGGAATAACAGGTCTTATCATTTACTGGTAAGTAGAATAAAGAAGGAGGAATTATTAAGTGATTGGAAACAGGAGCATTTAAAGCAGAAATAAATGCTTTATTTCTTGGCTACAGAGTAGTGTTGAACAAATGTATCATTTTAACAATCAGCAGTGTACAAAATTTAATTAATAAATATATTATTTTCATATCCTTGAAGTAAGTTTTAAAGACATACATTTTAGAGAAGTGCTGAGGATATCAACTCAACCAAACAAATTACACGAGATACCAACTAGATCTATAGAGCAAATGCTCTGAGTTTTCTTATCCTCTGAGTTTGCTGATCAAACTCAACCCTGACAAGACGGAATGGCTGTGGGTCTTGCCTCCCAAGGACAATTCCATCTGTCCGTCCATTACCCTGGGGGGGGGGAGTTATTGACCCCTTCAGAGAGGGTTCGCAACTTGGGCGTCCTCCTCGATCCACAGCTAACATTAGAGCATCATCTTTCAACTGTGGCAAGGAGGGTGTTTGCCCAGGTCCGCCTGATGCACCAGTTACGGCCCTATTTGGATAGGGAGTCATTGCTCACAGTCACTCACGCCCTCATCACCTCGAGGTTCGACTACTGCAACACTCTCTACATGGGGCTACCTTTGAAAAGTGTTCGGAAACTTCAGATCATGCAGAATGCGGCCGCGAGAGCTATCGTGGGGCTTCCTAGATCTGCCTATGTTTCACCAACACTCTGCAGCCTGCACTGGTTGCTGATCAGTTTCCAGGCGCAATTCAAAGTGTTGGTAATGACCTATAAAGCCCTAGATGGTATCGGACCAGAATACCTGCAGGATCGCCTTCTGCTACACGAATCCCAGCGGCCAATCAGGACCCACAGAGTTGGCCTTCTCCGGATCCCATCGACTAAACAATGCTGTTTGGCGGGACACAGGGGAAGAGCCTTCTCTGTGGGCCCGGCCCTTTGGAATCAACTCCCCCCGGAGATTCGAATTGCCCCTGCTCTTCCCGCCTTCCACAAGATGTTGAAGACCTATCTATGTCACCAGGCATGGGGGGAATAACTATCTCTTCCCCCACCACCATCTTTTTTCCTGAATTTAATACATGAGAATTGTGTGATTGTGCAGTAACGA
The DNA here is from genome assembly GCF_031021105.1 of Erythrolamprus reginae. Classification (NCBI taxonomy): domain Eukaryota; kingdom Metazoa; phylum Chordata; class Lepidosauria; order Squamata; family Dipsadidae; genus Erythrolamprus; species Erythrolamprus reginae. The sequence goes on from NC_091953.1 coordinate 84,306,862, forward strand.
TTGTTTTTAGTATTTATGGAATTTAAATTTTGTTTTTATCTAATATTGGATTTGTATTCTATGTATTGTATTGTTGTTGTTATGAGCCACCCTGAGTCTTCAGAGAGGAGTGGCATACAAATCTAATAAATCTTAATCTTAATCTAATCTTTAAGGAAAATTTGTTCTACTAAATACTAATTCAAACTCTTCTGTGTCTTCCTTCTTTCCTTGCATGGTATGAATTAGTTTTAAAAACTTCTAGTTTTTAGCCCTTATCTATTAGTTCCCATATCTGGAAATGATACAGTATGTCCAACTTCTCCTTGATCAAATCTTCTGCTTCTGATCTTTTGGATTTCAATATACGCATTCAAAGCTGGCCCCACAACAGTAACTTGTGTCAGTTGTAAGTGATTTTAACAAGGCCTGGCAGCCATTGTACCAGACAAAAACAAGAGTGAATTACACCTCTATGCTTTTGCCTATCTTTTTTCACCAGTTTAAGTATTTCATATGGCATTTCCAGCTGAAATATCAAAATCAAAATATAATTGGAGAGATTACATCATAGTTTCACTGTCTGCTGTTTTCTTGGCTCTTGGTGATCTACAATATAGCTAAACAAACATCCCAAGATCTTCCTGAAAAATAAAACAAAACTTAGTTGCTTAAAATTTATTATATCTGCGGAGAGGGGCGGCATACAAATCCAATTAATAATAATAATAATAATAATAATAATAATAATAAAAATAAATAAATAAAATACTATTTTAAAGTCACTGAAATTGTTGACAGCAAACTTCAAAGTCAACACATGTGCGGTACAGACTCACCTCTTCCTCCAATGACAATCCAAGACTACTAGAAGGGAGAAGGGATAATTTGATAACCAGATTTAAATTCTCATTTTGAAAAATAAAGCATTCTAGTTACTCATGTTGAATCAGCTCACTTTCAGTGTATTTGTGTTTGCTGTAATTCTTTCTTACAGTTGGCCTGTACTTGTGCTTCACACAATGTGAGCTACAGCCAGAGCTTGCTTTGCATATGTAGACACCAAGGATAAGATCTAACAGCCTTCTGTAACTGGTGGCTTCGACCATAATGAAAAGACTACTTGTCTTATGGGCTGACATCTGGTGTTGGGGCACCCATCCTGGTTTCTTGCCTTTGCTCTCTGCTTGTGGCAAACCATAATTTTGTATGATGGTAGACTTCATTTTCCTATGACACATGGGATAATGTTTTTCAGATGCACACCTGCTTCCAGTTACTTACACGTGTGTGAAAATATTCCCCTGCTTTTACTGAGGATTCCATAATGGCTACACACTACACTGTATATATGGAAACGAACTCTTCAAGCTCCAGGAAACCTCTTTTCTTTACTTATCTACATTGAGGCCTACTTATTGTTTTTAATAATTAGATCCATTGGTTTACATGCTGCATTGTCAAACAGTTGAAAACAACTTCTTCTATTAGACAATTCTTAAAATTTTTGAAGTTAGCTCTCTTCTCACCATCTTTTCTATAATATATCTTCACTCAGACTAGTACTTGCCTAAAATTACCACCTAATTCCTCATATTAAAATTTCTGGTAGAAACTAGATACCATTTACAGTGTTTTCTGAAAGCCATCTTCCTGTGAGTAGCACCTACCGGTAATTGTGTTAATGATTGAGTGACTGCCTCCTTGTGTGTATAATGAAATGCTTAGCAACCAAAGCGATTCTTGTCAAAGAACACTGTGAATTAGTGAACATCGTAGTTTCAATTTCAGTCAATTTTACATTGGCCAGACTTCCTTATAAAAAGGCACAAAATGTACTCCTTGAAACCTGTGCGACTTGCAAATTCTCCAGAACTAACCTGTGAAAATAAAACTGGTAGATATCAGTTTTAAAAGATCCTGAAGTATATTTAATGTTCAGCGGAATAATGCAGCCAGTGCAGTAGTTTTATAAATCCTTCATACCACATTTCTGTTTTTAGTCTAGCCAATTATGTTTTGAGGGGAAACAATCTTTCACTCTTGTAGATAAGAAATCAAATTAAAACAAAATATAAACCAGCTCATTGTATTCTCTTATAATAGACTCCAAGACTATCACAGAGATAAGTTTATTATATTGCCAAAAGTTGTTTTAACACTCTATAAAGTATGTTTAGAGTGAAGAGGAAACAAATACATTTCAATTCCACGTTATCTTGGCTTGTAATAAAATAAAAGTTCTTCAGTTGATGATGAGCTGCTCCATCAGGGTGAGGGTGAGATTGCTAGAAAACCATCATTTTTCAATTTTCTTTGGAAGAAGGATTTCATTTCATCCTGATTGCAATTTCTTCAAAGAATAAAATGATGTCTTTCATCATTAAGAAATCACCCAAAACCAAAACCAAAAAATTCTTGTCTACTATAGTGGCTTTAGGGATAGTTTACATGACACATTGATTGCCTTTTTGGCAGAAATATATTATGTATATTCTTGAATTATATTAGTGAGGGAGACGACAGTGAGGTGATATAATAGGAGGTCACATGCCTAAATATGACAGGGCAGCATAGAAATTCAATTAATCCAATCCAATGTTGTCTGGAAGGCCCCAGGGGAAGAGCCTTCTCTGTGGCGGTCCCAGCCCTCTGGAATCAACTCCCCCTGGAGATTAGAACTGCTCCCACCCTCCTTGTCTTCCGTAAACTACTTAAGACCCACCTATACCGCCAGGCATGGGGGATTTGAGACATCTTTCCCCCTGGCTTATTATAATTTATGTTTGGTATGTATGTGCTATTTGGTTTTTAATTATGATAGGGTTTTTAATTTTTTAATATTAGATTTGTGCCATTATAATATTGTTTTTATAGTTGTTGTGAGCCCCCCCCCGAGTCTTCAGAGATGGGCGGCCTACAAATCTAATAAATTATTATTATTATTATTAATAATAATAATAAAATAAATAAAATAAATAAAATATCACTGCATACAGAAAGCTAGAAGAGTAAGGATACGTGCTGCTTTCTGTTTATAAATTTGGGGTAGTGGTGGTGGTAATAAAATATGTAGATAGGTTATTTCCCACATGTAGCTTGATACAGTTCAATCCATAGAAAGTTGCATCCCATAATCCTAATGCAGTAAGTAATCGAATCGAATCGAATCGAATCCAATCCAATTCGACGTATAAAGAATTTCTGGTGATTACAGGATTTGAGGAATGTGAATTTATACTGAAATTTGAAATAGCATAGCTGCTAACAAGTCTCTCAAGCATGAAATTACCTACATGTGCCTTCTTCTTATGTACATGATAGCCAGTTTAGCTGCTTGATATATCATGGTTTCTTTTGTTGCACTGGCACACTGTAGATGTAAATATATAATCGTGGGGACAGAACCCAGATAGTTGGTCAGTTTAAGAAATGCATACTCTTGGACTTCCGGGTGAGGAATGAGCCATGCCAGGAGGATGGGGATAGAGCTCCGTCCCCGTCGCTCCTTTTTTCTCATTGGGGGATCATAAATTGCGATTCGATTGAGCTTGAAGGGCTTGATCTGGAACAGGGGGTCGCCCGGTCCCGAGAGGCGGAACGCCACTGCCCCGGAGGGGGAGGACAACCCCGCAACCCCAAACAATGAAGAACTGCACCTCCGTTTAGGCTGGGACGCGGCCATAGCGGCTTGCTCATGAAGGAGGGAGCATCAATAGTCAAACAGAAGTCAACAGAATAAAGATAATCAGAAAAGAAGAAGTAAGCACAGAATAAGGTATACTCTTTTGGATTTCATAATATTAAGGAAAAGGAAAAATAAAAGAACTTGGAATAAAAAAAGGTGAACAAAGAAAAGTTCTTTCTCTAAGAAATATATCCTTGGGCATAGACTTAAGCTACAACCGGATCTACTTTCTTCATTTCCCCCCCCTAACTATTTACTGTTTTTATATTTAAATGAACTTTAAGAGAAAGATATACCCTTTAATATTTTACATCCCTGGAAGAAACTATGAATTTGTTTTGTAATAGGGGATGAAATTTAAACAAAAGGGGAACTTAACTGACTGAAAATACAAAATATTTAACAAATTCCGGTTTCAGAAGAAAGATGCATTTTTAAAGAATAACATTCACTATTTGGATTAAAAATTTAAATTAAAATTAAAACACTCTAAGAAAATATATTGGACTTTGGAGAATACCGATCAATTTTCAATTTTCAACGTGATAAAGTAACCTAATTTAATTTGATTTTGCTGACAGACTTTTGTGATTTGGAAGAATTCATAGAGGGACTATCTTACAAGCGGCAACAGCGTAAGGATTAAATGGACTAAACGGACTAAAGATTTTTCTTTACTTTTATTACTCATTTTTTTCTTTCCTGTCTCTTTTTTCTTGCGGATTGTGGACAGAGGATTGTGGATGGATTTTAAGCTGTTTTCTTGGACTTTGCTTTTGATTCGCTTTTAAGGATTAAAAACAATTGTGAATTTGAGAACGTAAAAATAGAAGGAAGAAATAAGGATTTAAGGATCTAAGAACGACTCGAGAAGGACTAGATTTTGAAAACCTTATTTTTCCTTTTTGCCACCTTTGGAATTACTTATATTGAACATATTATTCAAGCATTTACTGATTTCTTTTTTTCTTTTTTACATTTTTACATTTACATTTCTCCTCTTTTCTGTTATATCTCATTACAGATAGTCAAGGTATAGAATGATGAGCTAGATTTTTAGTTTCCCCCCTCTTGATCTGGTATACCCCCAAATTTAATAATCAGATTGTTCTATGTAAGTGCTTGTTGTTTTCTTTCTTTTTTCTTTCCTTTTCTCTTTGTATTTTTAATTCATTGTTGTTTACATAGATTAAATAGTATAAATAGACAGGACTAAGATTTAAATGTATTGATAGATATTTGATTTACTGATGTGGAAACAATTAATTCAGAGTGTGTTTTTTTAAAAAATTATTGACATAGTCTTTTTAATTAAGCTTTTTTCTTTTTCTTGATTATAATATTAGTATTTCCCTTTTGAGTGCCTTGCCTTTTTATTGTATTACTATTCAGTTAGATCATAGCTGTTTTAAATAACATAACTTTATTATTAACTAAAATAGAAAGTAAGTTAAGATATTATATAATAAATTTGATGCTAGGTTGAAAATCTCTGGAGACACGAGAGGCTCTTCTAGGATGCAAAGTATGACTACCATCACAACAACAACAAAAAAACAGACATCCACTCCAACTTCTAACCCAAAGGTATCCCCAGTATCATCTCCACTACAACAAAGATCAATAACAACAATGTTGGCCAAGGATAAAGAAAAGGAAAAGGAAAAGGAGAAAACCCCGACAGAACCAAACTTTCAGACTATTCAAGACACCGTGGCCATTATTCAAGACTTCATGCATAAAATCCAAATTTCAATGGATACAAATAGAGAAGAAATGAAAAAATATTTGGAAGAAATGAAAAATGAGATGGGAGATCTGAAAACTGAAATGGGCGATCTCAAAACGGAAATGGGAGTCCTCAAAACTGAAATGGGAGAAGGAAAAGGAAGCATGAAGAAGATGGATGGCAAGATAAAAGTCATACAACAAAATTTACATGAGAATGAAAAAAGAATGAAAACAATGGAAGAGAAAGTTGAGGAGGTAGGACAAAAGATGGAAGAATACAAAGAACATAGTTATGTAATTAACAGAGGCTTTGACAAAACAATAACCAACTTGGAGTTACAATCCGCCTCAGATGGACTGAGATTTCAAACTATAAGTGAGGAAAAAGATGAAGACTTAACTGCAAAGATGGCAGAGATAATAGGAGAAATTTTACAGATGGACCCACAAGAACGTATGAGAGACATAGTTCCCTCTAAGCTGAGCAGTGAGCAATCGCTCACTTAAAAATCATCATCAACTCAGAGTTTTCCAAACCTGCCCAGAAGCCGAGAGGGAAAGAGTGAGAGGGAAGGAGAGAGAGAGGAAGAGAGGAAGAGAGAGAAACAGATAGAAAAAAGAGAGGAAGGAAAAGAGAAAGAAAAAGAATGGGAGTAAGGAAGAGAGAAAGAAAATCAAAATCTAGTTTGAAACTAGCTCAACTATTTAAGTGGCATTTTGATATTGATAGAGTTGCCCTATTATGAGCTCACTGTTATAGACACACAGTACAGTATTTTATTTTGAAATTCTCTGAGGCAAAACAGGGTGGGTTTTTTATTTGTTTGTTTGTTTGTTTGTTTGTTTATTTATTATTTCTGTGCCGCCCAGTCCCGAAGAGACTGCCGCTCAGACACTATACTTTTCTGCCCACCCCCCAAAAAAATTAGAGGGAACACTGATGAGAGATAGTTGAAATTTATAGAGTCCAGACTGGCTATGCACGAAGGCACAACCTAGCAAGAGAGGTCCATATTAAGTTCTCCGGAGAATAATCAGAGATGATGTTTTAAAACAGGCAAGAAATCAAACTTGGAAGCACAAAGGGAAAGATATTATAATTTTGAAACAAGTACCAAAAAGAGTAAGAGAAAGCAGAAGAGAATATTACTTCCTCACAAGTGTATTAATAAAAGAAAACATAGTTTTCCGATGGCTGGTACCAGAAGGACTATCTCTAACCTGGCAAGGATCGAAAATCAAGATAGAGAATGTAGAAGAAGCAAGAGCCTTCTTTGCACAAAGTGGACTAAATAGAACAGAACAACCACATAAAGAATCCAAAGATAAAGAAGAAGAAAAGGGAGCGGCCTGCAAAGAGAGGGAGGAAATACAAGATGTCAGAAAGAAACAACCACAAATTTAACAATAATTGGTGTTAGGCAGTAGATTGCAAGAACCCAAAGAAACCAAAAAATACTATAAATAGAGATGTCACAAGAGTTAAAAATATTTTCAGTTAATGTAAATGGATTGAATAACCCTAGGAAAAGAAATCAAATATTGGCCAAACTCAAGAAACAAAGAGCACAAATAAATATCCTACAAGAAGTTCATATTAAGAAATCAAATAGAAAATTACTCAATAAACCAAAATTAGGGAAAATTTATACAAGCTTAGCGGATCAAAAAAAAAAGAGGTGTAGCAATGTATATTGATGAAACAATAGAGTCAAAAGAAATATATAGTGACTGTGAAGGCAGAATTTTAATTGTACAATTAGAACTGGAACCAAAACCTCTCATTATTATATCAATATATGCACCGAATGATAATCAAAAACAATTTTATAAGGGAGATTTGCGCATGCGTCGATCTAGATAGATGCACCGAAAGAAAGCTCCCTCATGAGAAGTAGTAAAAGTGAAAGTTAACCCCCGACAACCCTCTCTAGCTTGGTGAATAGCGGATTGAGTTTTTGAAAACTTTATAAAAAAGAGTTAAAAGAAGAAGTAACCCACAGTTCTAAATGTGAGTAGGGGGAAAAGTGAGAACAAAGGAAAAGATGGCGTCTACTACGGAGCTGGAAGGAAAGATGGATTCACTGCTAACGGCATTTGCCAATATGGGACAGTTACTCCAAGATATGAAAAAGGAGATAGCGGCTGTTGGAGCTGGGGTGGCTGACTTGAAAGAACAGTTGAAAACACAAGATCAAAGAATTGGGAAACGGGAGGAGGGAAAGAGTCGCCAGGAACTTCGCATAATTAACTTAGAGGACAGACAAAGAAGACCTAATCTCCGCCTGAGGGGATTCCCAAAAGATTTTGCGGAGAGTAAACATCTTATTCAAGCAATTTACCGATGGTTCAGTGAAAATAATGTTAAATGTGACCCAGGTGAATTTGAAAGAGCGCACTAACTGGGCTTTTGGATCTCGGAATCAAGGAGATCAAAAAGATATTATTGTAAGGTTTAACTCGGAAAGGAGGGCAGCAGAAATATTCAAAGAGCTAAAGCAGATTTCAAACTTACGTTATAAAGCCATTCCAATACACATCTTAAAAGATTTGTCTGCAGAAACCCTCAAGATGAGAAATCAGATGAGAGAAGTCACCTCCCAACTTGACGAAAACGGAATCCGGTTCTCATGGCGTTATCCTGCTACAGTAATTGTTTTCAAAGACTCCAAAGTTTTCCAGGCGAGATCTCTGAAGGAAGGGAAGACACTGCTTCAACAGCTGGGGATTGATTTGAAGGAAATTTCCCAGGCATCGATATCGAAGAGCCAGCCAGAAGTAGGAGACGGGGATGCGAGACATGGAAGAAGGGAGGATGATTTGTTTATGCTTCAACCGATTCGTGCAGCAGAACAAAGTAAGGAGGAAAAAATTGCAGCTCTGCAAAAGGAACTGGAATTTCTTCAGGAGAAAGAGAAAAGAGAAGAGCCAAGAGTTACGCGCCAGAAGAAGAAATAATGAACTGAACTGAGCTGATTTGCTAATATGGTATTATGGTTTTCAACTAATTAACCTCTTCTTTGTGTATTTTTCTTTTTTTCTTGCTAACCAATAAGGGGAAAAGAGGGAAGGAGGGGGGAATCTTTTTATATGGTATTAAATGGGGAAAGACGGGGGAGCTTTCTAGTGGAACGCAAATCCAGGAGTGCCTCTTGGATAACGAAAGGTTTTTTCGTTGCCTCCCCTTGGGGGGGGCTAGGGAAGAGGCACTAGGGTGGGGATTCATGGTAATTAATAAGCATTTTTCCAGCAGGCTCTGTTTTGCAGGAGGGGGAAATGTATTTAAAATTATGTAAATGGGTGAGACAGTGTTATTCTCGTTGAATGTAAATGGTCTTTCATCACAGAAAAAACGTTATAGAATCATGAAGTTAGCTAGGGATAGTAAAGCTGATATCTTATTTTTATCAGAAACTCATAAAGGAAGGGGAAAAACAGATAAATTAGTTACAAATGGCGAGTGGCAACAGGTTTATGAGTCGAGAGGGACAGCAAAATCCAGAGGAGTCGCCATCTTGATTAACCGAAGATTGTTATTTCAATTAACTAATATTAAAAGAGACAAAGACGGTAGAATGCTATTTATTAAGGGGAAAATAAATAATAAGCTAGTAACCTTAGCAGTAATTTATGCCCCCAATGTAAATGCAAAACAATTCATAATGAATGTAAAGCGTAAACTAGATAATTTTGAGGAAGGCACAGTGATTTTAGCAGGCGATTTCAACTTGGAATTAACAGCAGGGAGGGGTGAAAAGAAAAAATTACATTTAAATAAAATTAATATGACAGATTTACATGAAAATATAGTAAACAGGGACACACTGATTTTAGGGATGAATTATTGATGCTAGTAGTGTTTTTAAGTAATCTTTTTTAAAATTAATTATTAGGATTTTTAGCAATGGATTTTTATGGGAATGGGGGAGGGTGGGAGGGTGATAGTGAATGGAATGGGTTTGGTGGGTGGGATTACAGTATGTATGAATTGAATGGTTATGATTTAAATGATACCCTTGGCAAACCTGACGTTGGAGAGGCAGGAGGGGAGGGGGCACCTATCTCTGGGGTGGCGGAGGGTCAAAATATTCCGGTCTTGCTGGGGAGAGGCAGATATGGTGGGAGCCTTGGAGCAAGCCGTTCCAGGGAAAGGAGAGATCGCTGCTTAGTAGCGATCCCTTCTTTCGGCTCCTTGAGCTCAACCCAAGATACTGGTGACGAGTGTAATTCTGGCCCTGGGCTCAAGTTGCTGCTGCTCAATGCCAGGTCGGTGGTAAATAAAGCTCTTCTCATCCGGGATTTGATCCTGGATGAGGAGGCCGACCTGGCTTGTGTGACCGAAACCTGGCTGGGCCCGGAGGGAGGAGTTCCTCTCTCGGAAATCTGTCCAGCTGGGTTTCGGGTATGGAACCTCGACCCCAGGGAAGGGGAGGAGGAGTGGCTATTATAGCCAGGGAGAGTCTTTGCCTGCGTAGGCTCATTGCTCCAGAGGTTGCGGGTTGCGAGTCCCTTCTGGTGAAGTTGGACTTAGGGGTTCAGGTGGGCTTGTTACTCACGTACCTGCCTCCCAGCTGCGTGTCAACAGCCCTGCCTGTGTTGCTCGAGGAGGTGGCCGGGTTGGCGGTGGAGTTCCCCGGACTTATCGTCCTAGGGGACTTCAATCTGCCGTCGCTCGGCGGTTCCCCTGGACTGGCACAGGAGTTCATGGCCACCATGACAGCCATGGACCTGACTCAAGTAGTTCAGGGTCCGACTCATGAGGGTGGGCACGCACCCGATATGATATTCCTCTCTGAGCAACTGAGTAATGATCTGAGATTAAGGGGCTTAGAAGTATTGCCTTTGTCGTGGTCAGATCATTTCCTACTGCGGCTTAACTTCCTGGCTCCAATCCTTCCCCGCAGGGAGGCGGAACCAATTAGTTGTACATCCCCACCCCATGTCCAGTCAACGAAGCAGTGGAAGTGATGTGCCGGTGCCTGGAGGCTGTTGGGGCCTGGATGGGTGTCAACAAACTCAAACTCAACCCAGACAAGACGGAGTGGCTGTAGGTTTTGCCTCCCAAGGACAATTCTATCTGTCCATCCATTACCCTGGGGGGGGGAATTATTGACCCCCTCAGAGAGGGTCCGCAACTTGGGTGTCCTCCTCGATCCACGGCTCACATTAGAAAAACACCTTTCCGCTGTGGCGAGGGGGGCGTTTGCCCAGGTTCACCTGGTGCGCCAGTTGCGGCCCTATTTGGACCAGGAGTCATTACTCACAGTCACTCATGCCCTCATCACCTCGAGGCTCGACTACTGTAATGCTCTCTACATGGGGCTACCTTTGAAAAGTGTTCAGAAACTTCAGATCGTGCAGAATGCAGCTGCGAGAGCAATTATGGGCTTCTCCAAGTATGCCCATATCACCCCAACACTCCGCAATCTGCATTGGTTGCCGATCAGTTTCCGGTCACAATTCAAAGTGTTGGTTATGACCTATAAAGCCCTTCATGGCACCGGACCAGAATATCTTCGGGACCGCCTCCTGCCGCACGAATCCCAGCGACCGGTTAGGTCCCACAGAGTTGGCCTTCTCCAGGTCCCGTCGACTAAACAATGTCGTCTGGCGGGACCCAGGGGAAGAGCCTTCTCTGTGGGGGCCCCGACCCTCTGGAACCAGCTCCCCCCTGAGATTAGGATTGCCCCCACCCTCCCTGCCTTTCGTAAACTTCTTAAGACCCACCTTTGCCGTCAGGCATGGGGGAACTAAAACACCTCCCCCTTGCCCATGTTGTTTTGTTGATTGGTTGATTGTGTGCCTGTTTTTTTATATATATACTGTTTTATGAGATTATTAATTTAAATTGTAACTAGATGGGTGGGCATTGGATTTGGTATTATGTACTGTGCTGTTTTTATTATTGTTGTGAGCCACCCCGAGTTTGCGGAGAGGGGCGGCATATAAATCCAATAAACCTAACCTAACCTAACCTAACATTTTATTCAGCAAGACATAATAAATTTAGTTGCATTGATTATATGTTAATTAATAAAACAGCAGAGGCACAGCTCAAGAAAGTGGAAGTGAAAAGCTTTTGGTTATCAGACCGTGCTCCATTATTAGCAGTGATTCAGTTAGAGGCTGGCAGGCAACAAAGGATTTGGAGATATAACCCTGTGGTTTCAGCTAATGAGGTAAATAGAATTAAATTACAAAAGGAACTGAGTGGATTTTTTTGTATTAACGCAACAGGCGAAATTAAGCAAACAATAGTTTGGGATACACATAAGGCTGTCATGAGGGGTAATTGTATTAGTACTGAAGCTTTTATTAGGAAATCCTGGGAAGTTGAAAGAGGAAACCTATTAAAAGAAATAGATTTAATCCAAGAAACTTTAAAAATTACAAGAAATAGAGCTTGGAATACACTATTATTATTTAAGAAAAAGAAATTACAATCACTTGATGAAGAAAGATGGAATAAAATGAAGATGATTATACAACAGAGAATTAGGGGATGGGGGAACAAATCAATGAAACAAATGGTACATTATTTGAAAAAAAGAAAAGAGAAATCCCACATCTCTGCTTTAAAGGATAAGGAAGGTGTAATTGAACGTAGTAATGCAGAAATGGAAAAAATAATGAGTGACTTTTATGGGAATTTATATAAAAAAGAACATATTACATTGCAAACCATAGAGGTTAATGAGAAATTAACGGAAGAAGATAGACAAATGCTAAATGCAAAAATTACAAATGATGAGATATCTAGAGTTATTAAAGGGTTGAAACCTGCTAAAGCCCCAGGTCCAGATGGTTTTACTGCTGAATATTATAAGACTTATATGAATGAATTATTACCGCATATGGAAAAATTGTTTAACAATGTAATTAAGACTTCTGAAACTCCACAGACGTGGAAAATCTCAGAAATTATAACTATCCCAAAGCCGGATCGTGATTTAATGGATCCAAGTTCTTATCGCCCTATCAGCTTATTAAATCAGGACTATAAAATATTTATGAAAATATTGGCAAACAGGGTGGAGAATATTTTACCAAAAGTAATTGGAGAAGACCAATATGGATTTGTTAAAGGAAGAAAGATTTATGAACCAATTAGAAACGTAGTCAATGTTATACACCATGCTACCAATACCAAAAGAAAACTAAGTATATTAAAGTTAGACGTGTACAAAGCCTTTGATAAAGTTAATCATGATTACCTATTTCAACTATGTAAAGATTTAAATATGGGAGATTCATTCTGTAGAACTATAGAAACAATTTATAAGGATAATATAGCTCATATCAGAGTAAATGGTAACAGAACAGAAACAATTAAAATTCAGAATGGAACTAAGCAGGGTTGTCCACTATCCCCAATGTTATTTGCACTGGCAATTGAGACTTTAGCAAATAAAATTAGAAATGATAAGGAATGGAGAGGTTACCAAATAGGAAAATTCGAATTGAAATTAAATTTGTTTGCAGATGATGCTATAGTGATGTCTGAAACCCCAATCGAAATGATGAAAACAATAATGATATTGCTCCAGGAATTTAAAGACCAATCGGGACTTATGGTTAATATAGAGAAATCTGAGATAATTTGTTTAAACACTGGCCCCAAAGAGCAAATTGAGATACAAAAAATATCAGGATTGAAATTAGGTTGTAAAAAAAATGAAATATCTAGGAATTTGGTTGTTTAAGAATCCGATAAAAATTGTGACGGCCAACTATAATTTAATATGGGAAAAAATTCAGAAGCAGATAAAAAATTGGAAGGGGAAAAAGTTGGGAAGAATTGCCAAACATTGGCAGTTTGCACAAGAGAAAGAGGGGGGGTGGGGGAGCTCGTGTTTAGTACTATATAGAGAAGCATTTCAAATAGAAAGATTAACGGAATTACAGTTATGGGGGGAAAAGAAATGGGTAAATTTAGAAAAAGAAATCAATAATATAAATAATAAAGAGTTATTATTTAAAAATTGGAGTAGAACAGAAATTAGTAATTTAATCGACCCTCTCAAAGCATGCTTAGAAATATGGTCTAAATGGCAGAGAAAATGTGGAACTAGGAATTCCAAGCTATCAACGTTATACGTATTGAATACAGGGGATGATGTTAACTTAAGCAGAATTATTAAAGTATTAAATAGCAAAAGGGATAACGAGAATTGAACAATTATATGAGAAGGATGGAAGAGTTAGCAGAACTCGATTGGAATGGTGGATTGGTCAACAGAAATGGCTGCAGATTAATGCAATAAGCACATATTTAAATAAAAGTGAGAATAAAGAAGCTCTTTTACGAGAAGAAAATTGTTTAGAAAAAATAATAAGAGAAAAGATTAATGAGAGTAAAGCACAAGCCGGTAATATATATAGAATGTTACTGCAGGTGGAAGAGGAAGTAACAAAAAGTTTGACAAGATGCTGGCAAAATGATTTACAAATAGATGAAAGTGAAATGAAAGAAATAGTAGAAAATATATATAAGATCAAAAATACGAGAGTTAAAGAGATGAGAAGGAAAATTTTACATAAATGGTACTATACACCAGCACAACTTGCACACTTCCAGGGGAAAGAGAAGGGTAATTGTTGGCATGGTTGTCAAAAAAAGGGAATCTTTATGCATATGTTCTGGGAGTGTGCAGAAATTCAGACATTCTGGAATGAAGTACAGAATGAAATTAACAAAATGTTAAATATTAACTGGACAATTACAAAAGAAATAGCGATTTTAATTAAACAAAGAAAACTAGGAGACTTCAAGGAAATAAAATCTGCAGCATTGGAAAGTGCTCAAGCGGTGTTGGTATTGGGTTGGAAAGATTCCACAAAATGGACATTGCAAAATTGGTACTGGTACATGGTGGACCACATACACTTTGAAATTATGGAAATAAGATTAAATAATTTTGACGAGAACAAATTGGAGAAGCTGATGGTACGATGGAATAAGGTGAAAGATTATATGTTGAGTAGAATTTGTGATGTAAATGTGAAAAATAAACTGCAATCACTCTTTTAGTAATATTCAATGCAAGATAGAGCCAAGGAATTATAGATAAACCAATCAAAACCTTTGAATCCTCTTGTATGGGTGGTGGTGGTGAAGGGGAGTGTCTTGTTTGTTAGGTGATGGGCACACGCACTGTGCACTGTTATATGTTTGTTTTATGTAACTATTTTATAAAAATCAATAAAAATTTATTTAAAAAAAACAATTTTATAAGGAATTACATGATAAAATAATTGAATTATCAATAGAAAATATGATAATACTAGGTGATTTTAACGCAATTTCAAACAGTCAAATGGATTATACAGGGAAAAGAAGGGAAAGGGAAAAAAAGGTAATTTTACCAACAACTTTTTGGAAAATGAATACAGAATTATTATTAAAAAGATACATGGCGCAAATGCCATCCACAAAATAAACAATACACTTTTTACTCAAACCCCCACAAAATTTGGACTAGGATAGATATGGCCTGGGCACCAGCGCACCAGCACACACAACGGAAAAGATTAGGGATATTGAAATAGAAACTAATAGTTGTGCAGACCATAATCCATTAGTTATATACTGGAAAGGTAAGGAAAAATCTAATAATTGGTATGTGAATAGAAATGTTCTGCGCGACCCTGAATATAAAGAATGGATTGGAAAAGAATTGGAATTTTTTAAAAAAATAAACAAAAATAATGATACAACCCCACAAAATCTTTGGGATACAACAAAGGCATACATTCGGGGTCTGACAATCTCTTATATGGCAAAAAAAAAATACAGAGAAAAAGATTCAATATCAAAATTTAGAGGAAGAATTTAAAAAATTAGAATTAGAAATGCAACATAATGTACATGATGACAAAGTTAAAAATCAGAGGGACTTATTAAAA
This sequence comes from Erythrolamprus reginae, assembly GCF_031021105.1. Taxonomy (NCBI): domain Eukaryota; kingdom Metazoa; phylum Chordata; class Lepidosauria; order Squamata; family Dipsadidae; genus Erythrolamprus; species Erythrolamprus reginae. Next base: position 84,322,166 of record NC_091953.1, read on the forward strand.
CATAAAATAAAGTTGATGGAACAAGAACAAATTGCTGAAAAAATAAAAAGAGCGAAACAAGAATATTTTAAACATGCAAATAAACCAGGAAGATGGTTGGCTTATAAATTAAGAAAAGAAAGAGAATCTAAAATCATAAAAAAAAATGTTAGATAGTAAAGGAGTAATAAGACACAGAATAGATGAAAAGAAGGAAATAGTATTAGAATTTTACAGGAAATAGTATGAAAAAGAAGAAATAAAAGAAGAGGCGATCTCAGACTATTTAAGTTCTATAGATTTACCTATATTAACTAAAGATCAACAACAAAAACTAAATAAACCCTTTACAGTGCTAGAATTACAGTATTCTATCAAAAATCAGAAAAATAATAAAGCCACCGGCCCCGATGCAATATCTGCGGAATTTTATAAGCTAGATTGTGAAATACTCTTTTCTAATATGTTAGAGATATTTAATAAGATAATAGTAGACGGCAAATTACCCAGAACATGGACAGAAACCTTAATAACAGTAATACATAAAGTGGGAACAGAAAAGGAAAAAATTGAAAATTATAGACCAATCTCATTACTAAACGTAGATTATAAAATTTTTATATCAATATATGCACTTAGGTTTAAAAATATTATAAATGAAATAATAAATGAAGATCAGAATGGATTCTTACCAGGTAGACAAATTAAAAATAACTTGAGGACAATTATAAATACCTTAGAATAGTATGAACAACACCCCGAAAAACAAATGGCACTTATATTTCTTGATGCCCAAAAAATATTTGATAACGTAGGTTGGACTTTTATGAAAATACAATTAAATAAAATGAATGTGGGAACCAAATTTTTTAATATAATTGATGCAATTTATTCTAACCAATCAGCAAAAATCATAATAAACAATGAACAGAGAGATTAGAAATACAAAGAGGAGTTAGACAAGGCTGCCCTATATCGCCATTATTATTTATTTTAACGCTAGAAACATTATTAATAAAAATAAGAACAGAAAATGATATAAAAAGTCTGAAGATTAAAAAAGAAACATACAAAGTCCAAGCATTTGCTGACGATGTGGTCTTTATAATAGGAGATCCTCTGACATCAATATCAAAATTAATAGATTTAATAGAAGTATATGGGAAAGTAGCAGGTTTGGAAATTAATAAGGAAAAGACACAAATACTTATAAAAAACATGACGGACTTACAGATAAAACAACTAGAAAAATCAACAAATATGAAAATAACAAAAAAAGTAAAATATTCAGGTATTTGGATTTCTTCTAAAGTTATGTCTTTAAAAAATGACAATTATACAAAGCTTTTAGGCCAAATTTAAAAAGATTGGAAATATGGAACATTTTACAGTTATCTTTAGTAGGAAGAATTTCTACAATCAAAATGAATATTCTTCCTAAAGTATTGTTTTTATTTCAGGTAATCCCAATAAATCCAGGAGGGAATTTCTTTAAAGAATTAGCTAAGATTACTAAAAAATTTATATGGCAAGGTAAGAAACCAAGAATAAAACAAAGTTCATTAGAAGACCGGAAAGAGAGAGGAGGGCCCTCCCAAATTGGAAGTTATAGTTATATTACCAAGCTGCAGCACTATCATGGACAAAAGAATGGCTAACATTGGAAAATAGAAGATTACTAAACCTAGAGGGCCACGATTTAATGCTAGGCTGGCATGCCTTTGTATGGTATGAAAAGTCCAAAACTCACTCATACTTTAACAGAAACATAATTAGAAAGGCATTAATAGATGTTTGGAATGAGATTTTAAAAAATCACTTTTTAGTAATGCCAGAATGGATCTCACCGATAGAAGCTATTTCTCACCCTAATTTGTTAAAAGAAGGTAAAATATGGAAATATAGAGATTTACTTGATAACTAAAACTGAAAACAAAACAAGAATTACAGGAGTCAGGGGCAGAAATAGATTGGTGGCAGTACGCCCAGATTAATTCTAGATACCAAAAAGATGTGAGAATATTCATATTTAAGAAGGATAATAATGCACTTGGGAAATTACTAATTCAAAATCAAGGAAAATTGATTGGGAAGTTATATAAATATTTAATAAACTACAAGATGATAGGTTGGATATTAAAAGATAATATGATCAGTTGGTGTAAAAATTTTGGAAAAGAAATAAATCTAGATACATGGGAAAAGGTTTGGATATACAACAGGAAAATAACTAAATCAATTTCTTTTAAAGAAAAACAAATTAAGATGTTCTATAGATGGTATCTTCCACCAAATAGGATATCAAAGATGTTTCCAAGTGCCTCACCTATGTTCTGCCGGTGTGTTTCAACCTCCTGTAATTACAAGGTAATTAGTCCAGGAAGACACACACCACACGATAAAAGGAAAACCCAAAAGTTTTTATAAACAGAAAAACAGAAACAGCTCCCTTTTTAAATGTCAAAGGGATTTTCAGGTACACACAAGGCACAGGTTAAATGCAATCCAATTGCTCACCGAATAACTGGTAAATTGAGTCCAATTCTAAAGTCTAGAGAGTCCACACACAATCTTGAACTGCACAAAAACCACGATCTTGACGAAACAATGAATCAGATAAACTGCCATGAGGCTAAAACACCAAGCTGCACTTTTATCTGTAGCACTAATTACAGCATCCCCACCCAACCACAGGTAGCCTCATTTTCTCTTGTAATAATCCTTCAGTTGTTGTCTCCTATGCATCACTCTACGCATGCGTGGATGTGTCATTAATTCTTGTTCAGAATCCAGGGATGATACAGATGATTGATCTCCTCCTGGGCTGTCTGCTAAACTCCCCTCTTCCCTGTCACTCATGCTTCCTTGGTCAGAGGAGGCTTCGTCGGCAGATTCCATCGGGAGCAAAACAGGCCTGCGGCATGTGGATGTTTCCCCCACATCCACCTGCACATTCCTTGGGGCAGGAGCTGGGCCAGAGCTAACCACAACAACCTATATGTTGGAAATGTAAAAAAGAAATTGGCACATATTTTCATGCATGGTGGACATGTCCAAAATCTAAGATTTATTGAAATAAGGTAGAAAAATGTTTAAAGGAAATTACAAATAAGGAAACTAGAAAGACCCCAGCATTTTTAAATTAGGTATTACTGATACCAAATATAAAAAAGAAATATATTATTTAATAATTCATGTACTAGTAGCAGCAAGAATTGCATTTGCACAAAAATGGAAAGAAAAGGAAATTCCAAAAGACGAAGAGGTCTTTAGGAAGATTATGGAATGTGCAGAATTGGATATGATGATGAGACGGTTAAATAACCAAGTGGAAACAGAATTTTATAAAACTTGGGAGAAAGTTTATAATTGGTGGAATATAAAAAAGGGTCATTAAAGATATTAAAATAAAGCATGGAATACTTAAATTTATTAGGTTGAACATATCACATAGTAATAATTGATAGATAAGTTTTATTTTTATTAATTGATTTCAATTATTTTAATTATAACTATACTATGACTAGAAAATATTTGAAAGTTTAGATTTCTATGTTATTGTTGTATACAAAGAGATATTTCATTGACAAGTTTATTTTTCTTTATCAATCTAAACTAGAATTAGTCTTTTTTTTCTGTATTAAGACTTCCATACTTAGTGGGATATAGCATTGCTCCCAGCTGTACGGATTCAGCTCCAGTGATCTTAGAAGCCGATGTCTTAGAAGAACTTGAACGATTAAAGATAAATAAGGCAATGGGTCCAGATGGCATCCACCCCAGAGTTCTTAAAGAACTCAGATCTGTCATTGCTACCCCCCTGACTGATTTGTTTAACCAATCCCTGTTAACAGGAGATGTTCCTGAGGATTGGAGAATGGCCAGTGTTGTGCCTATCCACAAGAAGGGCAGTAGAGAAGAAGCTGGTAACTACAGGCCAGTTAGCTTGACATCAGTTGTAGTTAAAATGATGGAGACTCTACTCAAAAAGAGGATAAACCAGCACCTAAAAAACAATAACTTATTGGACCCAAATCAGCATGGCTTTACTGAAGGCAAATCATGTCAGACTAATCTCATTGATTTCTTTGACTATGTCACAAAGGTGTTGGATCAAGGTGGTGCCGTGGATATTGCCTATCTGGACTTCAGCAAAGCCTTTGATACGGTTCCACATAAAGAGCTGATAGATAAATTAGTGAAGATTGGACTTAATCCCTGGATAGTTCAGTGGATTTCAAGCTGGCTGAAGCATAGACATCAGAGAGTTATTGTTAATGGCGAGTATTCTGAGCAGAGACAGGTTACAAGCGGTGTGCCACAAGGGTCTGTTCTGGGTCCTATTCTTTTTAATATGTTTGTGAGTGACATAGGGGAAGGTCTGGTAGGGAAGGTTTGCCTATTTGCCGATGACTCTAAAGTGTGCAATAGGGTTGATATTCCTGGAGGGGTCTGTAATATGGTAAATGATTTAGCTTTACTAGATAAATGGTCAAAGCAACGGAAACTGCAGTTTAATGTTTCCAAATGTAAAATAATGCACTTGGGGAAAAGGAATCCTCAATCTGAGTATTGCATTGGCAGTTCTGTGTTAGCAAAAACTTCAGAAGAGAAGGATTTAGGGGTAGTGATTTCTGACAGTCTCAAAATGGGTGAGCAGTGTGGTCGGGCGGTAGGAAAAGCAAGTAGGATGCTTGGCTGCATAGATAGAGGTATAACAAGCAGGAAGAGGGAGATTGTGATCCCCTTATATAGAGCGCTGGTGAGACCACATTTGGAGTACTGTGTTCAGTTCTGGAGACCTCACCTACAAAAAGATATTGACAAAATTGAATGGGTCCAAAGACGGGCTACAAGAATGGTGGAAGGTCTTAAGTATAAAACGTATCAGGAAAGACTTAATGAACTCAATCTGTATAGTCTGGAAGACAGAAGGAAAAGGGGGGACATGATCGAAACATTTAAATATGTTAAAGGATTAAATAGGGTTCAGGAGGGAAGTGTTTTTAATAGGAAAGTGAACACAAGAACAAGGGGACACAATCTGAAGTTAGTTGGGGGAAAGATCAAAGGCAACATGAGAAAATATTATTTTACTGAAAGAGTAGTAGATCCTTGGAACAAACTTCCAGCAGACGTGGTTGGTAAATCCACAGTAACCGAATTTAAACATGCCTGGGATAAACATATATCCATTGTAAGATAAAATACAGGAAATAGTATAAGGGCAGACTAGATGGACCATGAGGTCTTTTTCTGCCGTCAGTCTTCTATGTTTCTATGTTTCTACATGTTAAATGTTGTCTGTTTTGTTTTGTCTTATATTTTTAAAAAATTAATAAACATATTTTTTTTAAAATGCATATTCTTGTCTGGAAGGACCAGACTACCTCATAAAAAAAAAATCTTGTAAAATTTGAGTACCATTATGTTTCCTTCTCCCATTCTTGTTTCTTTGTATTAATCATGTCCTTTCATGTTGCAACCTCCTGGAAGGCCATTCCTTCCCTTCAGGAGGTTTGCAGCTTGGTGAGTCACTGCTTGATTAGATCATCTAAAAATGGAATTTTTTCCTTGTACTTTGCACCTTCCCAGCTATCCTAAACACCTAAAAGGTGATATATTTCTCTCTGACTGCATCCTTTCTATATCAAATTATCCAGGCTAAGTTTTGATAGAGTACTTTTATTGTTCCTTTATCATAAGAATTCCTAGTATCCATGCGCAATCTTTGTTGATAACATGCAATGGATATAGCACATCGGCCCAAGAAGATTCTTACATTTTCTAAATGTTTATCTGCAGTTCTCCTGAGGTTGCAGTGATCTGATTCCTGTTATACCTAACTATGAGTTGCTGGCAGAGTTTGATGAAAACTGGGATCTGACATTGTTTTCTTTTAAAATTATTTATTTTACCACTTATCTCTCTTTGTATTGTCAAAAGAGAGGATTCAGCACTGTAATGAATGTAAATAAAAAATATCGGGGGGGGGGGAGGGTGTGAAGCAGTGATGGAATGACAAAAACCCATGTTGGGAAATAATGTAGCAATTATTCTCTATACATTTCCACCCGGTGTCATACAAACTTAGAAACATAGAAGATTGACGGCAGAAAAAGACCTCATGGTCCATCTAGTCTGCCCTTATACTATTTCCTGTATTTTATCTTAGGATAGAAGATAGATAGAATGAATAGTGTCCACTCAGTGAAGCAGTGGAAGTGATGTGTCAGTGTCTGGATGGCTGTTAACAGGCTCAGACTCAACCCCGACAAGATGGAGTGGCTGTGGGTTCTGCCTCCCAAGGACACATCCATCTATCTGTCCATTAGTCTGGGGGGGACTTTTGACCCCTTCAGAGAAGGTCCGCACCTTGGATGTCCTCCTCAATCTGACTTTGGAACATCATCTTTTGGCTGTGTCGAGGTGGGCATTTGCCCAGGTTCACCTGGTGCATCAGTTGCGGCCCTATTTGGACAGGGAATCTTTACTCACAGTCACTCATGCCCTTATTACTTCAAGGTTCGACTACTGCAATGCTCTCTACATCGGGCTACTTTTGAAGAGTGTTTGGAAACTGCAAATCATGCAAAATGCAGCCATGCGAGCAATCATGGGCCTCCCCAGATATGCCCATGTCTTTCCAGCACTCCGCGGATGGCACTGGTTGCCGATTGGTTTCCGGACACAATTCAAAGTGTCGGTTATGACCTATAAAGCCCTACATGGCATCGGACCAGATCACTTGCTGGACCGCCTCCTGTCACAGTGACCATTAAGGTCCCATAGAGTCAGCCTTCTCCAGGTCCTATCAATTAGACAATGTCGCTTGGTGGGGACTAGGGGAAGAACCTTCTCTGTGGGGGCCCCGACCCTATGGAATCAGCTCCCCCCAGAGATCCACACTGCCCCCACCCATCTCACCTTCTGCAAGTCTCAAGACTCATTTATGCTGCCAGGCTTGGGGCCATTAAACCCTAGCCCCCTGGCCGAATGAGTGTATGTTTGTTGTGTGAATGGCAATGGCTGATTTTAATACTGCGGGGGGTTAGATTAACTGTTTTAAATTAATTGGATTATGATGCTGCATTATATATGTGTGTGTTTTAATGTCGGATCACCCTGGTATATTGAAGGAACGTCACAGCTCCTTTTTGCCTCTAGGCCCAACCCAGGACCATTTGTTGTCCATACTGTATATTGTAAACTGCCCTGAGTCCTTGGAGAGGGGCGGCATATAAATCCAATTAAATAAGTAAATAAAATAAATCATATCATCAGTAAGAAATCAGGGAGTTCAATCAATCAGTCTTAGATGTCCGGAAAGTGGGTAAGGGATAGGTCAGGAAAATAAGGGGGGGGGGAGAGAAAAACAAGAGGGTCCTCCGATCTGGTCTTGGACCCAGGCTGTTCTCAAAAGCCTTCTGAAGTCCATAGGTTGCTGACTGAAGAAAAACTGGGATGACTATTCAGTTAATGATAAATATATTGTGAATTTCTCATCCATGTAAGATTGAGCCTCGTCATAACTTGAACATGCTCCAGCAACTTCTTTGCCCTCATGTTGTTGCTGTCATCACATTCCTGAGAGATACCTTAGCTGTTGCAATGTTAAATGAATGTTTTCTCCTTTAAGTGTTTAACAAGCTCCAACAATTTTGCTTTGAGGGCACACCACTGAACGTGTAGTTCCTTTTTCAATTAGTGGGCAACCTAGTAAAATCTATTGATCACTTCATCCTGGGTCTTAGGCACTGCCTTGCAAAGCCATAGTGATTTAGGTAATGGAAGGATTTGGTTTTTTCAACCAGCCTCTTCCCCTGTACATAAATTGGTCCCTAGATCAGTCTGAACAGCAGCTAAGGAGTAAATAAATGGATTGTTAGAATGCACATTAAAAAGGGATGTGCCCCTTTTAATCACATGGTTGATGATCTTGACATGGTCTGCACACATAAACTACATTGCTTCCTTTAATTTATTGCCCTTATGAACTAATGTGTGAAAAAAGTAACTCTGAAAATGTACAAATACAGCTTCATGCTACAATAACTACCTTCTCTTCCATTCTTACAAACACCCATGGGTTTTTTAGCCAGATATCTCAAAGACATATTAAATGATTTCCTGGGTGCAGGAACTAAGCTGGTGAAAACCTTAAAGCAACATTATGCTAATTCCGCCAAACATACATTGTTGTTAGTTCATATATTAACAAACACAACCAGTGAGGTACATAGTACTGATAGTTCCTTTGAACAGCCTAATAGGGCAGAGTTTTGCTGTAAAGTCAGGGGTGGGCTACTGCCCGGACGGACGGGGGGATGCAGTGGGGTAGCAAAAATGGAGCTCCACTCCAGAGCACCCAATTTGGACTGAAAGATGTTGAAAGAAAATGCATAAGCCATGCCCACAGTGGTAGCCCTTCACTGTGTAAAGTGTATAGCTTGTTATATTTTTAGTTACTTATCTCTTGTTTTTCTTAGCTGCAAACTTCAATTGATTTGACAAAGGGGATGTTAGATAATTTTGGAGGCTGCAAATTTCATATTTTCAGATATTAAAATGACCACATATATTACCACATGGCAACATTTTTAGATAACTGTTATCAACCCAAAGTGAGTGCCCTGGATCCAAAGGGACTTATTTGGGCCTTAAGATTACAATCAGGGCCACCATCAGGAATTTTGGGGCCCCATACAGCCTAAGTGTCTGCCCCCCCCCCTGGCCATTTAAAAACTATTTTAAGTCGCCAAGCCACTCCATCCCCCGGGGATCATTTCCCGCTTCACGCCAAGCGAGGCGGTCCCATAGGCCAGTGTTTCCCAACCTTGGCAACTTGAAGATATCTGGACTTTAACTCCCAGAATTCCCCAGCCAGCGAATGCTGGCTGGGGAATTCTGGGAGTTGAAGTCCAGATATCTTCAAGTTGTCAAGGTTGGGAAGCACTGCCATAGGCTATTTCAGGAACTGGGTTAAGCCGATTGTGTGGACTCATCCAGGAGAAAGAAAGAAGCGGGAGTGACAAGGGAAAGAAAGATCCTGGCATCGGTCAGGCGGAGCGAGGCTTATTTACGGCTCCTTGGCACTTCTCCCTTCTTGTTGACAAAACCATGTGCTTTCTAGCGAGGGGAGAGGGGAGGGGGATCCCACACCCGGCAGCCACCGGAGAGGAGCTGGAAAGGACGAGGGGAGAGAAAAGGCAGGGTACCAGCAGTCAGGCGGGTGTCTTGAGGGGGCACTCCCATCTGGAAGGAAGGGAAGAAAGGTGAGGGCGAGCTATGAAGGAAGGAAGGAAGGAAGGAATGGTAAAAGGGGCGATCAAGAGAGGAATGGGTGAATGAATGGACAGAGGGTGGGAAGGAAGGAAGGAAAGAGGGAAGGGACAGGAACAGAGGAAGGGTGCAAAGGAAGCAAGGAAAGGTGTGAAAGGAGAGAGGAAGAGAGGAAGGAGTGAAAGAAGGGAGTGAGGGAGGAAAGAAGGGAGGAAGGAGAAGGAAAGAAAGAAATGGAGGGAGGGAAGGAAAGAAAGAAAGAAAGAAAGAAAGAAAGGGGGAAGGGACAGGAACAGAGGAAGGAAGGAAGGAAACTTATGAAAGGGGAGAGTAAGAGAGGAAGGACTGAAGGAAGGGAAGGAGGGAAGAAGGTAGGAAGGAGAAAGAAAAGAAGAAATAGAGGAAAGGAAGGTAAAAGAGAAAGAAAAAGAGCAAGAAAGAGAAAGAAAGAAAAAGAAAGAGAATGAAAGAGAAATAAAAAGAGAGAGGGGGAATGAAAGAAATGGAAGGAGGGAAGGAAGGAGAAAGAAAGAGGGAGAAAGAAAGCAAGAGAAAGAAAAAAGAATGAAAGAGCAAGAGAGAAAGAAAGAAAAAGAAACGAAAGAAAGAGGAAAGAAAGAGAATGAAAGAGAAATAAAAAGAGAGGGGGAATGAAAGAAATGGAAAGAGGTAAGGAAGGAGAGAAAGCAAGAGAAAGAAAGAAAGCAAGATAAAGAAAAAAGAATGAAAGAGCAAGAGAGAAATAGAGAAAGAAAGAAAAAGCAACAAAAGAAATTGTGATTTTTACAATTCCCTCCCCCGCTCCCCACAAACCACCTACCCCTCTACCGCAAGAGGGAAGCGCCCGAGGCGCCGGGTTCCCCTTTCTCCCTCGCCCGTATCCTTGCCACGGTGACTCACCAGGAGAAGGCTGGAGACCCACGCAGCTCCTTGGGGGGCCTCGCGGAAGGCAGCGGCGGAAGCCCCCATGGCCGGCGCTGGGTGCGAGAAAGGATGCTTTCTGCGCGGGCGGAGGCTGAGAGCTGAGAAGGGCGTGCCTTGCCCACCCTCGCCGGAAGAGCTGCCCATCTAGCAGTCCCGCTGCCCCATTGCCCAGCAGGGGATGATGGGCAAGGGACGCCTCGGGGAAGGAGGGCATGGCGGGAAGGGAAGGAGGGGGCTGGCGGGGGTTTAGGAAAGGGGAGCCCGCTTGGCACGAGGGAACGCTGGCCGCGCGGGGCTCCAAGGCCAGCCTTGCAGCTCCTCGGCGGGAGGAGCCGAAGGCCACCGGGAGAGGACTGGGCTCAGCAGGAGAAGCGCTGCCCCCCCATTATTCAATTTCCCCGGGCCCGTGACGCGACTCCCAGTAGTACCGGTCTATCGGCGGCCCTGATTACAATTATGTCATCAGTTGCATGAGGTACTCTGAGGTGATAATGTGACCAACCATGCCAATAGAAATTGTATGATGTGAATAAAGTCTAAGTGATACAAGGTGAATCTGCCTTTAGATCTAAGTAAATGGTTTCTATTTCCTCCAGCTTGAAGAAACCCTTTCAGAGTCTGCTGAGTATATTTAATTTTGCTTGGTTGTCGCTCAACACAAATTGCACTACAATTTTCCTTTTTTTATGCTAAAGCTCTGAAGGCAGAGGAGGAGTCTGTTTTCTATGGGTAGAAAACATAAAACTCTCACTTAAGCTTATCCAACAACCCTGGTGGTACCATAGCTTCTCCTTGTAAAGCATTAACTAGAAAAACATCTTGCCAAAATAGTTCTTTCAAATGCAATGAAGAGAGATTGCACTAACAGTCTTTCCCTCTTTTTTACCCACTTCTTTAATTATTTTTAGAGATCACTGGACAAATGTATTAAGACATCTGCAAACTGACCTTAAATGCCACACACCTCGCTTCCTACTATGCTACAGAGCCTCTGATTACAACATCACACATGCGAACAAGCTAACCACACTACTAATGTGGGCAACATCCTACTCACACCCTCTCATTTTTCTTAGCGACCTCAACCCACCTCATATTAACTGGACCCTAAATGAATGTTCAACTGAACCTATACATTCAACCCTTTACAATGCTATTACTAATCTATGGCTTGAACAGCTGGTAACAAACAATACTAGACTCGGTAATTGTCTTGATCTCATCTTCTGCAACAGACTACAAATAATAGAGCCCTTTTCCAGCAGTGACCACATAATTGACTTTTGTCTCAATATACATCCTTACAAAAATGACCACAATAAAAGTATAACCAATTACAATTTTTAAAAAGCCAAATATGATAATCATAGATGCTGATCTCTCATCTATTGATTGGCAAACATTATTGCTGAAGATACTACAATAATTTTTTCCTTGAAATGCAGAGTCATTAAATTAAATTTACTGCTAATTATCACCAAAACCAAGAAAAACAAACTAGCAATAAAAATAAAGAAGCTACAATCCAAAAAAAGAGATCCTTTTGGCGGAAAAACAAAACTGGCTACATTAAAAGCCGCTACAAAAATATATGTCACCAATTAAAGACTGAATGTATCGATTATCACATCAATCAAAAAGAAAACCAACTGCGCACAAATTCCACATGCCCCTTCCACAACTTTGTAACCAAATGGTAAAGAATATAATGATGAATATAATGATGCTTTAAAGCCAACCTCTTTAACACATTCTTCAGCTCCATCTTTGTAAACAGCAATGGCTCATGCCCAACATTTCCCAGTTGCACTCCAAACAATTGCAACGATCTAAACAAATTGATTTTACAGAAGATAATGTTGAAAAAGCATTATATAACCTAAAACCATTGGACCTGATGGTCTATGTGCATATTTCTTTTAAAAGCTCTCTACAACCATAGCAGAGCCTCTAAGCATAATAATTTTTGAAAAATCCTTCAGGACTAGCCTCTTACCTAACTTATGGTCACTAGTCACAATCATCCCTATCTTCAAAAAAGGAGATCCCAGTCTAGTAGAAAACCTCAGACCAGTCTCTCTATGTGGTGTCACATGCAAAGACATGGAATCGATCATAAACCAATCCATTACCCTTCACCTAGAAACTAACAACCTACTCTCTAACAAACAATTTGGTTTCAGAAAAAAATTATCCACTAAACTGCAACTTGTACATTGCAAAAACATATGGACTTCACAATTCAATCAAGGTAAATAAATTGATGCAATTTACATAGAGTGTTATAAAGTCATTGATTCAGTAGTACACGACAAACTACTTGAGACCAGTTAAAATCTTATGGCATCTCTGGTCCCCTTCATGATTGGATAATTGCGTTCTTATCAAACAGACAACAAATGCTTAAAATAGGGAGTGCCCTTTCAAATCCTACACCTGTCAACAGTGGTGTCCCTCAAGGCAGCATTCTAGGACTAACACTATACATTCATTACATGAACAACATTTGTGATCATATTATAAGTACCGGTAACTGTGTTCTCTTTGCTGACTATGTTAAACTATTCAACACCACCAACAATACTTCTACCTTTCAAAAAGACCTAGACCATGTATCACAATGGTCTGATAACTGGCAACTTCACGTTTCAACCAATAAATGCTCTGTCTTACACATTGGCAAAAAGAATCAGAACACAAAATACAAATTTGGAGACATAACCTTGTAGATGACCCTCACGCTGTTAAGGACCTTGGAGTACTCATATCTAATGACCTAAGTGCCAGAGTCCATTGTAACAACATTGCCAAAAAGGCACTAAGAATTGTTAACTTAATCTTGTGAAGCTTCTTCTCTGGCAATAAGCTCTACTATCCAGAGCTTACAAAACATTTGCAGACCAATTCTTGAATACAGCTCACCCATCTGGAGTACTCATATCTAATGACCTAAGTGCCAGAGTCCATTGTAACAACATTGCCAAAAAGGCACTAAGAATTGCTAACTTAATCTTGTGAAGCTTCTTCTCTGGCAATATTGAACTGCTATCCAGAGCTTACAAAACATTTGCAGACCAATTCTTGAATACAGCTCAACCATCTGGAACCCACAGTGCATATTGGACATTAATACAATTAAGAGGGTCCAGAAATATTTTACAAGAGTCCTCCACTCCTCTGCTCGCAACAGAATATCTTATTCCACCAGACTTGAAGTTTTGAGCTTAGAAAACCTAGAGCTACGTGACCTTCGATCTGATCTAAATGTAGATCTCTATTTAATGAAGATATCAATGGTCATAAACAGTCTCTTTATTTCTGAGAACAAATTATTATAAAACCCTTGGGTCACTGCAATCACAAATATGCACCGCCGGTGACTCACTCCCCGGCCCGGATTTCCCCTTTTTTCAGCCTTGGGTGGCCCAGTTCCGAGGGGGTGCGGCCTTGCAGGCCTGGTTGGGGCCTTTAGCCTTCAAGCCTACGGGCCTAGGGGTGAGCCTTCTCCTCTCCAGTGGGCCGTTTCGCCTTACAAGGATCAGCAGAGGCAATCTCCATTTGAGCAATTCCCATTAAGGGGTTTCTTTATTTAACTTTACTTTATTTAACATCTCGATGGCTCCTAAAAGGCAGAAGCCTCTACCCCCACCGGTGGAGATGGGGGCACGGCCCAGGAGGGCCCTGAAAAGGGTCCCAGTCCAATTAAGCTGGGGGCGCTGGAAGAATTGCTGAGGGAGTATCACCCTCGTGGGAAAGCGGCTGCTCTCTTACAGGGTTTTACTGAGGGCTTCAGGATCCCATATGTTGGACCTAGGAAGGCCTTCATATCTGACAACCTTAGATCGGCTGTTGGCCATGAGGACATTGTTAGGGCTAAAATTCAGAAGGAGGTGGCCGAGGACAGGGTACTGGGGCCTTTCCCGTGCCCACCCTCGCCAGCTCCTCGGGTCTCCCCCTTGGGGGTGGTTCGCAAGAAGGCCAGTGATGAATTTAGGTTGATTCACCACTTGTCCTTCCCGAAGGGAGAATCAGTGAATGACTTCATTCCTGATGAGCTTTGCTCAGTCCGCTATGTGTCCTTTGACATGGTGGTGGCCATGGTTAGGAAATGTGGGGTGGGAGCCCTCATGGGTAAATGCGACATTAAGTCTGCATTCCGGCTCCTCCCCATACACCCAGATGACTTTGAGCTCCTGGGCTTTCACTTCGAAGGTGGCTTTTACGTAAACAGAGTGTTGCCCATGGGCTGCTCCATATCTTGCTCCCTGTTCGAGAGCTTTAGCACCTTCTTGGAGTGGGCGCTCAGGAGGCGCTCTGGTCTGGGTTCGGTCATTCATTATCTCGATGACTTCCTGTTGGCGGGGCCTGTGCATTCAGAGCAATGTTCTGCCCTGATGTCGGCCTTTGAAGCCCTTTGTGCTCATCTAGGGGTCCCTTTGGCCCCTAAGAAGACCAAGGGCCCCGCCACCAGGATTAATTTTCTGGGCATTTAATTGGACTCAGAGGAGCAATCTTGTAGATTGCCCCTGGACAAGCTGCTCAAGATTCAGAGCAAGCTTGACATAGTGTTAGATATCCGGAAGGTGACCTTTCACCAGCTTCAGGAATTTGCCAGGCTTCTTAATTTTGCCTGCCGGGTGGTGGCTCCCGGCAGGGCCTTTTCCCGGCAGGTATACACTGTGATGAAGGGGCTTCGATTGCCCCATCATCGGACCCGCCTGCGCGTTGGGGTCACGGATGACCTGCGCATATGGCGGGTCTTTTTGGCCCACTTCAATGGTCATTCTTTTTGGAGGTACGAGCTTCTTTTGGAAGCTGAGCTGCAATTGTGTTCAGACGCCGCGGGGACCTGCGGGTTCGGGGTTATTTTAGGTGAACAGTGGTGCCATTCCATGTGGCCTTCGGAATGGAGGGCCTCTCCCTTGGTCAAGGATTTGACCGTTTTGGAGCTCTTCCCACTGATAGTACCTTTAGAGCTGTGGGGAGAGCAATTTAGAGACAAAACGGTGCACTTCTGGTGTGGACCACTTGGCAGTGGTCCACGTTGTAAATGCCCTGTCCTCTAAGAGCGACAGGGTCATGTGGCTTGTCCGCCATTTTGTGCACGGGTCTTTGTCTCTAAATGCCCTGTTTCTGGCCCGGCATGTTCCCAGGCTAGATAACAGGATCGCTGACGCCTTGTCCCATGGTCAGTTGTCCAGGTTTCAGACGCTGGCTCCGTGGGCTTGCGCGTCACCCTGGCCACCTGTGGAACCTGGGCGGGCTCATGAACAGTGGATGATGGAAGCAAGCAGGGCCATGGCCCTCTCGGTGGCACCCGGCATCTTGAGGGCATATCAAAACTCAGGTAAGGAGTTTTGGGACTTTAGACAAGCCAGGGGTTACCCTCACTGTTGTATCTTGAAATGGCTACCTTGTATTTCCTGTAGATAGTTTGTTCCATCTTCCAGCGCTGTCTGAGCTAAAGCAGGAAGTCGCTCCTGATTGGCTCAGACGCGGCTGGCTCTTGCTTTGGCGGGAGCCGCAAATGTATAAAAGAAGCGGTTTCTCCAAGCAGAGCCAGTCGGTACTAGCTGAATTGTCACTTGCCTTGCTGAGCTGTTACTTGTTCTCTGAGCTGAATAAAAGTACCGATTTGTTTGAACCCTGTCTGTGGGTCTACTTCACTGGCGACGACGGACGAAAGAAAACCTCGCGTGCAACATGAGCAACGTCCAGATCGGCCGGGCTCCAGAATTCTTCGTCCCCGAAAAAACGTCCTGGGATGAATACCTGGCTACCTTCGAGATCTTCCTCGAGGCGGCAGGAATACAGGACGCCAACGCCGATCGCAGACGGGCTATTTTTTTGAATTACTGCGGCCCAGAAATCCGTGGCCTTGCCCAGACTCTCACCGACCCGCAGCCAGCAAGAACCGTCGCTTGGGACGTCCTACAAGCCAAGCTAGCGAGCCATTTCAAGCCGACCAAACCAGCCATGGTTTTTCGGCATCAGTTCTCCATGATGGCTCAGAAGGAAACAGAATCAATCAACCAGTTTACAACGCGACTTCGGACGGTACTTGCACAATGCAAGTTTAAAGACCCGGAAGCTCGCCTCACCGATGCCTTGGTTTTCGGCATGAGAAGCGCCACGGTGAGGAATAAACTCCTCACCGAAGATGAACCGACTCTACAAACCGTGATTAAACTAGCGCAAACCGCAGAAGCCGCCGACGCAGCGGCTAAGGAATTAAAAGAACACGGAAGGCGAGAACTCATCGCCAAGATTGACTCCGCGTCTCCCCGCGCCGAGGGATCAGACGACCTCAGCCAACCAGCTCACAACGTGGACAACTGCTTCCTGGTACAAGACCAGCCAAGACACCACAGAGCTACTCACCCCCCACCCCCCTGCGCCGGCTGCCGAGGGAACCACCAGCGCCATCGATGCCCCTTCCGGGACGCCACATGCCACCGCTGCAACCGTCGAGGCCACATCGCCATCGCATGCAGAGCATCGGCACCAGAGGAAACATTCTCCACACCGCGCCACCAACGACCACAAAACCAAACGCCCCAGCCGCGAGAAAACCGACCGTTCCACTATTCGGGTCAAAGGAACTACTCAGCCGCTAACCGCGACTACTCAAAAGGTAACACTCAATTTTCCGTGAATAACACGGCAACCAAAAAAGGGGGCAAAATTGTTATCTCGCTGTTACTTAACAACCAACCATGCTCGATGGAGCTTGATACAGGGTCTAGGTATACCATTATGCCATGGGAGAAGTTTAAACTGTACATGCCTAACCTGTCTAAATCTGATCTAAAGCAAACCTCTGTAGTAATCAGAGATTTTCAAGGGGGGGTAATCTCGGTCCTGGGAACAGCAAATGTACCTATTGTATTCAAGAATGTCAAATGTACCCTACCCATGCTCATTGTCACAGGGGCTAAGCACTCTCTCCTGGGTTTGGCTTGGATGGAACCTTTGGGGATTGAAATTTCTGGTGTTTGTACTGTAAATTGTGATAATATGCCTAACTTCGTGCAAGAGTTCCCTGAAGTGTTCAGCCCCACCTTGGGATCGTATAAGGGGCCCCCTATATCATTTTCTATTGACCCCAAGGTCCCACCAGTCCGGCTCAAACCTCGCAGGGTACCCCTCCCGCTTCTCCCCAAGCTAGACCTGCAGCTAGATAAACTTATAAGCCAAGGTATTCTGGTCCCTGTGGAACAAGGGCCATGGGAAACGCCCATAGTTATGCCTCTAAAGCCAGATGGCTCGTTAAGAGTTTGCGCTGACTATAAATCCACCCTTAATAAGGCTCTACAGCATCACCCCTACCCCATCCCGGTGGTACAACAACTCCTACACTCCCTGGGGGAAGGGAAAAGGTTTGCAAAAATCGACCTCGCGCAGGCTTACCAGCAGCTTCCGGTCGATGAACAAACAGCAAACGCACAAACGATTGTAACGCACAGGGGAGCTTTCAAATGCACAAGGTTACAGTTTGGGGTAAGCATAGCCCCAGGGATATTCCAGAGTATTATGGAACGCCTATTGTCAGGGGTAAATGGGGCCATCCCATATTTTGATGACATCTTAATTGCAGGGGAAAACCAAGAACAAGTAAACAAAAGAATAAGGGAAGTACTTAAGAGGTTACAGGATAAAGGCTTAAGGATCAAGCCTGACAAATGTGTCTGGGGAATCAACAGTATAGAATTCCTGGGATATAAAGTGGACAAAGAAGGTATCCACCCCACAACAGAGAAACTGAGGGCCATTAGGGAAGCCCCAGAGCCACAAGATAAGAATGAGCTGCAGGCATTTTTAGGCCTCCTTAATTTTTATTCCGTTTTTTTGAAGCAGAAGGCAACAGTAGCAGAGCCTCTACATCGTTTACTCCAGAAGGAAACCCGTTGGACCTGGGGGAAAACTGAACGTGAAGCCTTTTTCCAAATAAAGCAATTACTAACTTCTAAAAGTGTGGTAGTCCAATACAGTACTTCACTACCCATTAGGCTCACGTGCGACGCTTCACCGTACGGCGTAGGAGGAGTCCTAGCTCACGTTCTGCCTAATAATACAGAGGCCCCAATCGCATTTTTCTCCAGAACCATGACCAGCACAGAGAGGAATTATAGCCAGTTAGATAAAGAGGCTCTAGCTTTAGTGGCAGGGGTGAAGAAATTTCACAATTACATTTTTGGAAGAAGTTTTGAATTGGTTACAGACCACAAGCCCTTACTAGGCCTGCTAGCCCCCAACAAACCCACTCCGCCATTTATGTCTCCAAGATTGATCAGGTGGGCCCTTTTCCTCTCAGGGTACCAGTATGATCTCACCCACAAGGGGGGGAAGGAAATCAATCATGCAGATGGCCTCAGCAGGTGCCCCATAACAGACTTAGTGGAGGACCCTGCTCCTTCCACAGATGTATTAATGATAGAGCTCGAGGATAACCCACTAACCACGGCCAAAGAGGTAGCTGCACACACGCAGCAAGATCAAATCCTTAAACAAGTGGTCAACTGCGTACTTAAGGGATGGCAAAATGACTCTGTGAAACCTGAATTGTGTGATTTCAAAACCAAAAGACTTGAGTTATCTTATGTAAAGGGTTGCCTGCTGTGGGGAGATAGAGTGATCATCCCCAAAAGCCTAAGGGTAAAGGTACTCAAAATGTTACATGTGGGCCATCCTGGGATTGTCAGGATGAAGAGCCTAGCAAGAGGGCATTTATGGTGGCCAGGTTTGGATGCTGATATTGAAAACTGGGTATCAAAGTGTGACCCATGCCAAGAATCACGGCCCAATCCCCCCAAAACAACTCCAGCAGAGTGGGAGCAGCCTGCTGGGCCTTGGTCAAGAATCCACATTGATTTTGCTGGTCCAGTGGGATCCCAGTATTTCCTAATAGTGGTTGATGCGTTCTCCAAATGGGTGGAAATAATAGCAATGAACAACATAACCACAAGTGCCACCATCAAGGTATTGAGTAGACTGTTTGCCACCCATGGTTGCCCGGATATCTTAGTGTCTGACAATGGGCCACAGCTAACAGCCAGGCAATTCGAATTGTTCCTAGATGGCCTAGGGGTCAGGCATGCCCTCATCTCGCCTTACTCGCCATGGGCTAATGGCTTGGCAGAACGTTACGTTCGTGTGGCAAAGGAGGCATTGCGCAGGTCAGGCCCTGGGGATGTACAACAAAACTTGGACCAATTCTTGCTCACCCAACACATCACCCCTAACTCTCACACACATGTAAGCCCTGCAGAGTTATTAATTGGAAGAAAATTAAGGTCACCACTAGATAGGTTGAACCCAAGATTCTGTGTTAATAATCAAATGTTTGTAAAACCTGAAAGAGAAATGTACTTGGGACAAAATGTATATGTAAAAATTTTTGATGGAGGTGTAAACTGGATGAAGGGAATTGTTGTTAAACAAAATGCACCAAAGACTTATATGGTAAAACTAGAGGATGGTCGACTGTGGAAGCGGCACATCGACCACATTCGGAAACTAACAGAAAATCCTTTACCACAAACCGCTGACATGGACTCTCCCCCTTCAACAGACTTTAACACATTACCCGAATTAAGAGACACGCAAAGGAACTTATCGGGCCAGGGGGAGCCATCCAGCGACGCCGAGCCATCCTCCTCCTCCGAGGTCCTCGTTGGGCCCGCCAGGCCAAGTCCACCGCACCGGGAGAACAACAGCGAGCCATCCTCCACCGTCGGTGTCGAAGGAGAAATTGAATTGCGCAGGTCAGAGCGAGCTTCATGGAGACCTCACCGATTGGACGACTTTGTCACATGGCTGTCGTGATGGATGTGTCCAACTATGAGGGGAGGGGTGTTGTATCTTGAAATGGCTACCTTGTATTTCCTGTAGATAGTTTGTTCCGTCTTCCAGCGCTGTCTGAGCTAAAGCAGGAAGTCGCTCCTGATTGGCTCAGACGCGGCTGGCTCTTGCTTTGGCGGGAGCCGCAAATGTATAAAAGAAGCGGTTTCTCCAAGCAGAGCCAGTCGGTACTAGCTGAATTGTCACTTGCCTTGCTGAGCTGTTACTTGTTCTCTGAGCTGAATAAAAGTACCGATTTGTTTGAACCCTGTCTGTGGGTCTACTTCACTCACATTTGGCCCTTCCCAGTAGATCACCTCATGGAGTTCTGCGTGCTGCTTAGGCAGCACGACTTCTCAGTTAGAACTATCAGGTCCAGGCTGGCAGGCCTGGCCTTTCTGTCTAAGGCCAGTGGCTTTCCGGACTCTTCTTGCGACTTCCGCATTCGGAAGATGCTGGAGGGTTGGGTGAGGGAGCGGCCTCCGCCCCCATCGGACAGTAGACAGGCATTAACTGTACAGCAGCTGTCCCTTATTAATCTTGCTTGGAACAGCCTGTGTGCCTCTCTGTACAAGGCCCGCCTTTTTCAAGCGGCGGCCAGTGTGATGTTTTTTGGGGTCCTTCGAATCAGCAAGGCTTTAGCCTCATCTCAGGGTGACAGGTCTCTCTGTGCCTTTCAGTTCTCGGACCTGTACTTTGGCGACGGGGGTGTCTCCCTCTTGGTGAGATAGTCTAAAACTGACCAGTTAGGTAGGGGTGTCAGGATAGAGTTGACGGCAGCCACCGATCAGTCTGTGTGCCCAGTGGCAGCTCTTTCTAATTTCTGCAGTATTAGGGGTGCGGGGCCAGGTACCTTTTTAAACATCAGGACGGTACCCCGCTTACCTGTTACCAATTTTGGGCTTTGGTGACTAGGACTCTAGTCAGGATTTGTTCCGTATCGGCACTGCTACTAGCGCAGCAGTGTCTGGTTTCCCGGGTCATAGGATCCGGGAAATTGGTCGCTGACGGTCAGCGGCCTATTTGGGTTATGTATGGCCAGCTGAGGTAGTAGGACAGGGTTTCATGCTATGTAACCTTTCTCTGCCCTCTTCTAGATAGTCCCGCCAGGGCGAGACTGACAGCATTGCTGTGTGGCCATAGTATGGTCTTTTGGGCTGTCCGCTCCGCAGCAAGAACCGCCGTGGGGACCCAGCTGTCTTTGGGCCGGTGGGTCAACATCGTCTGGATGGGGAGAAGAGGCCTTGCGGTGGGAGGGGCTTCTCCCGCTGCTCCTGGGAGGGCGGCACAGGGTGGCTGCACCCAGGTGGTTGGTCTTGCACCTTGGTGGCAATGACCTGTGTGTGCTTGGGGGTCTGACATTGATTTGTCAGTCCCGCGAAGACTTGCGTATTCTTCACATGGCTTGGCCAACCACGCAAGTGGTTTGGTCTGAGATCCTCCCGAGGATCGTCTGGAGGGACGCCAATTCCCTTAGGGCCATTCACAAGGTTAGGAGGAAAGTGAATAAGGCTATGGGTAGGCTGGTTAGAGAGTTGGGTGGGGTAGTGGTTTCCCATCCCAACATCACCATAGATCAGCCGTGGCTTTACCGTGCTGACGGCATTCACCTGTCAGAACAGGGGAACACCATCTTCTTACAGGACCTGCAGAGGTCACTGTGCGAGCTGTTGCAGTTAGAGGGGGGAGTCAGGGGGCCAAGAAAGAGCTCTGACCCCCACTCCATGGCAGGTTAGGGGCGGAAAACTGGGTGGTGTTTAGCAACTGCGTGTTCTCCGTTGGGCATCTTTGGGGATGATTGACAGGTTCTCTCCAAAGGTCATGGTGCCTTTAGCTCGATCTGACCAATTGGGGGGAACTCGTCTTTGGGTCCCACCCATCTCTATCCCCTTGTAGGGGTTAGACGGCGAGACCTCCCACATGCAGGTGCATGGCTCGGATCCATGTGAGGGCAGGGCCCTTCACCTGGATCAGCATGGAGCTACGCCCATAAGTTTTTCTGACGTCATTTTCCGCCCCGGAAGTAATTGTTTGACCCTGCAGGTCCTTGTTAGGATTTAGTTAAATTTATGCTAATTTAATGAATAAATTATGCAAATTTAATTAATAAAAATGGCCCATTTTAAATCCAGCTCTCTGTGTCCGTGTCGTTACTCCGCCTCTGCTGCAATGCACGGCCAGTGACTCACTCCCCGGCCCGGATTTGCTGCAGGGCCAGGGAGGTACGGCCCTTGGCACAGTCGCCATTTTGAATGCCGGGATCTCATGAGATTTCACAAGATCTCGGCCATTTTGGGATCATCGGCCGAGACCGATGACGTCGTCGGGGGGCGGAGCCTGCCAGCCCTATAAAAGGGGCTGTGGAGGCTTTGGGCCTCCTTTTCGCCCCGATGACGACAAGCATTGAATACCCACCAGCCCTCCCTATCTTCCAGTGTGCTACTGTGGGTCACCCTTAGGGGGGCCGAATAGGAATTTTTGGTGGTCTCGGTATTTTCTGTGACCGTTTTTTCACCTATTCCATACTGTGGTGACGGATAGGCAGTTAGGGGGTGCTTCGCCCCTTGTTTAGGCTGATTGGCTTACCTTTGGTCATTTGGGTAGGCAGGTTAGGGGTGGAAAACTGGGTGGTGTTTAGCAACTGCGTGTTCTATTAAATTTCCTGTATTTCAATTTTACATCTGTGCTACATGAATCTATTCAAAAATGTTTCCCTCCCTATCTGATTATTGCTTATTCAAATTGCTCTTTTGACCTTGTCATCATATACCTAACAAATGCAGATGTAAGTCTCCATTCAGAGTCTTGCTCCCAGGTGATTTGCATAGTTTATATCCGACCAGATCTCGGTTCCAGGTTGTTGACAATTCATCTAAATAAAGAGAAGAATTACTAGGACTTGGAAGTTTCTGAAGTTGAATACCTGTAGGTGGAAGAATTACAATATGGAATTCTACAATATTGATTGTAGACACAAGAGATATTACAACAGAAACCATACAGCCAGTAAAATGTAATGGCCAGCATCCACTTTTGATCTGACTGAATGTAGAGGAGTTAACATGACATTTAAGAGCATTTATGATCTTTCTGTAGCAAAAACAAAATTGCACAACATTTCCCAGGAATTCACCAGCTTTTCCAAGGTCATCAGATATGTTTTTGTTTACTCTTTTCCCAGTGCCTTTTTTTTTTTGCTGAATTGCCATGAATTTATTTCTTTTGGACGAAGATGTGCATTGGGAAAACAAGGTGAGGGAAGATTTGAGAAGACTACAAAAATCACAATTGGACAAAAACAAATGTACAGACCTTTAAAAAAATATGAAGTTGTTTTCCTATTGTTATCTTTTTGTTTTATCTCAAGAAAATGTTCAATTAAGTGTATTTTTGTTAAAAGAACAGGTAGTCCTCAACTTACAACTACAATAGAGCCCAAAATATCTGTTGTTAAGTGAGACATTTGTTAAATGAGTTTTGCCCCATTTTTTAACCTTTCTTGCCACAGTTGTTAAGTGAACCACTGAAGTTGCTTGCCCCATTGACTTTGGTCGTTAGAAGGTCACAAAAGGTAATCACATGACCCTAGGACACCACTATCATCAAAAATACGAGTCAGTTGCCAAGTATCTGAATTTTGATATCATGACAATGGGGATGCTGCAACAATTGTAAGTGTGAAAATGGTCATAATTCATTATTTTCAGTGCCATTGTAACTTTGAACAGTCACTAAATGAACTGTTGTAAATTGAGGAATGCCTGTATCCACTGATAATCAGGAATAATATTAGTGTCTGGCTTATATTAATTGCAAATAAGTGTAAAAATAATTTTTACTTATATTATTTATTTTATACATATTATTTACAGTATTTTATAGTTTTTTAGAGTTAGAACCTATTCGCTTTAAGATTTAAGGAAGCCTTGCCATTTATTTTATTTATTTGTTTATTTATTCATTTGTCCAATACACAAATACATAGGAAGAAAAATAGACATGTGGTAATATATATAAGGGTAAAAGTGAACTTAGAGGAGAGGATATATGAAAGGAAGAGAATATATATGATAGGTGAAAGAAAGGAAAGACAATTGGACAGGGGACGAAAGGCACACCAGTGCACTTACGTACGCCCATTACTGGCCTCTTAGGAAGCAATATATGCATTGCATCACAAACTGCAATTGTGCCAGCCTGGCCCATTTTCCTGAGAACAAGATGTACTAGAGCAGCGTTTCCCAACCGGTGTGCCGCGGTAGTGTGCCACGAGACATGGCCAGGTGTGCCGCGAGAAGCTCCAGCTGGGCGGGGCGCTGCCGGCGCCCCTGCCTGAGTGTCGTCCTGTGGATGGTCTTGGGCTTCACAGTCGCTTCCTAGTTCCCTCTCCTCCCACCACCTGTGTCTCCCGCCATCGCCTCCCACCAAGCCGTCACCCGTTGCCGTGGGTTCCTCGAGTGGGAGCTGCCGCTTCCCTCCGTCCAGCTCAGCCACGCTGCCGTAGAAAGCACAGAGGTTATTGCCACCGCTTCTGCCTCCACTCAGGGAGCCACCGTGGTCACCGCGCCTTTTCCTCTCGCTCAGCTCAACCACGATGGCTGCCTGAGTGGAGGCAGAGGCGGCGGCAATAACCTCTTGGCGGAGGGGAAGCGCTGACGGGCTCTCCTCCTTCCCCACCCCCGCGCTTCTCTCCCGCCCTGGCTTTTGCTTCGCCCCATGATTTCCCCGCAATTTCATCCAGGCCACCTCTTGCCTCCTTTTGAACTGCTGGGAAATCTGCGGGCGAAGCAAAAGCCAGGGCGGGAGAGAAGCGTGGGGGTGGGGAAGGAGGAGAGCCCGTCAGCGCTTCCCCTCCGCCAAGCTGTCTGCTTGTCCTCGAGCCTCGTTGCTACCTCCTGCCTTTTTCCAGGGGCCTTTGGAAGGTACACAGGGAAGGGGGGGTTTGGGGGTGGCTGCAGCGGCTTCTCGTCCTCCTCATCGGGCTGCTAACGCCTGCCCGGCCCCTCTTGCATGCAGTCCCTTCACCGAGCACTTTTTTCTTCTCACAGCTGAGGCAGGATTTGGAATGTCGGGGGTGTGTGCGTGCGGGCTCCGCATCCCCCTGCCACCCGGAACATTTAAAATAAGGAAAACCTTCGCCGGCCTCCGCAGAGAAGAAAGGAAGAGAGAGCAAGAGAGAGAGAGCAAGAGAGACATAGCAAGAGAGGCAGAGAGAGAGAGAGAGAGAGCAAGAGAGACAGCAAGAGAGGCAGAGAGAGAGAGAGAGACAGAGAAAGAGAAAGAGAGAGAAAGAAAGAGAGCTAGCAAGAGAGAAAGAGAGACAGAGAAAAAGAAAGAGAGACAGAGAGAGAGAGAAAGAGATAGCAAGAGAGAGAGAAAGAGAGAGAAAAAGAGAGAGAATGAAAGAGAGATAGCAAGAGAGGCAGAGAGAGCAAGGGAGAGAGAAAGACATATAGGGAGGGAAGGAGGGAGAGAGAAAGAGAGCAAAAGAGAGAGGAAGAAAGAAAGAGGGATGGAGAAAGAGAAAGAAGGGAAGGAAGGAAGAGAGAGAAAGAGTGAGGGAGAAATAGAGTGAAATGGAGGAAGATTTTTTTTGTCAAAACTTTTCTTTAGCCATCCCCCCCCCCCCGTTCAGTGTTCCCCAGGATTTTGAAAATGTGAATAATGTGCCGCGGCTCAAAAAAGGTTGGGAAACACTGTACTAGAGGGACTTAAATCCTGCCGCGTGCTAAAATATCTGAGAATATTTGCTACATGAAAAGATTAATTACAGTACCTTACAAATAAAGGTGTGTAACCACAGACTACACAGGCCTTTGTTAGCATTGTTGAAGGCCACATTTTGAAAGGCTATTCTGCCCAATCTAATTTATGGAGTGAGTTTAAAGAATACAATGGATGTCTTAATAGCTTAAAAGTAAGCAAAAGTGCCCCTCCCCCCCCAAAAAAAGTGAGACAAGTTTTAGTGCCATTGTATTGTTTGTTGTCTGCAGGCTACATCTTTTCATTCAAGCTTTAAGTACTTGAATGACTAGTTAGAACTATCACTCAAATTAGGCAGAAAAAATCTCAGATCTCTCTGTGTTAAAAATAGGAGTTTACTCTTCTCCATTTTTAGGTCATTTGACATGCTGAATGAATTGTTTTCAGTTAAAGAAATTGATTAGTAAATTCTGGTTTACAGGCAACTATCTAGTGACATGATAGTGACACGGCTTCATAAAGATCTCTCTGATAAACTGAAAGTTCCAGAAGTACAAAAAATTGAAAGACGGGCACATAATTAAGACAGTATCAGCAGAAAGACCGTTGAACTTACCTGAACGGTCTTCTCGATGCACTGCAAGGAGAGTCCAAGATGGGTTATACTTCAGTCTGATTGGTAGGGACTGAGTTTTAATTTAAATAATTACCAGGTAGGCACCGCCTCCCTCCCCTTAGCCCTCCAGTCTAAATTAAGGTGAAGGAGCAGTAAAGCAAAAACCCATTTATTAAACAATTGAACGTGCAAACATCAAACTGTAATCATATAACTCAAACCCCCCACAGCAACCCTGGTCCAGAGTCGGGAGGGTTTGGACTCTCCTTGCAGTGCATCGAGAAGACCATTCAGGTAAGTTCAACGGTCTTTCTCCAATGCACTTGCAAGGAGAGTCCAAGATGGGATATGCCCAAGTTGTAATCACAGGGAGGGACGAGACTGGACCAGGGGTTCCACATATGAACAAACCCCTTGCAGCACCCTCCTCCCAAACGCTGCTTCCTCTGAAGCAGTCAATCCTATAGTGTTTGATAAACGTTGATGGAGCTGCCCATGTGGCTGCTCTACATATGTCCTCTAAAGAGGCCTGGGTTCTCCAGGCCGATGAAGCTGCCGCACTTCGAGTGGAATGTACCGTTATCCCCGGTGGAATTGGGGATCCTTTTATCCTGTACGCCTCTGAAATACATTCCCTCAACCAACGGCTGATAGTTTGAGAGGAGACCTTGTTGCCCATAGTCCTAGTGGCAAAAGACACGAACAGGGCTTCTGACGTCCTCACAGTTTGAGTCCTTCTAATGTAAATTTTTAAGGCTCTTCTCACGTCCAACTTATGCCATCTTAATTCAGATAGATGAGTCCCACGCGCACAAAAGTCCGGAAGTATGATGTCCTGAGTCCTGTGAAAGGACGTGTTTACCTTGGGGATAAAGGCCGGATCTAATCTAAGGACTACTCTGTTTGAGTCAAAACGACAAAGGTCTGGTCTTGTTGACAAAGCAGCTATTTCAGAAACTCTCCTGGCTGAAGTGATTGCAACCAGGAAAGCGGTCTTTAGGGTCAGTAGCCTTAACGAGATCTGGCGTATGGGTTCAAAGGGAGGACCTGTTAGTGCGTGCAACACCAAGGGAAGGTCCCAAGAAGGAAAACGATGAATCACTGGTGGTTTGAGATTGGTCGCTCCCTTCAGGAAATATCTGATCCACGGATGTCTGGTAAGGGAACTGTAACTGTCTGGCGAAATAATGGTGGCCAGAGCGGCAACATGACGGCGTAAGGTATTAGGGGCAAGGCCCTTTTCTAATCCAGCCTGTAGAAAGGTTAAGACCACATGCGGTGACGCCGTCTGAGGATCTATCTCCCTTTGCTCACAGAATTTGTGGAAGGTAGCCCAAGTTGCCTGGTAGATTCTCCTTGTAGATGGTCTACGGGCAGCTAGTATGGTGTCGATGACCGTGTCCGGTAAGGCCTGTCCTTTTAAATATTCCCGCTCAAGCGCCACACGGTTAGATGCCACCACTGTGGTTCCGGGTGGGAGAAGGACCCCTGTGTTAGAGAGATCCGTTGGTCCGGTATTCTCCAACTGGGTGACCTCGAGAGCTGCACTAGGTCTGCGAACCAGATGCGCCGAGGCCAAAACGGGGCTATCAGTATCACCTCTGCTCTCTCCTCCAGGATCTTCCGAATCACCCTGGGAAGGATGGACAGAGGGGGAAAGGCATAAAGAAGGCCCTGAGGCCAACGAAGAGTCAGGGCATCCACTCCTTCTGCGCCCGGGGTTGGGAAGCGAGCGAAGAAACGAGGAAGTTGGGTGTTTAGGTTGGTTGCAAACAAGTCTATCACCGGTTCCCCGAATCTCCTCACCGCCTCCTGAAAAATCTCGGGGTCCAATCGCCATTCACCTGGGTCGAGTGTCTGGCGGCTGAGCCAGTCCACCCACACATTCTCCACTCCCGAGATATGTTCTGCTGAGAGTGAGGCCAGGTTCGTCTCTGCCCATCTGAGGAGTGATGTCGATTCCTTCATTAATCTCCTTGACCGTGTTCCCCCCTGTCTGTTGATGTGGGAATGTGTGGAGACGTTGTCGGTCAAGATGCGTACATGATGACCCCGCACTAGATGGGCAAGGCTGTGGAGGGCTAATGAGACAGCCTTTAACTCTAAGAAATTTATATTGATCTCTTGCAGGTCCTGAGGGTCCCAGAGTCCTTGAACCATGTGCGAAGAGAGGTGTGCTCCCCATCCTATCAAACTGGCATCCGTTGTTATTGTAACAAGCTCCTTGTCCAGAAATAAGGAGCCCTTGGTCAGTGAAGGGGACCTCCACCATTGTAGGGAGTTGCGTACCCTGGAACTGAGGGGGACTCTCCTGAGAGAGTGACTGGTCTTTTGTCTCTGATATGGGAGCAGGAACCATTGGAGTGGGCGTAGATGGTGTCTCGCCCAAGGTACTATATCTATACAAGAGACTAAAGTTCCTAGGATCTTTGAGAGAAGGGCGAGAGTGGGGTATTGCTGAGGCCCCAGTTCTCTTAACAGAGTCCTGATTGTTCTTTGTCTTTCCTGGGACAGAAAGACCATCCCCAGGTTGGAGTCTATAGTGGTGCCCAGGTGGGCAAGACGATGTGTGGGTGTTAGGTGACTCTTTGACCAGTTGACTGTAAAGCCATGGTCCTGTAGTGTCTGGATTGTCAGTTGTGAGTCTCTGTGGGCTTGTTCTCTGGTCTTTGACAGAATGACGATATCGTCGAGGTACGCCATCACGCGTACCGACTGGCGTCTGAGACTGGCCGTGAGGACGTCCAGTAATTTTGTAAAGGTCCTGGGGGCGGAGGATAGTCCAAAAGGCATTGCCCTGTATTGGAAATGTCTGCCGCCTAGGTAGAATCTCAGGAATTGTCTGTGGTGTGGAAAGATGGGCACATGTAAGTAGGCTTCCTTCAGGTCTATAGACGTCATAAAGTCGTTTTGTCTTATGGAGGCCAGGATGGTTTTTAGAGAGTGCATCTTGAATCTCCTGTATTTCACATAGAGATTCAACTGTCGAAGATTGAGGATCATTCGCACTCCGCCTGAGGATTTTGGCATGAGAAAGATTGCTGAGTAAAAGCCTTTGCCCTGATGGGTCACAGGCACCTCCTCTATGGCCCCTATCTCTATGAGGTGAGACACCTCTTGGTATAGAAGTTTCCTCTTCTGAGAGTCTGACGGGGTACGACAAGCTAGGAAACGCTGGGGGGGGGGGTCGAATGAACTCAATCCTTAGACCCTGGGAAACCGTAGACGTCGCCCATGCGTCCGAGGCTGTGGTCTCCCAGATGTCGGGGAAAAACCGCAGCCTGCCGCCTAAAGGGCCGACTCTCTGAAAGTCACTTATTTTTCCTAAAGCCCCTGTTGCCTCCTCTGAAGGGGCGGCGACCCTGGTATGATCTACCTCGATCCGTCTGATAGGTCCTGTCCGATCTAAAGGCTCCCTGGTTGAAGGAGCCCTGGAAGTACGGCCTCGTCGTCTGGGAGTTGGTCGAGGAGGGCTCTGCTCGAAAGGGCTGACGTCGTTGATAGGGAGTGGAACGCCTATCCTGTCATCTGTTAGCCCTGGGCATCACCTTCTTCTTGTCCTTGTCCTCGATCAGGACATCATCAAGGACCTCCCCGAACAGTTTCTTTCCCTTGAACGATGAGGAAGCAAGACTCCATTTGGATTTGACATCCGCCTGCCAGTTGCGGAGCCAAATGAGCCTGCGCGAAGCCACGGAGGAGGCCATTGCTCGTGAGGCAAACTTGGCAGCGTTGACGGTGGCATCCGCCGAAAACTCGGTGGCCGCCAACAGTTTATTGAGGTCCTGCCGAAGTCTGCCGTCCTCTGGGTCAGCTCTAGCCTGGATTTCCTTAATCCAGAGGATCATGGCCCTATTGAAAAACGAGGCCGCCGAGGCGGCTCGTATGGCCCATGCTGCCATCTGGTGGGTCCTGCGAGCCACGTTCTCCGTCCGCTTGTCCTCAGCCTTCAGGCCTTCCTGCGACTCAGAAGGCACTAGAGCATTAGATACCAGGCTCGTTACGGGCTTGTCCACGACTGGGAATTCCAGCAACTCCTCCATCTGTTGGTCGAAGGTGTAGAATCTGCGATCAAGATTGGAGGGTCCCTGGGCGGCTGCTGGGTTTTCCCACGGGCGCTGGATGGTCTCCAGGAACAGGTGGGAAGAAGGAATGTTCACTGTCTCCTGTTTAGGGAAGACAAACAATCCCCCTGCTGGCTGAGATGTCTCCGGCGGTACCGCCTGGCCGCTCTCACCAGCCTGATCGATAGTCAGTTTTGCCTTATTCAGGAGCACCTTGAAGAGGGAGGACTTGAACAGGCCGGTGTAGGTAGGTTGTTCTGGTGGTTGGTCATCTCCAGACAAGTCATCCTCAGCTGCGCTGAAGTCATCTCGGTAGGCATCTTCCTCCTCCATGGATTCCATTAAGGACTGCGTGGCAGGGGCCGACCAGGGGTCTCTAGACCTCATTGGAGGGAGACCCACTGGAGCTTGTTGGTGTTGTTGTGCCCCCGAGACCAGGCCCTGATTATAAGTGGTAGTTATCAGCTCTTGCAGGGCCTGGGGCATGCTCTGCCAAGCATCATGGGTGCTGCGGAGGCCTGCCGCCGTAGGGGTGAAGGTGGCCGTCTGGGCGTGTTGTGAGGCTTGTGAAGGGGGGTAATTGGAAGACCACCCCGCAGCTTGTCTCCCCAGGCCATATGGTTCGGTCCTGGGTGGTAGCCAGGCCTGGCTCCCTCTCTCTGGGGACCAATCCCTCTCTGAGACTGAGGTTGATACCCCTGGGTAGAACATGGGGGGGGGAGATGGAGGGATTGGCAGGTGACTGCTGAGTGAGAGGTATAGCCGGCCCTGCTGCCCTCTGTGAAGCCTCCAACTGTTTCTCAAGAGCTCTGATGCGCTTCTCTGCATCCTTTAGTGAAGAGCTCTGCCCAGATTTTGATTTTGGCTTTGAGGCTTTTTCCTTTGGAGTACTGGGCTTGGAAGGGGTGGTCTCCTCCCCAACCGGTGCTATTTGGTCGGCCATGCCCCAAAGGAACACTGACGATTTTTCAATTTAGTGCTGAAACCGTTGCGTTGTTCCTCGGGGCCTCGTGCGATTGCTGGGAGTTCCCCAAAAACAAAACCGAAAGGCCAGGAGTCTTCCCCTCTGCGCCTGCGCGCTCTCTCTGCCGGTTTCAGCAAGGCTTGTGGCCGAGCACAGTTCCGAGCCGGCGACCTTACCAACATGGCCGCCAGCTGGCTTCCATGGCAACCGGGGCAGCTTGGGCGGGAATTGGCAGCCTGGAGGCACTAGACCCTCCCAAGATGGCCGCCGTTCGTTGCCGCGTCAGTGCCACCAAGATGGCTGCGGGTCATCGCCATGGTAACAGCTCGCAACATTTTTAGCGGGCGGGAAGCCAACGATTCCCGCCCTCTTGATCGCCCAGTAAAATTGCAATTCTTCTCCGGAGCCGATCCGCTGCTGTTTGGGGCGAGCCGGGGATGCCTCCGGCGCGGATCGGCTCTCGCCTGCCTTTGTTGGGGGGGGGCGACAGCCTCCCCCGCGGCCGCTGGTGCAAGGAGCCACCCTTCGGCCCGTGGTGTATTCGCCAGGGGGAGGACGGACTCCCCGAAGCGTCAACCACCTCCTCGTCCTCCGGGTGCCACCTCGGAGGTAGGCTACCCGGGCGCTCACTCCCAAACCCACAGGGGTAGCTTTGCTGAGTCTTCGCTGTGCTGTGTGGGTTCTGGCTAGGGAGGAGCTGCGGGCAACTGGGTTAAACCCACGGGAGGTTTTGAACCCAGGCCCGCCCGAGGCAAGATTCCCCCTCTGCACCTAAAAGAAAAGGAAAAAGAAAAGTGTTAGTGTAATACAAAAAATAATATTAAGAACACAATAATTTACAAGAGAAGTAACTCAGGAGTCCCTTTACTGCGACTGAGTTTTTTAGACTGGAGAGCTAAGGGGAGGGGGGCGGTGCCTGCCTGGTAATTATTTAAATTAAAACTCAGTCCCTACCAATCAGACTGAAGTATAACCCATCTTGGACTCTCCTTGCAAGTGCATTGGAGAATCCCAAATCTGCAAGATGAAGGGCGTGCATAAGCACACCAGTGTGCCTACCACCCCTGTCCTAATGTTCCCTCTTATCAGTACCCATCTTATGTATATTAACTGTTATATCTATGTATACTACCAATACATATGTGACAAATAAATAAATAAAATAAGTGAAGTCATGAAAGCAAAGGCTCAGAATGAACAACGATGTCAAAAGTCAATAGTCAATAATTGAAAAAAAAAGTTTCTTTTGACATATAAATAACAAGAAAATAACCAAGGAAAATCAGTGCACTAAAGAGGGAAGGGGGCAAGGAAGTAACAGGCAGTGGAGAGAAAGCAGAGCTGGTTAACTCATTCTTTGCATCAGTCTTCACACAAAAAGAAACTACAGCCCAACCAATCAAAAACATAAATTTAAATGACAGGCTAGAAATAAAAATTAAAATTAAAATAATCAAAATATGATAAGACAGTCACTTAAACATGAGTCAGCAGGGTGCAGAAGCAGCCAAAAAACCCTTATACAATCCTTGGTTGTATAAAAAGAGGCACAGAATTAAAATAACACGAAATATTATATCACTTTATAAATCCTTAGTAAAGCCACACCTGAAATACTGCATCCAGTTTTTTGGTCACCACATTACAAAAAAAGATATTGAGAATTTGGTGCAAAGGGCAACTAAGGTGATTGAAGGCTTAGAAACTAAAACATATGAAGAAGGGTTGAAGGATTTGGGTTTGGATAGTCTACAGAAAATAAGCACTAGGGGGGTCATGATAGCAGTATTCCAGTATTTGAGGGGCTATCAGAAAGAGGAGGGGGATCAATTTATTTTCCAGAGCCTCAGAGGGCAGGACAAGAAACAATGGATGGAAACTAATCAAGAATTGAGCAGAAACTTCCTAACAGTAAGGACAATTAACCAACAGAATACCTTGCTGTCAGAATATGTGGGTACTTCATCACTGGTGGTTTCAAAAAGAGACTGGACAGTCCTCTTGTCTGAAATGGTATAGGACTGTGATGGTGAACATAAGGCATGCAAACCACAGGTGGCACATGGAGCCATATTGGAGGGCATGCAAGGTGTTGCCCTATGTCAGCTCCAGCATGCATCCGTACACTGACCAGCTGATTTTTGGCCTTCTTTTCAAATGTTTTCGCTCTTCACGGGCTTCTGGAAAGCCTCCTGTAGCTTGGGGAGGGCGAAAAACAGGCCAACCGAAATTTTGGAAATGAGCCTCCTGAAGTGTGGGCATGGTGAAAAATAGGTCAATGGGCCAACTGGAAATCCATTCGGCTGTTTTTTGCTGTCCCCAGGCTTCAGGAGTCTGTTGTGAGGCCTGTGCACATATGCGGGGTGTGTGTGTGTGTGCATATATGGGACAGCATGGGGGTTGTACATGCGTGGAGGGAGAGCATGGGTGTGGGTAAAGTCAAAAAAGGTTCATCATCACTGGTAAAGGGTCTTCTGCTTGAGCAGAAGGCTGGACTAGAACGCCTTGAAGATCCCTCCCAGCTCTCTTCTGATTGGTTGATATATTATGGTTGCCAGAAATATTGTGGGAACTCAACATTTTGTGTTTTTGAGTTCCCTGTTCCCAATATGGTTTGTCTTCTAAAATTTTATTGAACCTGCACTCCTGATATGAGGTGGTTCCATAGGGAATCTCTGTTGCTCTTCCCATTGTTGTTCTTTTAACTTTAAATCTTTTTTTAACTTCTCCCAGGCCCTTAAATATTATGTCCTGTTGTTAATGCAATTTTTGAAAATCTTATAGACACAACTTTCTCAATACTTTTTTTTCAGATTTAAGATAATTCAAGTCCTTTTACATGTGAAATATAAATCTCCCTTTAAACATTTTCAATTGTATGCCATTAAACAGCCCCTCAGACTATGTAGTTCTCAAATCTTCTCTTTTATTGCTGTTGAATTCTGCTGCTGTTAAGGAAAAAGAGGACAAGACAGAAAAATTAGTCATTGCTATTAGGCAGTGGCCCCTTTGTCTCAACCCCCTTGTTTCAACTACTCTGTGATTAATGGTTCAAAATGAAAAACTACAGAACAAATCAATAAGCAAAATTTAATCTATGACCACTATGAAGCCCAACATGTCTGTTGCTAAGCAAGGTAGTTGTTGAGTGAGTTGGGCTCCATTTTATGATATTTTCTGCCACAGTTAAGTGAATTACAGTACTGCAGTTAAGTGAATCTCCCCCCCCCCCCCATTGACTTTGCTTGTTAGAAGCTAGCTGGGAAGGTACAAATCATGGCCACAGGAACCCAGGACAGTGCAAGGTAATAAAAACATCCCAGTTGTTAAGTGCCTGAATTTTGATTACATGATCATGGGGATGCTGCAATGGTCGTAAGTGTGAAAACTGGTCATAAATCACATTTTTCAGTCCCATTGTAACTTCAAATGGTCACTGAATGAATGGTTGATAGTCAGGGAATACTTGTAGGACAATTTATTATTGTGGGGCTAAGCTATTTCTTTGTATTCTTCTCTTTCCACACCTGTTTCCCCCCCCCCCTAAAAATAATGGGAATAACAAAAAGACTGATGTTTATATCAATATTAACAGTGATGGGCTCCTACCGGTATGGTCAAGTATGCAGAACTGGTAGAAAGATTTTGGTCATTCTTCCCAAAAAATCTTTGAATTTTTTTCTTTTTTCCTCTTCTGGGCTCTGGGTATATTTTTCCTATCACAGTAAATGATGTTGAATGTATACAATTTTATAAGAGCTGTGCATGCATGTTTGTGTGTACATACTCATACAGTTTATATAGTAGATAATGTATATTTTTGAGTGCCTGTGTGTAATATGTATATACACATATGGCATATATACATAGAATTAAATAGTATATTTTGGATGTTCAGTAATAGTAAATAGAGATGGAAATTATATCTCTTTGGGGCGAGAAGAGGACAGGCACGCTAACCCTAACCCAAACCTTTGACGTGAGTGATGTCAAGTTACCCATCTTTAAGTCAGTCACATGACCTTTAGGCAGCCCCCCCCCCAGTCAAATGATCATCAAGTCACTCCTACCTGGTAACATGGCTGTCAAGCCACACCCTCAAAATAAACCACGCCCACAATGTGTTAGTAAAATTTTTGCAGCCCTTCACTGAATATTAACTATGATTTCTAAAAAGACAATATTGACAAGCATAAGCATTTTAAACTTTAGATACAGAGCTAAATGTGACACTACTAAACAACTGCAAAAATAATTAAATTATTTATTACATAATAGTTTCTGTCTTAAGCTCAATACTTAATCCTAAAATCTTTATTTTATTGCTGCTTATTAACTGTTTTAGCACGACAAACTAGTCCTGAGATAAGCTTTGGAAGATGGGGAGAAATGAAAGATTTCAGTAGTACTCCACAAATATAATTTATTAAGACCTGAGAGAAATAGATTTAACTCCCTGTTCTTATTATTTATAGGGTTTATTATTCAGATAGTTGTGCTTAATTGTATATTCTTCTAGAACAGAAGATGAAGTCGCATTTCAAATATTTCAACTTCAAAATATGGGGAGCACTTTGTAAAATCAGTGCACGGGAGGCTGGTTGCAATTCCAATGGATTTATTCACACTAGACTGAGACAGCTAACAACTCTTCTGAAACGTCAAATCCCAACAGGGGCAATGGCTACTCCATTGCCCTATTTATACTTTTATGTAGCATGGGAACTTTTTTGACAGTAAAAACCTTTGGCAGCATTTTGACAGTAAAAACTTTTGGCGGCATTCTGAGAGCTAGCCGCGCCAGTGCCAATCAGCAGCTAGCTCTCATTTCTTTTGTCAGACATAACACACTTCACAAAGCGTGGATGCATGACACCATTTGTCAAAAGATAATTTTCAAGCTTCTGGTCATGGTAGAAGAAACACTTGCAGTCTGAACCAAATGATTTGGATTTACACTTGAAAAGAAAGAGGAACTCACTCATAATTAACAGCAAAACTAAGTTAAAAGTTATATTTCCTTTCCCAGTTTAAGAGCATTTTATAGAGGATATTTGTATGCCACACCGAGTCTGCGGAGAGGGGCGGCATACAAATCTAAATAATAAATAAATAAAATAAAATAAATAAAATAAATTTATGAGCTTTTAATCTTCATTTATCTATAGTTGTATGTGTCAAACTTCCGACTGACAAATCCAACCAAGCCAGCACTCTGAGACAATCAGTTCTCTTTAAGAACTGTTTTATTGAGTACATCATTTTGACACACATGAAAGCAAAACCAACTCTACTTCACACAGGTTTTGTATAATTAAACAATAGACATTCCCCTCCTTTGTTGTCACATTGTCCAATTAGGTATTTCCTGGGTAACTCCTTTAAATCTCTGGCAATACAATAATTTGTTTAACAACCATTGCATTCAGTTAATGACTGTGGTATTCATTAAATGACTATGGTGTTCCCTTACTGACCATCCCCCAAAAGATTGTACAATCAAGTATGGTCATGTGATGACCAGTGTTCCCTCTAATATTTTTGCGGGGTGGGCGGAAAAGTATAGTGTCTGAGCGGCAGTCCCTTCGGGACTGGGCGGCACAGAAATATTAAATAAACAAACAAACAAACAAAAAACCCACCCTGTTTTGCCTCAGAGAATTTCAAAATAAAATACTGTACTGTGTGTCTATAACAGTGAGCTCATAATAGGGCAACTCTGTCAATATCAAAATGCCACTTAAATAGTTGAGCTAGTTTCAAACTAGATTTTGATTTTCTTTCTCTCTTCCTTACTCCCATTCTTTTTCTTTCTCTTTTCCTTCCTCTCTTTTTTCTATCTGTTTCTCTCTCTTCCTCTCTTCCTCTCTCTCTCCTTCCCTCTCACTCTTTCCCTCTCGGCTTCTGGGCAGGTTTGAAAAACTCTGAGTTGATGATGATTTTTAAGTGAGCGATTGCTCACTGCTCAGCTTAGAGGGAACTATGGTGATGACCTGTTTAATAAGTATCATGATTTATGACCGTAATTCCAGGTTCAAAGTCAAGGACTAGTGTACTAGGCAGGAACTTGGTCAGTATTGGTGATGTCCCGGATGGCCTCAAAATAAGCTTTCTCATACTGTAGGGAAATTTGTGAGTAATTTTGTATGTGTAAATATTTTTAATCTTAAATGCAAATTCTGTAAGCTGTTTAGTACTAATGGGAATTTAGTAGTATAGAAACTTTGGTCAGTTAAATGAATGGATGAATGAATCTTGGTGACAGGATTGAATTTTAAAAGTATGAATCAGGTATGATAGACAAGCTCCAATGTTTAAGTATTATTAAAGTTACAAAGAAGTTTCAATTGTGCCCTTTTTTCTTGAGCTCTCTGTCAACAAATATTGTATTCTTCAAATGATTATTTACAGGATGTTATTTTGAAACTCAAGCTAAATGCTAGAGATTTACAGGGCAGAGAAATCAGTTAAGTCAAGCAATAATTACTGGTGTCAAATATATGGATTATACTTAGAAATCACTTTGGGAAGGTGCTGCCTGTCTTCGCTGTAAGAAAGGCAGGCGCATCCGAAGCGTGCGGGGAAGCGGCTGGGGGAAGGGCTAGCCATTTGCCACTTCTCTCCGCTGCAGGAGAGGCAGGAGCAACCAAAGCAATGTTCCAAAGCGGTCTCCGGGAAGCGACCGAGGGAAAGGCAGTCGTCTGCTTTTCCTTCAGCTCGAAAGAGGAGGCAAATGCCCCGCCTTCCCCCAGCCGGTTAACTTGAAGCGCTCGGTTA
This sequence comes from Erythrolamprus reginae, assembly GCF_031021105.1. NCBI lineage: Eukaryota > Metazoa > Chordata > Lepidosauria > Squamata > Dipsadidae > Erythrolamprus > Erythrolamprus reginae. The sequence goes on from NC_091953.1 coordinate 84,360,315, forward strand.
ACCGGCTGGGGGAAGGCAGGGCAATTGCCGCTTCTTTAGAGCTGAAGGAAAGGCAGACAACTGCCTTTCCCTCGGTCGCTTCCCGGAGACCGCTTTGGAACATTGCTTTGGTTGCGCCTGCCTCTCCTACAGCGGAGAGAGGAGGCAAATGGCCAGCCCTTCCCCCAACCGCTTAGCTGAGTGCTTCGGGAAGGTGCCACCTGTCTTCGCTGTAGGAGAGGCAGGAACATCCGAAGCGCGTGGGGAAGTGGCTGTGGGAGGCAACGATGTTCCTAAGCCAGTGAGGGGGGGTGCGAGAAGATAGAAGCAAGAATCCACCACCCCCACTTTACCAGCTTTTCCCCCCTCTCCCCGCAAGCAAAAGAGCCAGCCAACCACTCCAATGCCGCGCTAGGGGAAAAAAAAGCCGGTGTATGTGTGTGTGGGGGGTGGATTCTTGCTTCTGTCTTCTCAATACCCCCCCACCCCACCTCTCGGGAAGAGAGCAACAGGAAAGGACACGGTTTTCTTCTGCCGGGTCGAGGACAAAGCGGGTGTTGAGGGCGGCGGGCGAGCAATTTGTCAGTGGCGAGAGAAACATTTCAGCGGGGAGAAAACCCCAAGCTGAGAGTGCCTTTTAAAATCACTCTCCTCTCAGCCTCGGCAAGCTGCCGAGAAGTGGGGTTTTCGGAGTGGGGAGGCAAAAACGCTCAGAATGTCACCACCGAGGCATTTCTCCAAGGGGCGGGGGTCCCTAAACTTTCCTTTAACCCCAGCGGACACAGATGGGAATGCGTGGTCCTCACCAGCCACTCATCTGCGGGGCTGCCCCGCGCCAAGGCAGAATTAAATTCAACAACCAAAATATTATATTTTTAAAAAACATACTTTTTTGACAGTTTGTTTGCCTTTTAAGACATCTGTCTGGCTGTGCCTAATGTCAACAATATAAAGTTTTGCCAGGTGAAAAATATTTTGCCAGATTAGCTATGGATCCCACTGAAGAAATTTTAAAGAATACTCAAAATGATTCTTCATTTGCTTTGTAACCTTAAATAAAAAAAACAATACAGTATTGACTCTGTAATTTACCCGGGAGGGGAGAGGAGGGGGGCACAGACAGACAGACAGGAAAGGAAGACAGACAGACAGACAGACAGACAGAGACCTATGACCACAATTGAGCTCAAAATTTGTTGTTAAGCAAAAGCATTGTTAAGTGAGAATCACCACATTTTACTCATTCCATGACATTTCCTAGCTCTAACAGTGATGTGCAAGCTAGGGAAGTACCGGTACATCTGAAGACATGTGTAATGTTCTGGTTATGGTTAACTGTGTGGCAGAAAGTGGACTCTGGGTTTGTTTTTCCTATTACAGTAAGTGAGGTTGAATGTACCATATATAATTTTACAAGAGTTCTCTCTCTGTCTCTCTCTGTATATACACATACAGTTTATATAGTAGATAATTTACAGTATATTTTTGTGTGTAATATTTATTTACACATATGGCATATATACATAGAATTAAGTATATTTTGGATGTTCAGTAATAGTAAATATAGAGGGAAATTGTATCTCTTTGAGGCAAGGAGAGGTCAAGTATCCTAACCCTAACCCAAACCAGCAGGAGCAGGGGATTGAGGTAAGTACCTAGGTATTTGCATTTTTTTTGCCTATACCTGCCTTGGGGGGATATATACCTGTTTACCCTCTTTTAAACTTACAGAGCGAGTTTACTGGCTTTCTTTGAAATAAATATTCTAAAACATTTAATCTACTGATGCCTCAATTGATGTAATTTTATTGGTTTCCATTTTTATAAGTTACCAGTAGCCGCTGCAATTTCCACCCTCGACTTATACAGGGGTTTATAAATTTTCCCAGTTTTTGTGGCAAAAGTAGGCGCCTCGACTTATAGTCGGAGCGACTTATACTCGAGTATATATGGGTAAGTTGAATATGAACATAAAACGTGTTCATGGCTACAAAAGAGACAAATGTAATTTTAGTACAAATATTGTTTTTCAAATTGTGGGAAACATGTTTCATTTTTTTCAGTCTTGAGTTCTGTATTGACACCACATTCTAAAGAATCAAACAATTTAAAGATATTGAGTGCAAAGAAGATGATTAGAGAGAGATTATCTGAAAAAAGTTTATATTCCTCTAGATTCTACATAGGACAAATTTTGTGCAAAATAACCATGGACAGAAATTGACATAAGGATTCAAAACAAAAGCAAACTAACCTTAGAACATTTGAGTTTCCCAGGATTATCCATGAGAGATCTCAAAGTAACTGTTACTAACACAATTCAGTGACAGATAAGTCAAAATACCTAAATGTAAATTCTTTCAACACATATGTTTTCTAAGAAGCACATACTTAAAACAACAAAATCTGGATCACAGTGTTTCCTGATGTTAGATTTCAGCAGCTTTGAGGCTATATTGTACTTAGAACACTGAAGAACTGTTTATGGAGGAGGCAACCATGGAGACAAATATTTCAAGAAGAGCTGTCGGGAAAAACGATTCAATAAACAAAATTATACATAATATGCTTACACCATTATGAGTGTAAGTGATGGAAGAAGAGGAACTGATGATTGCATATATTTAAAATGAAGGAATTTGGAAGCAAAGAGGGGACTGGCTTAGTAGAAAATTATTCTGCATCGAAGGTCAGGCTGAGAAACTAATCACCTTCATTCTGCTTACCATTTTAATCTTAGAAGCCAATCTGTACCAGCACATCTGTAGTAGCACATCTGCATTTGTTAGGCAACATTATCCATGAAACTGGTATAGCTTAGGTATCATATTAAATTCTCTTCTGATTGCCAGCAATGTTTATTACAGTTCTTACCTAGGCTTCTTGATTAAATGACAAAAACAGCATCTCACAAACCTCTTTTATTTGTAACGGCTTATAATTATTTACATTATCAGCCATAATAAGTCCAAAGAAAGTAAAACAAGTCCGGCTAAAGTCTTTCAGGGAAAGGCAGATGACACACATAAACTTTGCTCTTCTTTGGCAAACTGCCAAGGACCAATTTGCAGGAAAAGCTTGGCAAGTTCAAACAGGGACAAAACTGAACCCGACTTGCAATGACGAGAGCTATAGATGAACTGTGTTGTTTCCTAAAATGAACCCTATTGTGTTTTCCACTTTTATAGCTTATGAGAGGGGCCAAATATTCCCCAGCCTTACTCCCAAGTTGTCCTCCTCTGAAACTGTTCTTGCCTTTTGCATGCACATATTGAGAACAAGCTCCTCCTGTTCCTTTGCTTCACTCATGTCAATCCTCTGAAGGTTCTGGACTTGGGACACACCACCCCAATGGCCCTGGCTAAATCCCTGCCTCTGGCACTGAGCCTTCTCCAGACTCCAAGCCTGACCCAGGTTCCTCTCCAGCCGCCTTGCTGTCCGACTCTGTTGCCAGCTCTGCAGGACGTTGATGGACCACAACAATTACATCTGGTTCCTTTTTCTGAAAGTTTTCACAAATGAAAAGGGTGCTTGGGTTCAATAGACCAGAGGTCCCCAACCGCCGGTCCGCGGACCGGGACCGGGCCGTTGGGGTTTTCCAGCCGGTCTGCGGCGCCGCTGCCCTCCCGGCAGAGGACATTATGCAGGACAGGGTGGGGCGTCGGGCAGGGCGGGGAGAATCAGGAGGCTCCTTTGGCGGCTGGGGGCTGCCTGGCTTTGTGATTTTGGCTGGGGGGGAGTTAGGAAGGTCCTACTTCTCCCCCCCCCAGCCAAAAACTCAAAGCCTATCTGCTGGATACGGGCGATGAGCGGGACGAGCGGCGCCGAAGCCGGTGGCTGTGGCAGCTGCTGCAAGAGGCTTCCGCGCCGCTCTGTCCCACTCATCGCCCGTATCCAGCAGATAGGCTTTGAATTTTTGGCTGGGGGGGGAGAAGTAGGACCTTCCTAACTCCCCCCCAGCCAAAATCACAAAGCCAGGCAGCCCCCAGCCGCGAGGTGCCCCCTCCCCTCCCATGGAGCCCTGCCCTGTTTGGTGCCCGCTGGCCGGGCAACGGCCTCCCTCCCTCCCTGCCTCGTGTTTGCAGAGCTCCGCCGGGCAAAGTTCGGACGCCTTCCGGGCGCACGCACACATCCACACCTCCAACCCCCCCGGGAGGAATTCGCCCCCGCCCAGAATTGGCCAGCCCAGCAACGCTGCCCTGCTCCCTTCGGAGGTGCGGAGAGGGCGGGGAGAGGAATTTAACCCGAAAGTGGCCGAGGTTGCGCAGAAATTCCCCCAACCTTCACTGGTTTCGGGCCAGGGAAGAGGGGGCCGTGTTTACCTGGCTGATTCGGGGATGAGAGACCACCAGGAGCTCCGCAAGGCTGCGTGACTTGGATTGGGAAGTCCGAAAAAGACCCCCGGGATGGGTGAGTGGAGGGAGAGGGAGAAAGAGAGAGGGAGAGAGGGGGGAGAAAGAGAGAGAAAGAGATAGCAAGAGAGGGAGAGAAAGAAAGAGATAGGGAGAGAGGGGGGAGAGAGAGAGAAAGAGAGGGAGAGGGAGAAAGAGAGAGGGAGAGGGGGGAGAAAGAGAGAGAAAGAGATAGCAAGAGAGGGAGAGAGAGAAAGAGAGAGGGAGAGAGGGGGGAGAGAAAGAGATAGCAAGAGAGGGAGAGAAAGAGAGGGAGAGAGGGGGGAGAGAGAGAGAAAGAGAGGGAGAGGAAGAGAGGGAGAGGGAGAAAGAGAGAGGGAGAGAGGGAGAGAGAGGGAGAGAGGGGGGAGAGAAAGAGATAGCAAGAGAGGGAGAGAGAGAAAGAGAGAGGGAGAGAGGGGGGAGAGAAAGAGATAGCAAGAGAGGGAGAGAGAGAAAGAGAGGGAGAGAGGGGGAAGAGAGAGAGAAAGAGAGGGAGAGGGAGAAAGAGATGGAGAGAGGGGGGAGAGAGAGAGAAAGAGAGGGAGAAAGAGAGAGGGAGAGAGGGGGGAGAGAAAGAGATAGCAAGAGAGGGAGAGAGAGAAAGAGAGAGGGAGAGAGGGGGGAGAGAAAGAGATAGCAAGAGAGGGAGAGAGAGAAAGAGAGGGAGAGAGGGGGAGAGAAAGAGAGGGAGAGAGAGAAAGAGAGGGAGAGAGGGGGGGGAGAGAGAGAAAGAGAGGGAGAGGGAGAAAGAGAGAGGGAGAGAGGGGGGAGAAAGAGATAGCAAGAGAGGGAGAGAGGGAGAGAGAGGGAGAGAGAGGGGAGAGAAAGAGATAGCAAGAGATGGAGAGAGGGGGGAGAGAAAGAGAGGGAGAGAGAGAAAGAAAGGGAGAGAGGGGGGAGAGAGAGAGAAATAGAGGGAGAGAGAGAAAGAGAGAGGGAGAGGGGGGAGAGATAGCAAGAGAGGGAGGAGAGAAAGAGAGAGGGAGAGAGAGAGAGGAGATAAAGGAAGAGGAGAGATAGAAAGGAAGAGAGAGAAAGAAAGAGGGATAGAAAGAGAGTGGGAGATGCTCAGTGAGCCTTTCTTTGAAGTTGCCTTTCTTTCTCTCTTTCTTTTGCTCTCTTGCTCTCTTGCTCTTTCATTCTTTTTTCTCTCTCTTGCTTTCTTTCTTTCTCTTGCTTTCTCTCCTTCCTTCCCTCCTTCCATTTCTTTCATTCCCCCTCTCTATTTTTATTTCTCTTTCTTTCTTGCTTTCTTTCTTGCTCTTTTTCTTTCTCTCTTTTACCTTCCCTTCCTCTATTTCTTCTTTTCTTTCTCCTTCCTACCTTCTTCCCTCCCTCCCTTCCTTCAGTCTTTCCTCTCTTACTCTCCCCTTTCATAAGTTTCCTTGCTTCCTTCCTCTGTTCCTGTCCCTTCCCCCTTTCTTTCTTTCTTTCTTTCTTTCCTCCCTCCATTTCTTGCTTTCCTTTTCCTTCCTCCCTTCTTTCCTCCCTCATTCCCTTCTTTCACTCCTTCCTCTCTTACTCTCCCCTTTCACCCCTCCCCAAAGAAGGTAAATTTCATACATAATTGGTATGTCGCAAAATAAAGTAGTTTTAAAATGGCGGGGAGGGGGGCCCCCCAGACACTTAGGCTGTATGGGGCCCCAAAATTCCTGATGGCGGCCCTGGCTCCACCCCTCCATAACCCCACCCCCATATGACCAAAGCCCCCCCCCCACCGGGCCATGGAAAACTGGTCTAGCTTAAAGCCGGTCCCTGGTGCAAAAAAGGTTGGGGACCTCTGCAATAGACCATCTCACAGTTCCCAATCTCCATTGCCATTGCTCTATCCCCTCATTATGGAAATATTTTTTTGATTTCTTAATATTTTTAATACTTTTATCAACAGACATTTTTCTCTGCAGTCCAGATTGTGTTAGCTGTTTGTTTTCCCAAAGTCTTCCATTATCCTAAAATTTTAACACCAAGTGAAATGCAATGAAAAGGCCAAGCAACAAAAAAGGAAACAGACCATAGACAACTGTTAAATTTGTTCCACTGTTGTTGTTGTTGTTGTTGTTGTTGTTGTTGTTGTTGTTGTTGTTGTTGTTGAGGAAGTGAATTAAATCTAACATAGTCAAATTCTCTCTCCTTTTGCTCTGCTTTTTGCTTTAATGGCACCCAAATTACTAGGTGTGCATATACACACAATTGTTTCAACACAATGCATAAGTTATTTTTTTCATATATTTTTATATATTTTTGAGTCAATAATGAGATGTACCGTATGTTGAAATTCATACAGGAAGACTAGTTTTATTTTCATCCTGGCCACAAGCCACAGCAGAAATGCCAAAAATAAATATATGTTTAAAATACAGTAACAAATAAAATAAATGAAATAAAATAAATTGAAGCAAGGCAAAAGGAAGAATATGTCAACAGATACCATGTACACCTATGAGCTATGCATCCTTCAACATTATTTCATCTTGTGCAAGTCTAATTTCCTTAATTCTCTCCAAAGGTTCAGATCAGGAAAATACTCCTTGGGAATTGATCTGTGGGGTGTCTTAATTAAGTGATTACATTTTATTAAAATACGAAGCCAAAATAATGTACCTCTATGATTATATATATCTCAGTAGATGTATGTGAGATGGTTGCATTTTATATGAGATTTTGGTACATTCTGTGATGATCTTATTCATAATTGTTTTATTGTACATTGATTAGAAAGACAATATATATAAATTTGAGCAATTTGTTAATGAAAACTCATTATAAATAACTATTGACTGGTAAGGCTGAATAATACTGATTGCACAACAGAACCTTCTTACAATATAAAAGTAGCATGCAATTAAGAAAAGCTCGCTATGGAAAACTAAGCTGTTTTTTCTCCAAAAGAAGAGACAGAGACAGAAGAAAATATATGAGGAATGTGAGGCTAGTAAGGATTATTGGATAAGCATTGGAGGTATCAAATTCTTGTAGGGACTGCACATTTTGTTTCATCTATTTGCAATGGTAGCTTCCCTCATTCATGAAGCAAGTAGCCTTTGGCAAATTCTTCTCTATTTGCTTCTGCCCTCCTGGGACAAAAGGAATACTGATCTGTTTTAAAAGGTCAATAGTCCAGCAGTATTATAGGATTTTATTGTTTTTACTATTCTAATGTGTTTAGTATTAATATTGACTTCTTTTATTATTGTATTTTATTGTGTTTTATATTGTTGTAAGCTGCCCTGAGTCCCATGGTATTGGGCAGCATAGAAGTCAGATAGATAGATAGATAGATAGATAGATAGATAGATAGATAGATAGATAGATAGACAGACAGACAGACAGACAGACAGACAGACAGACAGACAGACAGACAGACAGACAGACAGACAGACAGACAGATGTAATGCAATCAAAATAGGTTGGCAATACACATTTCCTAGATGAAATTTCTGCAGTCTATGGAACATTGAACCCTGTTCTTTTTCTCAGCATGATATTTAATTATTGGATGTCATGATGGTATTACACAAGTTCTTACAGAATAATAGAGTTGGATGGGATCTTGTAGGTCACCTAATCCAACCCCCTTGTTCAAGCAGGAGACCCTATACCATTTCTGACAAGAGGTTGTCTATTCTTTTCTTGATAGTCTCCAGTGATGGAGACTATGACATGTGTTTAAACTAATGTTTGCTAACACTCATTTTTAGCAGTCCCAACAGATCTAAGTCATCATACTTGTATATCCTACTTTAATCTTGATGAGTTACACACAGTGAAGGGCTACCAAAACTTTTACTACCACACCGTGGGTGTGGCTTATGCAGCACGTCCTGCATTTTCTTTCAACATCTTTCAGTGCAAATTGGGTGCTCTGTGGTGGAACTCCATTTTCGCTACCCCACTGTGTCCCTCCCATCCGGGCAGTAGCCAACCCCTGGCTACACATTGACCTATCTGAATAAAGACCTGGGAAGCAATGATTGATCCTTCCCAGTACCTTATTTTCAGTTAATATTAAGGATGAAATTTGATATGTCCTATGCCAGAGGACGTGAAAGCTTCATTCATAAAAAGTATAATATTTTGCCTTATATCAGATTTAAATTGAAAAGGTATTTGTTAATGAATGCCCATTGCAAGTTACAAGGGTTTACCTATTTGCGAAATCTTTATTGAAAGTACCCTTTTCTCAGGCACTACTTAATTTTATATTGTAAGTCATTAATAAACTTCCTACCAAGTAATTGTCATCAAACTAATGGCCTGGAACAGAATGATCAAATCCTGGCTTCCTACTTTGGCTGAAATATAACATTGCTATCAGTGACTTTCTTCAAAGATAGGCAGGTTTTTGTCCATGCTGGGAGTCTATTTTGAATTATTTTGGATCATGCCAAGAAATGAGTATGCAAAACAGCATATCTCCTCTTTTCTTAGAAACAGACTTCCTTTCAAAGACTGCTGGAGTAAAAATAAAATAAAATAGCAGGCAATAGAAAGGGGAAGTATATTGCTAAGAAAAGCCCTAACATTTTTTTACAGCACGCTTCCTCAATATGATATGCACCAGATGTGTTGGAGTACAACCTATGCCAGGACCGTGGGGTTATGTTGGGTAAGGATTGGGCCCCTTTTAGGCATCATATCTGGGAAAACAGATTGGGCTAGGTCAATTTTTCTTTTTTGCTTTTCATATTACTGTAGTACCGAGTAGGTACAGAATACAACTTCAGAATGAACAGTCTTATCAAGGGGCTATATATATATTTATTTTAAGCTAATACAAGCAACAAAAAGGGTATATATTTATTTACACCGCTTAGATGCTGGCCATCTCCTAAAGATACTGGATAGTTTATTATTTTAAAATGTCAGAACAATATATAAAAACATAAAAGAAATCACAAACAAACATAAACATATAAACCATACAGACTTAAACATCACCCTGCCCCATAGGCCAGGAAAACAGCCAAATCTTTAATAGTTTTCTGAATGTCACCAAGATGGGAACAATGTGGAAAATCATTCCAGAGGGCAGGAGCTATCCTGGAGAAATCAACTCTCCTGGGTCTCTCTAGATTACATTGCTTAATTGCACCCCAGGAACACTGACTATATTAGGTACTCTGACATGAATGGATCCAGTTTGGTCCAGTAATTAAGGCACCAGGCTAAAAAGACTAGTCCTGCCTTATAAGACAAAGCCAGTTAGTTGACCTTGGCCAGTCATTCCCTCTCAGCCATGTGGATTTGAGGGAATTGAAACTTTCCCTCCCCCTAAGCTAATAAAATTTATGCATGGTATGTCAGTATGTATGATTGGTTTCTAAATTGGGGTTTTTAAATTAACTTAAATATTAGATTTGTTTACATTGTATTATTATTGCTGTTAGCCGCCCCGAGTCTGCGGAGAGGGACGGCATACAAATCTGATTAATAATAAATAAATGAATGAACGAATGAATGAATGAATGAATGAATGAATGAATGAATAAATAAGGCACTTTAAAATCTTGCCAAGTAAATTGCAGGGACTTGTCAACAGGAGTCAGTATTAAGAGAAGACACAAACACACACAGAGTTACACATGGGGGGGGGGGGAGCAAGAACCACATCCTTAATATTAACTGAAAATAAGGTACTGGGAAGGATCAATCATTGCTCCCCAGATCTTTATTCAAATAGGTCAATAAATAAATGATAAGTAGTATCTTGAATGGCATTCAGAAACCAACCAGTAGCAAGCACAGCTCAAGGAATAGTGGATCCTGGTGGACATAATAAGGCCTGGTCATTACTGCCTGTATCATTGCATTCTGAATCAGTTGTAGCTTCTGAGTGACCATCAAGGGTGATGTAGAGCATGTAAGAAGCATTTGTGAAGAAACTAAGGCATGAGTGACATCTCTAATGGGCCTTCTGGTCCAGGAAAAGCACAACGGGGGGCCTAGATGAAGCTATAAAAAGCTCTCTTAGCCACATTGCTATTTGAACAGAAACTGTAGGTCCAAGACAGTCCACAGGTGGGATGCATCTATCTAAGAGCAGAGATGAAAATTTCCCAGCCCCGGGTGATTCCAAACAGCAACAGTGTTTTCTCAGAATTGAACCTGGCCATCCAGCCTCAAATGGCCTCTTAACACACTTAGAGAGCATCCCTTGGTTGGCCCAATCTCAAGATGTGTAATTGGGTATTGATCAATTATTCAGCTTCTTCTTAACTCATCTCCTAGAGAGGAAACCTATCTGCCACAAAGGTTGCAGCAGCTGCTCCTGAGTTTAAAAACAAACAGTGCCCCGGCTGTGCCAAATGAATGACTTTAAAGTGCATCCCTAGGATAGGCAACCTGTTGTTGTTATATCTAAGCATTATGATATTTTTCGGAAGATGGAAGAACAGCAATAAGTAGCTTCTGGCCTGGGGAAAAACTTTAGTGAAATTATATAGGAGTCCACAAAATGAACATTGAGCGAAGAAAAACAAATAACAAAATGCGCATTGTAGCATCATGATCAAAATGTGAATTTTTATCCAATGTTAAAATGGCAGTGTGAAACTCCTCTGTATTATGTTGTGATGTTGCACATTTCATTACTTTTTCATCATTGTAGTTTGAAAATTGTATCAGATGCTATATAAGTGACCAGGCCATTGAAGATACAGTAGAAGGCTGTAGCCTGGTCATTACAGAGCATTAACAATAGGCTGATATCTTACTTCCCTTTTGATTGGAACAATTGGTGAGAGCAGTAATGAACCTTCAATCTCAAAGGTGGTGTTTTGTAATGCTAGGTCAATTGCTATTGAAAAATCAAGGTTTAATCTTGGATAAAAGTATGTCCTAAAATGTATTACTGAGTTCTGGCTCAGAGAGGAAGGGAAAAATAATTTTTCACAGCTCAGTTTTCAGGAATACTTCGTATTGCAACAGGTTGGGTTGGGTTGGAAGGAAAGGAGGAGGGGTGGCTATGGTCTGGTCAGAAGATCAGCAATCTCCTGTTACAGCTAGTCAATGTTTCATTCTCACTTAGACTAAATCTCCTCCACAGTTATATGTGAAAACCATCTTCCATTTTGGTAGCTGGCCAAGATGGGACATACAAACCTTGAGTAGCATGGCCTTTTGTTTTCTTGAAGAAAACAAACAATGTTATCCTTTGGAGAAATACTGTGTATTGCAGCAAGTTGGGTTGGAGAAAAACAGCAAAGAATCTATTTGGGGAAAATGAATACCACATGAAAATGATGAAGAAATATTTTAAATAACTACTGTAGTAAATATTGTAAAAGAATTTTGCTGATCCCACAGTATTCTCTGACATTTCCCTGCATGACACACATCAGTAGCAACTTCCAGAATTCAAAAATATCAATAAATTAAGTTGGAGAAGAAGAAATTCTCTGTGGCTCGGATGATACAACAATATTGCCTCCAACAAAATTGTACTAAAGATGTTTTATGAATTTGTCACCAGCTTTATCCATCCGTCTTCCAATCTCAGCACATACAAATTCAATGTCATACTATTTTTTCAGGATGTTAAGTTAAAAGAGAAAATTCTCAGGAGACAAAAGGCCAAGGGCCAATGGAATGAAAGCCAGTAAAACAATCACAAAATCTTGCGAGTGAGAGATTCTTCACCTGTGGGGAAAAATGAAAAATTAAAGAGTTGATATCCTTTATTATTGAGATGGATTAAAAATACCTTCATAACTGTTGACTTGTTTTTCATCCCTTTCTCTCCATTGAACTGTGGGTAAATTTTACAACTAGTGAAATCATATTGATATAACTGTATTCCCAGAACAGATTCTCTGCGTAGCATCAGTGTCTAGTTGGTTTAGTCCAAAAGCATTAAGATAGTTAATTTAAATAATAAATTCCATACCAGAACATTGAATATAGCTGCCTCCGGATGCCTCTGAAAAACAGATTTAACAAACTAATGGAGTTGGATGGGACCTTGTAGATCATCTAGTACAGTGATGGTGAACCTATGGCACGGGTGCCAAAGGTGGCACATGGAGCCATAGCTGCTGGCACACGAGCTGTTGCCCTAGCTCAGCTACAACATGCATGTGTTTTGGCTCACTCAGAAGCTCTCAGAGGATGTTTTTGGCTTCCAGGGAGCATCTGGAGGGATGAGGGAGGGCACTTTTATCCTCCCCTGGCTCCAGAGAAGCATTTTGAGCCAGGGGCGGTCTAAACATAAACCTACTGTGTTCACCAGAAGTTGGGAAACAGGTCATTTCCAGCCTCCAGAGAGCCTCTGGAGGGTGAGGGAAGCTGTTTCGTCCTCTCCAGGAATTGAATTATGTGTGTGGGCACTTGTGCATGTGTAATAGCATGTGCCCATGCTCTTTCAGCACCCGAGACAAAAAAGGTTTGCCATCACTGATCTAGTACCACTTCTGCCCCTAAGCACGAGACCCTACCCCAGTAGTGGGTTGCTGCTGGTTCAGACCAGTTCTTTAGAACTTGTAGTGGAAATTTGGTGCCACTCACCAAACCAGCAGTGATGACCGGCGGAGGGTCATTTCCGGGAAGTGCGCAAACATGCACTTCCGTTGCGATGCGAACTGGTAGGGAAGATAAGTAGAACCTACTACTGCCCTACATCATTTCTGAAAGACGGCAGTCCAGTCTCTTCTTGAAAGCTACTACTGATGAAGCTCCCAGAACCTCTGAAGATAAGCTGTTCTGTTGGTTGATAATTCTCACTGTCAGAAAATTTCTCCTTATTTCTAGAGTGACTCTTTCCTTGATCAGTTTCCATCTGATCTTCAGGTACTTTGGAAACAAGTTGACCCACCCTCTTCTCTGTGACAGCCCCTCAAATATTGGAACAGTGCTATCACGTCTCCCCTGGTCTTCTCTTCACTAGACTAGCCATAAGATTAGTTCCTGTAACCGTTAGGAAGACCCAGTTCCTGTAACCGTTCTCCATAGGTTTTAGCCTCCAGTCTTTGAAGTAAAACTAGCTTAAATTCTCAAACCTTCTTATTATATATGGCCAATGTTCAGCTGCATGTTGCATGTCACTTTAATCCAGGATTACTCCACTGGACTGCTGAGTCTGCTTCTTTAGATAATGCAGACTAGAACTGCCTGGCTTTACAAAATAGAGGACTTTATTCTGACTATCTTCTTCTCCCTCTTCCATTAAAAAAATGTGAAATTAGGAGCATCTGTGAGCTTATCTGGGTCTTTGTAAAGTAAGAAATATGTATAGACCTGTATCTACTTGTATTTGATTTAGTTAAGGATATAATAGTTTTTTTAAACAAATACAGTATTAGCAGTTACTATATCTACAGCTGTTTTCAGATGCTTGAGGAGAATAACATGCATGGGCATAATCCCTGGCTGCATTTATAAGTTTATACACATAAATTTAAGGCAGATGAGCACATTATCACAGTGATCCCATACTGCTATCAGTATTTATTACACAAATTTTTAATATATACTTTGTATCACTATTCCACCTTTCAATTTTTTTACAAGAATATTTGTCTTAAGCATTCCATCATTAGTAGTTTCACAGAGGAGTTCAGCTGTTTGGAAAAAAAAAAGACTTAAATTCAGGGTTTATTAAATGAAGGCTGCTAGGTCAAAGTCATCTACCACCCCTTAATAATTTTGCAACGTGGAAATCAGTGGTGGGTTGATGCAGGTCCGGACTAGTTCTTTAGAATCAGTAGTGGAAATTTGGCACCACTCACCAAACCAGCAGCGATGACTGGTGGTCCACACTCCCGAACTAGTCCTCCATCACCATGGATTGCAAAAAAAACCCAACCCCTCTCTGTTCATGTGCAAAGGCTTCTGCCCATGCTCAGAGAGTAATTTCTACATACACACACATATACACACACAGAGTGAGTCATGTGCACTTCTGTCACAACTGGAACTGATAGGGAAGGTAAGTAGAACCCACCCATGATGGAGATGTCTTGAATGCAAGAAAGCCTGAGATTTCTCTGAATTGCTCAAAGATACTGCTTCAGTATATGTTTTAGATTTTTCTCTTCCACTTACCAGCATGGCTACTTTTATCTTTCAATTATCACTTAAAAATATACTTGTTTTCTATTTTGAACATATGCACATCTACAGAGAAGTGTCTCCCACTATATTTCAAGAGTTATTTAATTCTATTTGATATATTCCCAAAGAATTTATCTCACTCAATAAGACATTTTAGGAAGATCGCTGATAAAACATGTTTCTTGCTTGAGGAAAATGCACTGAGCCAGTGTGCTGAAGTACCCAAGGGGTGGGTCTATGACAAGGAGATCTTTGGGAAATATGGTACATATATGTGATCAATTAATAATAAAATACATAATGCAATGTTAATCTGCTATTGTGATATTATATCATTTTCTTATACACAAGACAAAAGAAAAGGAAAAAAGACGTGATTTTAACTGATGTTATAAAGAAAGACTTTCTAACAATATCAGTTCAAAAGGGTTCAATGGAAGTTAAGCTTTTTAATAATCACTCATTCACTGAGAGTGGCAGTTCAGAGAGGCAGAAGGTTCTTCTTTTGTATATCAAAAAAAAGGTCAGGAAAGCTAAAAGGCTATAATTGTTCTAAGGCTCTAGAAAAATAAAGAAATGTTTGATTCAAACCAAAACCACCATTAAAAATACAGTAATGGGGCCATGCATGAATAATAGAATGGGAGCACTATGCACAGGATATTTTGAAACATCAATACAGCAACCTCAGGCTACATATACATCACACAGACTCACACACACACACACAGTCACACACACACACACACACAGTGGCTCTCAAAATTATTTCTCCCTGAACGTTTCAGAAAAATAAATACCACTTGCTTTACAACTTACAACTTATCATTCTATCACCGACTTTGGTTTAATTAGTTTAAACTTTTGTTGCTTGCCATAATTTGCCCATGATTCCAATTTGCTTACTTGATAGTAATTTCAGCAAATACTTCATTATTATAGTTACACAAGTGTGTGTCTCACCCTTCTAGTCTGTTTTTTAAAACTTTCAAGAGGTTAGGGTTTTGAACTTTTGAACTCTAGATTATACAGATTTTTTTTCTTTCCTCCTTTTTCTGAGTACTGATGTCCTTCAAAAATATGAGTCTTGTCACTTAAGATGTATATCAGCTCTCGCTTAACAAGTGTCTACCGATTGTATGGACTCTAATGGCTACAAAGCCCAGCCAGCAATGTCCTTGCTTTCTGAGGATGAGATTTTATTAAAGTCTAACATATAGCAATATCAGGTTGTTCCAAGGAGTACCAGAAGAGAATAATCCAATCATTTCAAATATGTGTTTTTTATATGTGGTGAACAATGACTTCCACTGGTTCTGCTATGATGGCACAAATCATAATCCAGTACATATGTAGGTTAATTCCCCCTCATATGGGCTGAACCAAAAGTAGTAGAACTCTATATAAATAATGTTTATTTCCTTTCCTCATTAAGTTTAAATAGCATTAGTAAAAATATTTCTTTTTGGTACATGTATTTTAAAAATAATTGTTATAAGCATTTTGTGGGTGTATGGTATATAGGTACCTCAAGACAGTGTGCAAAATAAATGTTGAAATCATAATTGAGATATTAACAGACAAATTTAAAACACACACTGAATAATCATGCATGGCCCTAATTCAGGAACATTGGTAGGTTTTCAGGATCCAAATATTTTCAGATATTTGGGGAGTATCCATTCATATTGCCTGTTGGAGAAAAAATGGAAAGAAAAAAATAGCATAATTGTGAAAAAAAAGTGCTCAATACAAATTAGCAGGCAATGCATATTATTTAGCCCGCATGGGAAGAGCTCTCTTCCTTTTTCTACAGCATGAATTCTTGGATTCTCCCCAACTTCATATTGTTTTTAAACCATAACTATTTTCAAGTGAAAAAGACTTTTCTGTTTAAAGCTATGGTTCTAGCAGAATAGGAGATTGTGGAAATATTAGCTGGACTTTTCACCAAACAACATATGACTAAATCTGTTTGGTTCATGATCAAGGATTTATTAAATATTATCTCATGTGATGGAACGGAAAATAATATTTCTGTGCTATCCACCCTCCAAAACATCACATTTGTTTGCTATGTTTAGAGTTTTACTTTATTTTTCCATTGTTGATTCATTCTATTTAATCTCTTTGCTTATTATTCTAAGAGTTTCAGAAATACAACAAACTTATATATATGAAATTGGGCTGTGAATATAGATATTATCCATTTAAATTGTGAACAGAAATCCAAGCAAAGTATCTACTCTATTCTTTCTTTTCCTTTCTATAAGTTCTCTAATTTATGAGCACAACAGAGAAAAATGAGAACTTTTAAATTTAAAAAATAAATGAAAGTTGTCAACACTTTACTCATCTGATGTAACTTTATTTTGCCTCCTGCAAATGTAAACTTAAAAGCAACACAAAATGTATTCAAGGCATAAGTGCAAAAAAACCTCCTAGCCCCTCTCCCTTTTTGAGGATAATTTAGCTCTAGTTATTTATAATATGAATATGAATGTTCTATAGTTCTCAAAAATGAAATTATTATACAAATATAAGTCAGACAAGTACTCATTTCACTATATGCATAACTCTTCCTACATATTTTGAACATCTTCTAAGCTTGCAGCAGCTGTCATGTCAAAAATTTTATAACTTTCTCTTGCTGTTTTTATATTTCATATTATTGAAATTTGGTAATGCTTATTTTTGAAATTCCAAGCCCATTAAGTGCTTGGAATTACTTATTAATTGCTTCATGTAATGTTGATCTCACTGATATGGACTGAAAACATTTAGGAGGTGATAAGGAAATGCTTTATAACCATTTTTTCCGATGCTTAGGAAAAGAACAAAATGGTAGATTAGTTTTCTCTGTTTCTGTCTAGCTGGTGGAGGTTGAATAAGAATAAAATATTTAGCTGATTCATATACTCATTTAAACAGGTACAGATATCTAATGTATGTGAATAATTCATATAATAGTAATTCAACCAGTATTTTGGAACAGTTCATTCATTCATGCATCAACTTTTGCAGGCAGGTTTCCTAATGTTTCAGAGATGTCAGTGCTAGCCTATAGTTCAGTGTCAATATAAAAAAGTCCTATAAATAAATTTAATCCATGGTTGTTGTATCTTGAAATGGCTACCTTGTATTTCCTGTAGATAGTTTGTTCCGTCTCCCAGCGCTGTCTGAGCTGAAGCAGGAAGTCGCTCCTGATTGGCTCAGACGCGGCTGGCTCTTGCTTTGGCGGGAGTCGCAAATGTATAAAAGAAGCGGCTTCTCCAAGCAGAGTCAGTCGGTACTCGCTGAATTGTCACTTGCCTTGCTGAGCTGTCACTTGTTCTCTGAGCTGAATAAAAAGTACCGATTTGTTTGAACCCTGTCTCTGGGTCTACTTCACTGGCGACGAACGGACGGAAGAGACACCGCGTGCAACATGAGCAACGTCCAGATCGGCCGGGCTCCAGAATTCTTCGACCCCGAAAAGACGTCCTGGGACGAATACATGGCCACCTTCGAGATCTTCCTCGAGGCGGCAGGGATACAGGACGCCGAAGCCGATCGCAGACGGGCTATTTTTCTGAATTACTGCGGCCCAGAAATCCGTGGCCTTGCCCAGACTCTCACCGACCCGCAGCCAGCAAGAACCGTCGCTTGGGACGTCCTACAAGACAAGCTAGCGAGCCACTTCAAGCCGACCAAACCAGCCATGGTTTTTCGGCATCAGTTCTCCATGATGGCTCAGAAGGAAACGGAATCAATAAACCAGTTTACAACGCGACTTCGGACGGTACTTGCACAATGCAAGTTTAAAGACCCGGAAGCTCGCCTCACCGATGCCTTGGTTTTCGGCATGAGAAGCGCCACGGTGAGGAACAAACTCCTCACCGAAGACGAGCCGACTCTACAAACCGTAATTAAACTAGCGCAAACCGCAGAAGCCGCCGACGCAGCAGCTAGAGAATTAAAAGAACACGGAAGGCGAGAACTCATCGCCAAGATTGACTCCGCATCTCCCCGCGCCATGGAATCAGACGACCCCAGCCAACCAGCTCACAACGGGGACAACTGCTTCCTGGTACAAGACCAGCCGAGACACCACAGAGCTACTCACCCCCCAGCCCCCTGCGCGGGCTGCCGAGGAAACCACCAGCGCCATCGATGCCCTTTCCGAGACGCCACATGCCGCCGCTGCAACCGTTGAGGCCACATCGCCATCGCATGCAGAGCAACGGCACCAGAGGAGACATTCGCCACACCGCAACACCAACGACCACAAAACCAGACGCCCCAACCGCGAGAAAATCGACCGTTCCGCTATTCGGGCCAAAGGAACTACTCAACCGCTAACCGCGACTACTCTAGAGGTAACACTCAATTTTCCGTGAATAACACGGCAACAAAAAAAGGGGCCAAAATTGTTATCTCGCTGTTACTAAATAACCAACCATGCTCGATGGAGCTTGATACTGGGTCTAGGTATACCATTATGCCTTGGGAGAAGTTTAAACTGTATATGCCTAATCTGTCTAAATCTGATCTAAAACAAACCTCTTTAGTGATCAGAGATTTTCAAGGGGGGGTAATCTCGGTCCTGGGAACAGCAAATGTACCTATTGTATTCAAGAATGTCAAATGTACCCTACCCATGCTTATTGTAACGGGGGCTAAGCACTCTCTCTTGGGGTTGGCTTGGATGGAACCTTTGGGGATTGAAATTTCGGGTGTGTGTAATGTAAACTGTGATAATATGCCTAACTTTGTGCAAGAGTTCCCCGAAGTGTTCAGCCCCACCTTAGGATCGTATAAGGGGCCCCCTATATCATTTTCCATTGACCCCAAGGTCCCACCAGTCAGGCTCAAACCTCGCAGGGTACCCCTTCCGCTTCTCCCCAAACTAGACCTGCAGCTTGATAAACTTATAAGCCAAGGTATTTTGGTCCCTGTGGAACAAGGGCCATGGGAAACGCCCATAGTTACGCCTCTGAAGCCAGATGGTTCTTTAAGGGTTTGCGCTGACTATAAATCTACCCTAAATAAGGCCCTCCAACATCACCCCTACCCCATCCCGGTGGTGCAACAACTCCTACACTCCCTGGGGGAAGGAAAAAGATTTGCAAAGATCGACCTCGCGCAAGCTTACCATCAGCTTCCGGTCGATGAACAAACAGTAAACGCACAAACAATTGTAACGCACAGGGGGGCTTTCAAATGCACGAGGTTACAGTTTGGGGTGAGCATAGCCCCAGGGATATTCCAGAGCATTATGGAACGCCTATTGTCAGGGGTAAATGGGGCCATTCCATATTTTGATGACATCTTAATTGCAGGGGAAAACCAGGAACAAGTAAACAAAAGAATAAGGGAAGTACTTAAGAGGTTACAGGATAAAGGGTTAAGAATCAAGCCTGACAAATGTGTCTGGGGAACCAACAGTATAGAATTCCTAGGATATAAAGTAGACAAAGAAGGTATCCACCCCACAACAGAGAAGCTGAGAGCCATTAGGGAAGCCCCAGAGCCACGAGATAAGAATGAGCTGCAGGCATTTTTAGGCCTCCTTAATTTTTATTCCGTTTTTTTAAAGCAGAAGGCAACAGTAGCAGAGCCTCTACATCGTTTACTCCAGAAGGAAACCCGCTGGACCTGGGGGGAAACTGAACGTGAAGCCTTTTTCCAAATAAAGCAATTACTAACTTCTAAAAGTGTGGTAGTCCAATATAGTGCTTCACTACACATTAGGCTCACGTGCGACGCTTCACCGTACGGCATAGGAGGAGTCCTAGCTCACGTTCTGCCTAATAAGACAGAGGCCCCAATAGCATTTTTCTCCAGAACCATGACCAGCACAGAGAGGAATTATAGCCAGTTAGATAAAGAGGCTCTAGCTTTAGTGGCAGGGGTGAAGAAATTTCACAATTACATTTTTGGAAGAAGTTTTGAATTAGTTACTGACCACAAGCCTTTACTAGGTCTGCTAGCCCCCAATAAGCCCACTCCGCCTTTTATGTCTCCAAGACTGATCAGATGGGCTCTTTTCCTCTCAGGGTACCAGTATGATCTCACCCACAAGGGGGGGAAGGAAATCAATCACGCAGATGGCCTCAGCAGGTGCCCCATAACAGACTTAGTGGAGGACCCTGCTCCTTCCACAGATGTACTAATGATAGAACTCGAGGATAACCCACTAACCACGGCCAAAGAGGTAGCTGCACACACGCAGCAAGATCAAATCCTTAAACAAGTGGTAAACTGTGTACTTAAGGGATGGCAAAATGATTCTGTGAAACCTGAATTGGGTGACTTCAAAACCAAAAGACTTGAGTTATCTTATGTAAAGGGTTGTCTGCTGTGGGGAGATAGAGTGATCATCCCCAAAAGCCTAAGGGTAAAGGTACTCAAAATGTTACATGTGGGCCATCCTGGGATTGTCAGGATGAAGAGCCTAGCAAGAGGGCATTTATGGTGGCCAGGTCTGGATGCTGATATTGAGAGCTGGGTATCGAAGTGTGAACCATGCCAAGAGTCACGGCCTAATCCCCCCAAAACAACTTCGGCTGAGTGGGAACAGCCTGCTGGGCCTTGGTCAAGAATCCACATTGACTTTGCTGGTCCAGTGGGGTCCCAGTATTTCTTAATAGTGGTTGATGCGTTCTCCAAATGGGTGGAAATAATAGCAATGAACAACATAACCACAAGTGCCACCATCAAGGTATTGAGTAGACTGTTTGCCACCCATGGTTGCCCGGATATCTTAGTGTCTGACAATGGGCCACAGCTAACAGCCAGGCAATTTGAATTGTTCTTAGATGGCCTAGGGGTCAGGCATGCCCTCATCTCGCCTTACTCGCCTTGGGCTAATGGCTTGGCAGAACATTACGTTCGTGTGGCAAAGGAGGCATTGCGCAGGTCAGGCCCTGGGGATGTACAACAAAATTTGGACTAATTCTTACTCACCCAACACATCACCCCTAACTCGCACACACATGTAAGCCCCGCAGAGTTATTAATGGGAAGAAAATTAAGGTCACCACTAGATAGGTTGAACCCAAGATTCTGTATTAATAACAATCAAATGTGTGTAAAACCTGAAAGAGAAATGTATTTGGGACAAAATGTGTATAAGTTTTGATGGAAATGTAAACTGGATGAAAGGAATTGTTGTTAAGCAAAATGCACCAAAGACTTATATAGTAAAACTAGAGGATGGTCGTTTGTGGAAACGACACATAGACCATATTCGGAAACGGATAGAAAATCAGTTGCCACAACCCGCTGACATGGACTCTCCCCCTTCAACAGACTTTAACACATTGCCCGAATTAAGAGACACGCAAAGGGACTTATCGGGCCAGGGAGAGCCATCCAGCGACGCCGAGCCATCCTCCTCCTCCGAAGCGTTCGTTGGGCCCGCCAGGCCAAGTCCACCGCACCGGGAGAACAGCGGCGAGCCGTCCTCCACAGTCAATGTCGAAGGAGAAATTGAACTGCGCAGGTCAGCGCGAGCTTCACGGAGACCCCACCGATTGGACGACTTTGTCACGTGGCTTTCGTGATGGATGTGTCCAACTATGAGGGGAGGGGTGTTGTATCTTGAAATGGCTACCTTGTATTTCCTGTAGATAGTTTGTTCTGTCTCCCAGCGCTGTCTGAGCTGAAGCAGGAAGTCGCTCCTGATTGGCTCAGACGCGGCTGGCTCTTGCTTTGGCGGGAGCCGCAAATGTATAAAAGAAGCGGCTTCTCCAAGCAGAGTCAGTCGGTACTCGCTGAATTGTCACTTGCCTTGCTGAGCTGTCACTTGTTCTCTGAGCTGAATAAAAAGTACCGATTTGTTTGAACCCTGTCTCTGGGTCTACTTCAATGGTAATAATATTTGGTGACATATTTTATAGGCTAAGCATAAGAGGGAGAGGGGAACATCTTTGTATCCATGTAGAAACCTCTTCTCCACAGTTTCAACAAAATTGAATTTGCTGGGGAAAAAGGCAAGTTCTCACCCTTTTTTTGGACACTTAATGACAAATTGCCATACATACAAGCTGTTCTCTCTTTTTTTTTTCTAGTTGGAAGAAGTCAATTCTATCCCAGTTTCTACTGTAATACTTTACCAAAATGTTAGCAGCTAATTGCTTTTCTTTATTTTTCATAGCTCTACTAAATGTCTTGATTTCTATGATCTAATGATACTAGCTATGTTTATTCGCCGAACTGATTAATTTCTAAATGAACTGCAAGATATGTGAATGTGCAGTTGCACTCTAGGAAATTAAAATGCGATTGTATTCTGTGAAAATCAACCAGGTATTTTATTTTTAGAATTAATCTAACAAAGTTATGCTCATATTTGTTAGCCATAGCTTCATGGAACATTACGCCTTACTCTTAATATACAAATGGAAAAAAATACGAATTCCCTTAACAGTTTTTAGCTGTCATCACCACTTGATATAAACAGTGTGTGATTACATGTGTTATATTCAGGATATATATGTCATTGAAGATAGATGTTTGGCAATAGCATCCTTAGGAAAACCATGTTCCTTCTGAGAACAATTCAA